>NW_003852413.1:7874514-7925982 GCF_000181295.1 Otolemur garnettii
CCTCCTTTGTAAAGCAGGGATGATAACAATCCCTTCCTCAGAGGGCGGCTTTGGGGAGTGAGTGAGCTAATATGCGTAACATACTCAGTGCTAGGCAAACAGTAGGCATTTAATAAATGGGAGTTACTGTTATTCTTTACAGGAATTGGAATGTCACCGGTTCAGGTGACAGCCGTCACCTGAAGTGCACCGTTAGGTGGGGTGATGGTGCTGGGAAGGCACAGACATGTCAGGATGTCGGGGGAGATGAGACTGGGAAGTCGCCCCTCCTTGCCACCTCCAGGGGTCTGGTTGGAGATTCCAGGATGAGAAAATCCAAGGACAGGAGGACTCTATCCAGGGTCTGCCTTGGGAAACTTAGTTCCTGTCCGTTTCCTGCCTCTGCCCTTGTGGAGGTGTCTGCGTGAATGATGGAATCTGGCGTATGTCTAGCCTGAAGTTGGGCACTTCAGAGTTACCAAAAATGCCTTCTTGGACTGAGTCCCTTGGCCTGAGCACATCCACTCATCTCCTGAACTGGCCCTTGGCCGTGGGCCTTGTGATCATTCTTAGGTCTTGCCAACAGCAGCAGAGATCCCAGTTCTTGCCAGCATAGGCTTGGGACATTCTGCCCCCACAGTCTGCCTCCACCACTCAGAGTGCTGTCCTGACAGTCATTTGCACACAAATCCCAGAGTTGTGATTCCTGATCCCACTGGAGTCTGCACTAGACGGGTGCTTCTGTCCATGGGGCCCTGAATCCCATGTCAACCCTCACCGAGGGCTGAGGGAAGTTGAGCAGGGCTCCAGTCTCTTTCTTCCTAGGTTAAGAAATGCAGATGCCCCTCACACACGGACCAGAGGTAGGAGAAAGGGTTTCTACTGCCTCCTGCCTCACTTCTGTCTCTGGAGAAGGTTGCAGCCAGTGGAACCCGAGCCATGTGGGACTGTTCAGCCGGCCCTCTGCTCTAGAGGACACCATCTTCCAAACAGGAGTCGGTGCCCACAGCTGCAGGGGGAGGGGCCTCAAGTCTGGATTTCTCTGAGACAAGGATTTGGGTGCAGGTAGTTTTGGGGGGGGGCCCCCAAGCCTAGGAAGTATGTGAGGGGATGGGAGACAGAGCTGGCAAAGGAAGGGATGCTAACAGAGAGTATGGTAATAAGCAGGTGACCCCAGAGTGCACCTGGGGCTCAACCCATGCCCCGGAGTGAAGAGCACACCCCAGGGGGCTTGCAACAGACTCCAGATCATCCAGGCCACAAGGATGGGACATACTTGCAGGCTCTGACCACAGCTGTCAGGGGAGGGCCTTGGGAAGCTGAGGGACCTCCCTTGATATTTAAGCAGCTGGCCAGGCATTCAGGGCTCCTCTCTCATGGCCTCCTCTGCCCCTCTCTACTAGGGTGGGCCTCCTGCAAGGCCAGCTCAGGGTACTTTGCCCCCTGGGAGGAGCAGAGATGCTGGCAAACACCAGCAGCCACCTTTGCAGGCCCAGGGGAAAGGAAGAATGGAAAAGGAAGAGCCCTTAAAATATCCCTCAACTGTTTAAGGATTGGAGATCTGCACTAAATCTCAAGAAAAAGGAGTAATTACGCTGTCAGCAAAGGTGATATAATTTTTAAGACTCAGTTCCACAGCCGTAATTTTTCCTCATCCTCCCTGTGTCTCCCGAGGGATTTAGGGGCCAATTACCTGTCAGTTTGCTGAGAGGTGCTGTTCCCAGTCAGGAAGCTGTCACCTGCCATGGCTTCCATAAGACTCGCTTGACAGCAGGGGTGGCTGGGAGGGCCGCCCACGGCAGAGAGGGGCGTCCCTGGAGCTTGAGGGAGGAGCTGAGGAGGACAATTGCTCTGCAGGCCTCTGACCAGCCCTGAGCCAGAAACCAGATGCAATCTGGGCCTCAGTCCCAGCGAGGCCCACCTGGACAGAGTCTTCCAGGCAGGGCTGGGGGAAGAAGACACCAGAGCCAGGAGCAGAGGGCTCACATCTCAGAGCACACAGAGTCTCAGCATCTCAGGGCAGGCCAGGCCCTTCCAGCCCAGAATGGGCGGCCATTCAGAGCGCAGAGTGAGGTGGTCCTAAACACGAGAGCTACCCAGTTGGGTCAGCCTCAGGGGATCCCTGGCCTTGTGTGAGCAAATGGGCCAAGGATGAGACCCACCTTATTATCTGTCCCCTGGACAGCACTTGATTCCTGTCCAGGGTCACTGGGCCTCTCTTGCATACTTGGGTAGACAGGGAGCTCAGTAAGTGGAGAGGCAGCCCACTGTCAAGAGACAGTGTAGTCTGGTGGTTAAGAGCAGGGAGACCCAGGAGACCCAGGAGACCACCTACTTTGATCCTGACGCCCCTGTCCCTGGGTTATGCAGCCACTGCTCTTCACCTTGGCCAGAAAGTTAAATAAGTTAATACCTACAGAGCATTTAAGAAGTGCCCCGTGAGTGCCAGACTATATCATGACTGGTTTTGGCAATTTGTCTCTGAACCCAGACTGTCTGCCCCTCGGGAATTCCAAAGTCCTGCAGGTAACTGCGTCACCCTCCTTTGAGGACATACGGTAACTATGGTCTCTCCAAGCTGCTCATCAAAGAGTTCCTTTCATCCTCACCAGGATTCCTCCCTTGGTGACATTCCAGTGATTTTTTTTCTAACCAAGTCTTATGGGCTAGTGTTTGGACACCTGACCTGTTTAGCTCGCCTTCTTGTTCATCTAGAGGTGGCCACTTCTAGAAACCTCCCTTGGTCTGTAGGATGAGCGGAGCAGGCTTTATCCACAGCACATCTTCTAAACCCTGAGTCCATTCTGGTGGTACTTAGATTCGTTGAGCTCTCAGATTTTTGAGACCTAGTGACTTACAGAGCTGAGATGTGAGCATGGGTCCCTAGTGCCTGTTTCTGTTGCACTTCCAAGCAACTCAAGTTGCAGCTCTGTGGTTCGGGTACGTTACAGCTACCAATTCTGGCAAGAGTTGTGAACCTCAGATGGTGCTTATGGGGCAAAGTCTATTTGAATTGCTGCCTATGACGTCCAGAAGGTTCTTTACAGAAACATCTAACTGGGCGTCAGAGCTGGAAGAAGAGTCTGACACACACCTTCCCTTATTTAACAGGGAAAAGCACTGTCCCCTGCATAGTCAGAGGGTGCTGACACCACACCCTTGGGCTCTGGCGTGCTCTGGGCTCATCTCACCTCGTTGAGCTGCTCTGGCAGTGCGTCTCATATGCCCAGGTGGGAGATTCCCTCCATCCTCCAGGCCTGAGGATTCATGATCTATCTTCCCTTTGTCCCCCACCTCTGACTGTTCCATCTTGGGTGGCTCTTCCCAGCTATTGTCATTTCCTTAGACCTGGAGGAGGGAAAGGATGAGGCCAGGAAGAGGCTACCTAGCAGACAGCTGCCTTCCTCAGCCCCTTCTCCTTTGTTTCATCCATCAGTTAATGCCCAAGATGGGGAAGCAGAAGAGCCCTGGGGAACAATAGAAGGATGGAAGGTTAAATTTCCAGCTAACTAGGAATTGGGAAGGACTCTTCCCCATCCTCCTGCCCATCACGGGGGCATCTTCATGAGGAAGGCTGGGGTCTAACGTGTTGCCAAGCAAGTGTTAGGGAGCCCTTGTAGGGTATATGGGGGCCTGACTGTCTCCTGCATGCAGCTCTTCCCTGGTCAGGGCCATGGAGACGTGTGGCTGAGCACGTGGTATCGTGGAGAGCATGGGCTGTGAGTCAGGCCAAGCTGGTTATCTCCAAGCTGACTGCTCATGGCCCATATATGACAGGTGTCACGACCTCAGGATTGACAGCAGTAAAATGGAGAGGAATGGTGTCAGCGCCACGTGGTTATGTGGGAAATTAAATGCGATGATGCGCACCCAGCACCTGGCACCAGAAATGCTCAATGGATGCGTTGCTTCTATTTTTACTGGAAAGCAGAGGGAGAGAGTTCATCACTTCTCCTTCACTTCTCCCACCTCAGGGTGCTGGATTTCAGCCACTTGGGGGGGATACCTAGGTTTCTGGATGGGAAGCAAAGCAGGGCCTCTCTCATAGTACCTGAGGGCCAGCCCTGCTCCCAAAAGCCGTGGGGGCTGGGTGCGTTAATACTGTGTGTGATCCAGGCGGTTGGGAAAATAATTAAGTGCTAACTTGTCATTTTTTTAAATGAAGTTCTAGAGTTAGAGATTTATAATTGCTAATGAGCCAGGCTAATAATTAGTTGCTTTATAATAAGGGTGATGATCACTCAGACAGAGGTAGAGAGTGAGCCAGGCTCTGGCCTAATTTTTCTCCCGTAATAATGTGACACGCCCGACTGCCTGGAACTCCTCTTACCCTTCTGTCCTTTGCTTGAGTGCCAGGCTCCCCTGGCACTGTGCCCACTGCCCCACCCACCCCCCAGCCTCTGCCACCCGCTCGCCCTATGTCCTGCCACATCTCCCATCTCACCTTCCTCTGGAGCAGGGTGGGCTGGGGGGCTGGCCCCCACAGTTGGAGAGCAGGCTGGGCTGGCAGCTGAGTGAAGAGGCTGGGATTGGGAGGACCCTGGTTTCAGCGCTGCTCCCAGTTCACCCTCACCTGGGATGGAGGGTGGAGCTTCCTGCTTCCCTCCCTGGTGGCTGACAGCCAGAGGAGGTAGGTGGCAGTAGAATCATTCCTGCAGCAGGCAGAATGGGGGGTTCTGAAAATGCCCTGAGTTAGACCACCCGGGCAATGGAGCAGAACAGGGAGCTGGAGGAGACAGCCAGTTCAGAGGAGCGGCTGAGCCCTCTGCAACCTTCGGGCATCCTAAGTGGAAGGAGCTCTGGATGGGATGCCGTGAAACATGGTTCACAGTCCATGCCCACCGTTACCTAGCAGCGTGACCTGGGCAAGCCTGTGGATGTTTGCCTGGGTTATAAAGTGACAGTGTCTATAAAGTGTCTACTCCAGAGCTGAGCTTCCGGGGCTGCTTTGACACAGGCGTGGCTTCAAGAAGAACACAAGAGCACATAGCTCTCCCAACACACACACACAGAGCTCCTCCAGCTGCCCTTAGGACATGGGGGCTCACAGGGAGGAATGGTCCCTGGGGAGCCAGTGAGGCAGCTGATAAAGATACAGAGGGACATCCTCTGTCACTGTTTGCTTGTGGCTCTGGATTTAGGACAGAGATTTATACTGCTAGGAGTAGACCAGATCTCCCAGCAGCAGCCTGTGCCTTTACCCTCAAGTATTTGATATCTATTCTGGATCCAACAGCTAAACCACAGCCTAGAGAATCACTTATTTTCCCATGATGAGAATGGCTTATCCCCTCACCCTCCACACACACACTTCCTAGGGCCTCTTGGGGGGCTTTCTGTGATGTGATTGAAAGAACAAGAAAACATACACGTCTGCGCACAAAGCAAAAAGACATATCAGCCTAACACGGGGTATGTCCTAGAGTCCATGATAGAATTCAGGGGGCCATGAACTTGGGTGTAGAAAACAAATCTTACTTTCATTAAGCTTAAATATAATAGTAGATAATGATATGTAACGATAGAATTTATCATTGTTTACACTCATCACTACTTTGAAATCGTGGTAGCTGTTAGACTTACTGCTAAATCCTGTTATTTAATGTGTTAATGAAGGAGCACATGAATTACCACAAATTCATTTTTTAAAATACAAATTACTGGCTCGGCACCTGTAGCTCAAGGGTCTAGAGTGCCAGCCACATACATGGGAGCTGGTGGGTTCAAATCTAGCTTGGACCTGCCAAACAACAATGACAACTACAACCAAAAGATAGCCAGGCAGGATCTGTGGTCCCAGTTACTTGGGAGGCTGAGGTAAGGGAATTGCTTAAGCCCAAGAGTTGGAGGTTGCTATGAGCTGTGACACCACAGCACTCTACCCAGGGTGACAGCTTGAGACTCTGTCTCAAAATAATAATAATAATAAAATAAAATACAAGTTACTACAGATTCGGTCTTTTCAATAATTTGATAACTGGTTCAGTATCATCCCACTCCTTTCTAGTTCTATGCGTTTTGTTCTCCCTCCTCCCATCCCACATTCGAGATCCACACTTTCCTCCCGCCATCATCTCCCAACACAGAGCAGGTTGGAAAATTGCTGTTGACCAAGACTGATAGCTCATGCCGGAAACTTGACAGAGGAGACCAGCACTTCATGGTGGAGCGAGCTGTTAACCTAACCCAGGGACAGGGAAGGAAGAGACAAGACAGAAGAAAGGGGCCAAGGCTTCTGCCTCCGCTGGTTCCCTCCTGCTCCAGCCAATGGCCACACGGGTGCCAGGGGTCTGGGTGGGGCAGTGTGACTGCTACACTAAACCAGAGCCCACAGCCTGGTTCCCACCACATTTCGGATTCTGTGCAAGTTGGGTGACATTGCTGCAACCAGAAGAAGGAAGCAGATGGAACATTCTCTGGAGTTCAGAGAGGGCCTACTGTGGGATTTGGGGCAGGCCATGCTCTGTTGCCCCTCCAATGCACAGCTGTGCTGGTTCCTCTAGGACAATAGCCACAGGTGCAGGGAGAGCCACTTGTGGACCCAACTAGAGAGCAAGACTGTCCTGGCCACTTTTCTCCAAGGTAAAGAGCATGGCCCAGGAATTCTCTTGTGTCCATTTCACCCAACAAATACATGGTTTGTCTACTGAGGGCGTGACAGGGGACAGAGTAATCAGCACAGCCTCTGCCCTTGTGAGCAAATACCCATTAGGCAAATTGTATGCCAAGAATTAATGGCCATTGATTAATAAATAATAATGACAAATAATTGATGTCCAGGGCAGTGAGAGACGATAACAGGGAACCTCATGTCTGGTGGTAAGCCCTAGATGGCCACTGCGGTGGCAGTTTTGCAGCAAACTTAAAATTCAAGATTGGATTGCCCAGACCCACAATGGTTATTATACACCCTAGATTTTTTAGAACAGCTCTGATTTCAAGAATTCTGCTCCTTTGTGCCCATAAACCATTGAAATGCCAATATTTCAGCAACCAAACAATGTCTCCCAGATTGCATTCTCTCAAACACACCCCCACACAAATCTTCTCAGGCTCTGGGTCCTGGTTTGGGGTTTGGAAAATGTGCTCTCCCGCCACCCACGTCCTCCTCCTGGTCTACATCTATGTCAGACAGTTCTTGTGCAGGAGCTGAAAAGTCGTTTGGAAATTAGAGTAAGCAAAGCAGAATCTGCAGGGAAGGAAGGCTGCAGTGTGGAGAGGTCATAGAATACATTCTCCAGCCCAAGAGGGAAGGAGCATTTCTTTCCTGCCATTTGTATAGATAATTGAGCATTTTCTGTTCCCTCGCCCAGTACAGTCTGTCTTCAAAGACTAGGTGTGCTTTGGAGGAGACGAAGTTGGGAGCAGGTGGAGTAATTGTGAGAATTAAGTCTAGAGGTAAAATTCTTTCTACTTTTTCTACTCAGACAGTACCTCCACTGAGGTGGGCTTGGACAGGGGTGTTTGTGCTTTTGTGTTTTCAAATGAAAACATAGATTACTTTATCAATGGCAGTTGTAGGACAGAGTTACAGTCTTTTAGGGAACAACCTGTTCACAGAAGTCATGGTTCATCAGGATGATGGTAACAGCTGTCATTTATTGCAACAGTCCTCAACCTTTTGGGCACCAGGAACCAATTCCATGTTGAAGACAATTTTTCCATGGACCAGGGGGTGAGAGAATGGTTTCAGAATGATTCAAATGCATTGTATTTATTTATTATTTATTATTGTATTTATTATTCAAATGCATTGTGTGCCCTTTATTTCTATTATTATCACCTTGTGATTATTACATTATTACATTATTTATATAATTATTGCATTCTCATAAGGAACACACACCCTAGACCTCTCCCATGTGCATAGGGTTCACGCTCCTATGAGAATCTAATGCCTCTGGTGATCTGACAGGAGGCAGAGACCAGGCGATGATGTCGGGGTGGGGAGCGGCTGTAAATACAGCCCAAGTTTCACTTGCTTGCCCACTGATCACCTCCTGCTGTGCGGCCCAGTTCCTGACAAGCAGGGACCTGTACCGGTCAGTCCATGGGGGTTGGGGGACCACAGATTTATCAAAAACATACTATGTCCCAGCACTAGGAAAGTGTTTCACAGGAGTTACTTCTTTTAACCCTAACCCCTTACAAAACAAGTACTACATTTCTAATGAGAAATTAAAGGAGATGCATATCTTATTCAATACTACACTGCAGGTGAGGCATTGAGCCAAGATTTGAATCTCAAAGCCTGGCCCCGTCCACTACACTGTTCCGTGACAGGCAGGACCACCCCAAATTCAATAACGCCTAGGGAAAGGGACAACCCCCTAGGCAGAATTTTAGAAAGGGGGTGATGTAGCCTGATGAAGGCCAAGAGGAAAGAGAAGGGTAACTGACATTTGTGTGGACCCCTTGTGTCCGTGGCATTGTGCCAGAAGCTTCACCTATACTTTTGTTTAATTCTGAAGACAATCATGTGAGTTAGGTATAATTATTCCCATTTTATAGATGAGAAAATGGAGGCCAGGCTCGGCGCCTATAGCTCAACCGGCTAAGGCGCCAGCCACGTACACCTAAGGTGGCGGGTTCGAATCCCCAGCCCAGACCCGCCAAACAACTATGACGGCTGCAACCAAAAAATAGCCGGGCATTGTGGCGGGCGCCTGTGGTCCCAGCTACTTGGGAGGTGGAGGCAGGAGACTCGCTTGAGCCCAGGAGTTGGAGGTTGCTGTGAGCTGTAATGCCATGGCACTCTACCCAGGGGGACAGCTTGAGGCTCTGTCTCAAAAAAAAAAAAAAAAAAAAAAAATGGAGGCCATACAATAACCTAGGATTAGAGTCAGTGTATGGAAGGACCAGCCTCCTAACACTAATCCCCAAATTCTATGCCTATCTTCATTTAGCAAGCGAGCAAGGTGCAGGGAGATCAGGTTGGTATGGTACAACTTGCAGAAGAATCAAAAAACTAGGTTAAGAATTGGCTCCAAAATGCCTCTTCCAGGTAGCCCACAAGGCTGGGTATCTGCTTTAGTTTAATACCACTTGGGAGCCTTGAGCCTAGCTGACCCTTTAACAAACTCTTGTTGAATTAGACCTGTGAAAATGTGATTGAATGAATACACAGCTTTTTAAATATCACTTTTTTAGAAAAGCAAGAGCTCTCTCTCTTGATTGGAGCCCTCCCACCAATCTCTTCAGGCCTGGCTCTGTCCTGTCTCTCTCCACCTTTATCTATCACTCCTGCCTTTCCGCATTAAACGCTAAAAGGGACACAAACACTCCAGTTCTCCAGCTGCCTCCTGGCTGCTGTTGAGCTTCAGAGCACAGTATTTAAATCCTGTTAAATAACCTGTTTTCATGGGCAATCACAGCGAGGTTAGTAAATTCCCCACACACTCACTCTTTAGACAAAACCCACATCCCAGGTCCGCAGAAAATTGGCCATTGTCCTTTAATGGTGAAATTGAACAGAGCAAATGGTTGCACTTTAAAAGAAAGTTGTTCCCATTCAGACAAAAAGTTCAGCCTATTGCTCTGGAAATTTCCAGTTCACGGCCCATTTCTCTCCAGGTATAAAGGAGAAAATAAATACCCTTGCAAGGCAAGTGATTAATTTCAGCCAGTATTTTTGAAACTCCCGCTGATGGCTGGCTCTTGGGCTCTTAATCGCTGGCCCTGGCCAGGTGGGGGGTCCCATCTCTGGGATTACAGACTGGCAACTTCTCGGCTTCCACGTGACCAAGAGGCACAGGAGGAATATACCTCTTGTCATGCTCCAGAAGATGGAGAGGCAGTGAGCAGAAAGGGCTGATTGGGAATTTCTTATTTTTACCTGATTCTTGGGGGCTGTGAACCTGCAGTCTGTCACAATCACCACCAGCAGCTCCGTGCCTTTTGAAGGCACCACTGTGTATGTGACTTCACATTAAAGGGACTACAGAGAGATGCCAGGAGGTGTGTGGGTGTGCACACCACTGGGGATTTCAGCAGTGTCACTTGTTTCTGAGGGCAGCCACTAGTTGTTTTAATATTCAGCCAGCCCCCAGAAATGGTTCTGTCTTCTTTATTTGTCCTGAGCCAGTCACATCTTGTGAATCAGTCATTCATGGCTGCGTAACAAATAAACCCAAAGTTGGCAGCTTAAAAAAAACCACCATGTACTTGATTCTGCAGCTTGCCCATTTAGGAAGGGCTCAGCTAGCTCCATTTGCACAGCTGTTGAGTAGGCCTCTGGGTCTAGGTTGGTCTCAGCTAAGGTCAGGTCCATTTTCCATGTTGTATCTCATCTTCCATGAGCTAGTCCAGTTTTGCTCACAGGTGGTCTCAGGCTTTAGCAAACAAGAGCAGAAGCTTTGTGGCCTTAGAGTGGACACATTGTCCTTTCGACCACATTCTACTGGCCAAAGCAAGACACGAGGCCAGTTCAGATTCAAGGGGTAGTATGGTAGGTTGAATAGTCCCTCTAAAAATCATGTCGATCTGGAACCTCCAAATCGGACTTGGAAATGGGATCTTTGCAGATGTAATTAGACGAAGACTCTCAGGATGTAATCATTCCAGATTTAGGGTGGGCCTTAAATCCAATGACTGGTATACTTCTAAGAAGAGGAGACAACACAGAGACAGGGAGACAGTGAGAAAGACATGTGAAGTCAGAGGCAGAGTTCAGAGTGACGGACCCACCAGCCAAGGGATGCCGAGGATCGCTGGCAGCCCCCAGAACTGGGAGAAACAGAATGGATCCTCCCCCAGGGTCTTCAGAAGGGTTGGGGCCCAGCCAACACCTTGACTTTGGGCCCACTCTGTTGTTTAAGCTGTCCAGTTTATGGCACTTGTTACGGCAGCCCTAGGAAAGCAACACAGGTGGGAAAGTTACTCCATCTCTTGAGGGGAAAAGCTGCAAAGTCACGTTGCAGAGGGTGAGGACAGGAAGGCAGGAGTGGAGCCGCGGTTGCAATCTTGCACCCTGGTTTTCCAGTCCCCACTCTGTTCCTGGCACATACCTTGAAACCGAAGAGCCGCCACAGGATGCCAGACAGCAGACACTCCCACCCGGTGGCTGCTATTTCTGCACCAAGCTCCAGAAAGACTGCGCCCCTATCTGCTGACACTCCCGCAGCTGCCTCCTCTGCCACATCCGCTCCTCCCCGTACATGAGATCCAAATCGCCTCCGTCTCGGCAGAGGCTGCAGAAGGCAGGCGGCCAGGGGCCTGAGGCCATCCAGCGCTGAGCCCCCAGGTAAGCTGCATTGCCTTGGGTCCCACTGGTCTTGGACGCCCAGATGGATGCCCAGGACCCCTTTCCAGACCCACATCCACCCTGCACAGGAAGGCACACCCTTAGGATTGATTCACATGTCGTGCTGAGAAGGAGGTTGGCAGAGGAATGTGTTCTTACTCCACGGGCCCCTCGAGAGAGGCTTGCTCTCTTGGGAGTCAGACTGTGGCTTCTGCGCAGTTATCAGCACATGTTTTCTAAATTCCCATCTGGCATCAGAGCTCGGAGGTGCAGAGAGAGTCAGAGGACCGAATCCTGCCCTTGAGAGCTCACACCGTCACCAAGGCTGATGAGGTGGGCCAGCGTCACCATCGTCCTCAAGTGGCCAATGACTGGGCACCAAAGGTCAAAGTCCCTTCGACAGACATTGAGACAGGAGGAATGGGTGCTGGTCTTCCATCACACAGGTGGGGACTGTAGTGAATAATAGAATATTACATAGCTCCAAGTAGCCAGAAGAGAAGTTTTTATTTATTAATTATTTATTTATTTATTCGAGACACAGTCTCACTTTGCCACCTTGGGTAGAGTGCCATAGTATCATAGTTCATAGCAACTTCAGACTCTTGGGCTCAAGCGATCCTCTTGCCTCAGCCAGCTGAGCAGCTGGGACTACAGGCACCTGCCACAGCACACAGCTATTTTTAAAGATGGGGATTCACCCTTGCTTAGGCTGCTCTCCAACAATTGCTCTGAAGCAATTCACCTGCCTTGGCCTCCCAGAGTGCTAGGATTACAGGCATGAGCCACCACACTCGGCCTTTAGAAAAGAAGATTTTTATGTGTATGTTCTCACCACAAAGAACTGGCGAGTGTTGGAGGTGATGGATATGATTTGATCATTGTGCATTATTTACATGTATGGACATGTCACACTGTCCCCCACAAGTAGGTATAATTATATTGTATCCATTGAAAAGAAGATGGAAACAATATAACTGTCCATCAGCTGGTGAATGTTAAACACCCTGTGGTGTGTGTGCCCATCTGTAGGCTGGCCTATGACGTGGTCACCAGAAAAAACAAAGCCCTGACCTAGATCACAGCGGGTGCTGGCCAATCACCCCCGCCCAGTGGTCTTAGCATCCAGGCTTCCTCTTACAGGACCAGGGTCTTCTCTTTCTGCTTCCAAGTTCCTAAAGAGTCATTCTGTGTCAGGCAGTGGGTTACAGTGGCCGAGAGATGAGCAGGATAGACAAGAAGGCTGCCTTCCCAGGGCTTTCACCCATGCAGGGGGGATGGGCAAGTAATAACAATACCTAATCACAGCTCATGAAGGCATCACAAAGAAATAAGAAAGGTGTAGTGGGAGAAGGGGATCTGGGGTCAGAGTAGGGAGGTGGGTGGGGGGAGATGAAATTTGAGCAGAGACATGAGGAGCCGGGGAAGAATGGATGGAAGAATGTCTGTCCAAGTTCATGTTTTCCCTGGAAGCTCAGAACACGTTCTTTTTTGGAGGTAGGATCATCGCTGATGCCATTAGCTAAAATGAGGTCACACTGGAGCAGGGGGCCCCTTACAACAACATGACTGGGGTCCTCCTAAGAAGAGGAGAAGAGACACAGCCAGGCACGGAGGAAAGATGACATGAATGCAGACACACGGAGGGGACACGGCCATGTGGCCACAGAGGCGGAGACTAGAGCGAAGTAGCTACAAGCCAAGGAATGCCCAGGACTGCTGGCCACCACCAGGCACTGGAAGACGCAGGAAGGATCCTCCCCAGGAGCCTGCAGGGGGAACACAGCCCTGCCAACATCTTTATGTCAGACTCCAGCCTCCAGAACCACGAGAGAAGCAATTTCTGTTGCTTAAAGTTACCTCTGTGTGGCATTTTGTCACAGCAGCTGCAGGAGGCTAATACAAGGAGGAAGAGAGCGTTCCAGGCAGAGGGAGGTGTTGGGTGCCTTTGCAAGACAGTTCCGGAAGCTGCTGGAGCAGCAGAAATGGGACTGGGAGCCCAGCAAGCAGGTACAGATGGTTTCAGAAGGGGTTGGTGGCCAGCCACAGGACCTTGCGAGCTACAGCAAAGATTTGTGTTTTATTCTAAAAATGCTGAGAAGCCATCAGAGGATTTTAAAAGAAGAAAGAAATATGAGTGTAAGTTCATTTTTAAAAGATCACATCTGCTTCTCTGTGATGAGGAGATTTGAAAAGGCAGGAGAGGAGGCAGGACAGCCGCTCTGGACAGTGGTCTGGCAGGTCCCCAAGCAAGTGAACAGAATTGCCCCATGACCCAGCAATTCTGCTCCTAGGTACAGACCCAAGATAAATGAAAACATGTCCACACAGAAACTTGTGCTAAATGTTTCTAACAGCATGATTTGTAACAGCTCAAAGAAGGAAACCACAGAAATATCCATCAAATGAGAAATGGATAAGCAGAACATGCTAGATCCATACAATGGAATGTTATTTGGCATAAAAAGGAATGAAATAATGATACATACTGCAATATGGATGAATTCGGAGACATTATGCTGAGTGAAAAAAGAGAGTCACAAAAGACCACATATCGTATGATTCCATTTATACAGAATGTCCAGAATAGGCAAATCTATAGACACAGAATGTAGATTAGGTAGTTTGCTCAGGGCTGGGGTGGTTGAGGCTTGGAGAAGGGTCATAGTTTATCACTGAGGTGACTAAAATGCTCTAAAATTGGGCACAGTGATGATTGCACCGATGTAGAATATACTAACAACCATTGAATTGGACACTTCATTTCTTTTCTTTTTTTTTTTTTTTTGAGACAGAGTCTTATTCTATCATCCTGGATATAAGGCAATGGCATCATCAGAGCTCAGTGTAGCCCCAAACTTCAGAGCTCAAGTGATCCTCCTGCCTCAGCCTCCCAAGTAGCTATGACTATGGGTGAGCACTACCATACCTGGCTGATTTTTTTTATTTTTTGTAGAGATGGGGACTTGCTAAGTTGACCCGACTGATCTTGAACTGCTGGCCTCAAGTGATTCTCCTGCCTTGGCCTTCCAAAATGCTGGGATTATGGGCATGAGCCACTGCACACAGCCTGAAGTGTATGAAAGAATGAATTACATAACATATGACTTACATCTCAATAAAGCTGTCTTAGAAAGAAAGGGTGAAGGGGAGAGTCCAGACAGGAAGCTGTTAAGCCTTCTTGTGGGAGAACATGGTGACTTAGGCCGGGGTTGTAGAAGCAGAGATAGCAAGAAGGGGCGAAAACAGTGTGTTCTGGAGGAAGAATAGACAACCAATGAACAGATCAACAAAATGTGAGCTGTCTGCACAACAAAATATTAATCAGCCATAAAAAGAAATAAAATTCTGGCACATGCTCCTGAAATCATCCTTACAAATTAATGGGCGGGGGCAAGGGCTAGAGTAAGGGCCCCAAGGCTCTGTGAAGGAACAGGCTGAAATAACAATAAAAACCAGCCACTTCCCTTGTTTGCTTGATAATAGTCACTGTCCCCTCATTTGCTTCTCTATAATTGCTACTCTAGAGGGCGCAGGTGACAGCCATAAAGATTCACAACTTTTCTCCACAAATAACAGCACCTGTTTGGAACCTAGACCTGGGAGTAGATTCTGAGATATCTTCCAGGTCCTGCACTCCAGTGATTGACTGACCCACCCAGACCAAGAAATTGACTCAACTGGTTCAGACACCTAACCCAGGGAACTGCATTCTGGTGGATTGGCTGACCCACCCAAGGGACTGATGGGTTCACCCCAAAACCAGCCAATTAGCAGACCCTGATTGCCTGATCTTCTGCCCACCAAACTGTCTTTAAAAACTTTCTCTCCCCAGTTCTCTGGGAGGTGGATTTAGGATATTTCTCCAGTCTTCTCACTTAGCACTACGTGGAATAAACCCTTTCCCTGCTGCAAACCCTGCTGTCTCTGGATGCCAGCAGCCTCTCAGGGCAGCGGGCAGATGGCCCTGGCTGGATGGTAACAGTTCAGCACAATGACCCTTGAAAACACTGTGTCAAGAGAAATGAGCCAGGCACAAAATCATGTGGCATGATTCCATTTACATGAAGTTTCTAGAATAGGCAAATTCGTAGAGAAAGAATAGAGGTTGCTGCCAGGGGTTAGAGAGAGGAAAGAATGGAAAGTTATTGTCTGAGAGTTACGGAATTTGTTTGGGATGATAAAAAATAATTCTGCAAAATAGACAGCCATGATGGCTGCACAATGTTTTGGATGTATTTACTCAACGTCACCGATTGTACAGTGTAAAGCGGTTAAATTGGTAAAATTTATGTCATCTATATTTTACCACAATGAAGATAAATGTGCAAAAGTGAGAGAGAAGCGAGGACAGGCTGCCCTTCTGAGAAGCCCGGCTATGAAAAGAAACAGAGAAGGAGAGATGGAGGTGAGGGAGGATTTTCAAAGAGCAGGTGCACAGGAAATGACTCATTAGCTCAAGAGAAAAAGGATGAGGGAGGAGCAGGTCCCTGGAGAGTCTACAGATAGGCGGTCAGGAGCGTGACCATGACCATGACCGGGAGGAGGTTGCCTTTGACAGAGAAGGGTGAGCAGGGAGCTGGCAGCCTGGGGTGGGGGTGTCTCAGATGAGCCTGTTTACTTGAAGTTGGGAGGGGCAGGCTCCTCTGTGAGAGGCGCTGGCCTGTTCTCATCCAAACACAGTTGAATAAAATAAAGGCCAACACTCCCCACATAACAAAGGTGACTCTGGGCAGGACTGGCCCCCTCCGTAAGGCCAGTCTCCCCTAACCTAGGCTAGACTGAAGACCTTGACCTCCCACTTCTCCCAGCTCCTGCCTTGGCTGAACGGAGTCCACTCCCTTCTTTAAGCTCAGCTCTTCTTTAAGCTCTGCTGGCTGTTTCTTCCCAAGTTCCCTCACTCTTTAAACTATTCTCTAATTGCTTCATTTGCATAAACCTGCTCTCCTGGGCATCTGTGCAGCTCCAGAGCAGAAGCTCCCCTCCCTTACGCTCCCCTCCTCGCCCTCTGCACTGAGCTCACCTGGCCAGTAGAAGGAGGTCATTGGATCTCAGGCCTTTGTCCCACCCACCTGGCCCGTACAGCTGACACCCACTCTCCTGCTTCCTGTTGTCCCAGGGAAGACCCAGTTGGTGGTCTGCAAGCTCTGAAGTAATTATTTTCAATCCTGTGCACACATTTTAATCACTTTACAAAAAAATATTGATCCCTGATGCCCAGCCCAGCCCCTGATTTCCTTGAACTGGGGGCAAGGCCCTGGCATGAAAATAGTTCATATTTTCCATGGGACTCTGTACTGCCAGGGTGAGAACCACCTCTGTAAAGTGGGTAAGAGTCCCTTGGGGACTTTATGAGAATCAGATGCCTGCCCATCCCCAGCCCCCAGAGATTTGGCTTCTGGAAATCCAGGCTGAGGGTCCAGGAATCTGCACTCTTAAGGGTAGAGCACCTCAGGAGGGTCCAGTATGGGCAGCTTGAGAAGTTCAGGACATGATGTCAGGGCTCTTTCTCCCTGGTCAATCTGGAGTGTTTGACCTAGGTGGGGTGGTTGTTTCTTTGAGCAAGTCTGGAGTCTGGGTTGGGACTGGCTTCTTGTGTGGGGGTGGCAGTGAGGCATGCACAGGGTCAAGACACTATGAGGATGGGGGGACCTTCTTGCTTACCTAGACCAGGCAGAGTCCAGCCTGGGGCTGACTCTGGAAGGCTGGGGAGTGGGCAGCTAGAGTCAGTACTAGGCTGAGCTCAGGGCGTGAGGCTGGGGCCATCTCTGCTCTAGACCCCTCTCTTCCTGTCCCACCCCAAGCACCATCAGGGCCACCCAGGGAGTCTGCCCTGAACGGGTCTAAGGAAGAGGAGGAGGCATGCTGAATCTGCCTCCTCCCCGCGCTCTCTGACTACCAGCTTCAAGGGCTCAATTAAACCACAAGACGCCAGCCCAGCTCTCCCAACCTGGGCTCTCACCCCAGGGCCCCTACAGAAGGTACAGAAGGGGAAAAGATGGTTTAGACCAGGTGGTCCAGGGCAGGCCAGTCCTAAGAGAAGTCCAGGTCTTGGCTGCTCTGGTCAGCCCATCACCTTGAGTCTCCAGGCTGTCGTGTCAGAGAGAAGCAGGCAGAACCCCTAACTGGACAAGGGCTGGCAGGCATCAGAGCAATGATTAAATCCACTTCAGATCACTTTTGCACCATCCTGTCACCAGCCCTGGCTGTGTGATTCAATAATGGCCAAGAGCAGGTGCAGAGAGCTAGGCTAAAAGCAGACACCTGTACCCACACTGCTCTGCACCCTGAAGGCCAGGCCTGGGGCCAGGACAACAACTAGAAACCCGGGCCACCTGGCTTCTTAGAGTCACAACAGCTGGAAGAGCTGCCCACTACATCAGGAACCTGCTTGACTTCAGGTGAGGAAATTGGGACCCACTCTGGTTAGTGAGCAAGCCACCAACACACAGACCCCCACACAGTCTCCTGGCCCCTATACCCGTGTGCACCTGCCCACTCAAGGGCAGGCTCCCCTCCGAGAGGGCACTTGGTCCTGGCGGAAGCCTGCTTGGCTTTCAATCCAGGCTCTGCTTCAGCCCAGCTGTGTGACTGTAGGCACGTGTCTGGACCTCTCTGTGTGCCAAGTGTCCTCTTTATAGATGTGGGTGATAATAGCACCTACCTCTGAGGGTTGCTGTGGGGATTAAATCTCTCCATTTAAGTTTTTAAACAACTACTCATACTAGCTTACCACATGGCAGACACCATTCTAAGTACTTTATGTAAGTTGTTTACAATGGCCCTGATGAGGTACATCCCACATTTTATATATAAGGAAACTGAGTCACAGCAAGATGAACTCAGCCAGTAAGTGGCAGAGTTGGAGTGGGAACCAGAGTCTAGTGCCAGGGTCCCTGCTCTTAGCTTACATACCACGCTGACTCACGTGGAAAACCACAGGCGCTTGAATGTTTAGAATACCGGTGAAATTCCTAGATCTGAGCTGCAGAGTTGTGGCTGTTGGTGGCTCTGACTGTGATTGTGATGTGGGGGTGGGCAGCTCCTACCCCGCCACCCCAGACTTTCCTCCTCTTTTTCTTCCTCCCAGTCTTGAAAGGGAAGCTGAGGCTCTGGAAATCTCTTGCAGCTTCCTGTTGTGGGCGCTGCCCGTGCAGGTCTTGGGGCCCTTCTCTCCTGTCCCTTAGGGATCTGATTCAGGGTGGGCACTTGGTGGTGGGCTCACATCACCTCCTCGAAGCCCCTCCCACCTTCCCTAAAGGGATGGGAAATGGTTTGTAGAAATGCCCTCCGCAGAGCAGAATAATGTAATTATCAATTGCTAAAGAAAAATGAAGTAGAGCAAAGGCAATGTCATCGACGAGGTGGCAGGAGCTCGCTTACTGGGAGGGTGGGGGAGAGCTGGGCAGAGGACGGAGTCAGAGGGACAGAAGGTAATTTCCAGGATCTGTCACTCAGAGTGAGCCCTGTCTGCATCCCCGCTATCCTGAGTAGGGGGTCAGAGAGGCCCTCTGCAGGTGAGGGGTGACAGCAAAGAAAGAGCCACACAATTCAGCCCAGGACCACCAGTTTCAGGGGAAATATCCAGGAAATTGGAAGCCTTTCCCTCTCTCTGTTTCTCCCCCCTTCTTAAATGCTGTGTGCTTGAAAAGCCTCCAGTGTATTGACCCTTGGTCCCGCCCAAGAAGCAGCAGGACCAGGCAGTCTACTCGGCCCTGCTCCTTCATTTCTTGGTAGTGAAAAGTGACTTTTCCCTTCATGGAAGAAAGACGAGCCTACCATTTCAGACTCTCAGAGGGCCCTGCCCTCTTGGTGTCTGGCCTTCGGCAGGCCTGGAGGAGTGGCGCATGCCCAGAGGGCATCTGAGCAAACTCGTTCTGGAGGGCAGAACACTGGGAGAGTCCAGGGACCAGAAGGAGGCTCTTTCCAGCTTCATGGGGGGCCGGGGGCACCATGTGCCCTCCCACGGGGCCCCATGCTTAGAAGGGCCCCTGCCTGGTTTAACGCCCCACTATTGTCCTCTTGAAGTTTTTATCATTTTTTTATAAGAGGCCAAGCCTTTTCACTGTGCACTGCCTCCCTACCTCACCCCCCCAAAGTGAGGTTGCCTGTTCTGCCCTAGGGTGTCAGTGTCCCCTAGATCTAAGGACTGGCATCGAGGGCTCCCCTCTCTTCCCTCACAGGCCATGATGTTGCACAGCGGGGCTTCTCAGCCACAGCACTGGAGGTATTTTGAGCTGGATCACTCTGTGCTGGGGACAGTGTCCTGGCCTCTGCCCACTGGATGTCATTAGCACCCAGTCTCCCAGAGGTGACAACCAAGCAAGTCTCCAGAGAGTTCCAGACGTCCCCAGGGAGTGGAGAGGGAGGGTGAATTGCCCCGTTTCTCTTGGCTCTAGCTTGGACCCCAACTGTGAGGAAAGGAGGGGAACCAACTCTTTCTCCAGATTAACAGATAAAATGTCTTAACAGGCCTTGTCCTAGGTTCCCTCTGACATCACCAAAGGAAGGAAATAGCTGGGGGAGAAGGCCAGAGCTTCCCAACTAAGAAAAATCCTACCAAATTTCGGGGGAGTCTGAGGAATATTCCAGAAGTTTGGGGGAGAAGTGGACAGGCAGACCTCAGAGACCTGAACTCCTCAATGGAGCCGAGTCTGCTCCCCTTCACAGTATCTGAGCATGACCCCTGCCTCCTCTTAAGACTCCTGTATCAAAAGGGTAGACAGGAACCACCAGACTTTGGGCTCAAAAGACCCGGATTTAAATTCTACCCACCAGCTGTGTGGCCTTAGCCAGTCTCATAAACTCTCTGAACCTTTTTTCTCATCTACAAAATAAAGTTAATAATTTGAAAGCTACAAGAATAGAGGGGGGGAAAGCATGTAAGTTCCCTGGGAAGGTGGGTGGTATTATGTTGCTTTCAATGAGCAAATCCCTGAGCCCTCCCATCATCCAAGAGCCCTGATTTATCCTCACTGGGGCCACAGGAGAAACAGCTGAGTGGTGTCTTTCTCCGACCCCAGGGGCCGAGAGAGAGCTGGAGAGAAAATTGAAGTAAAGCAGAAGAGGGATAGCAAAGGCACGTCTGAGATGAGGGGACCTTCTCACCGTTCGTGAGTAATTAATATGGTGTTTGTTCTCCGTGGCACCTCTGCGAAAGAGCCTTCAGAAAATCAGCTTCAAAGGTGGCGGTGTTCCCTAGGTGTTTGCGCCTGACGGTTTGCGTCCTGGCGTTCCAGCCCCAGCAAGGAGCATCCCTGGCTGTGGGCAAGGCCAGGCCCACTCTCTCCTTGAAAGAAAGCAAATCCTCGCTCAGAAATTTGATTTTAATTGTGATTGTTCTTATTCATCTTGAAATTCACTTGAGGCCATAAATCCACTCATCCTGCCTCACTCTTTTAATTCTATGAGGTTTAAAGTGATAGGGGGAAAAAAAGAAATCCCACTTCTCTATACAGGCAAAGGAGCAGGGCAGAGCCATTCATGTGAGAGGGGCCCGGGGATGGTGCTAAGGGCTCCTACCTGGCTTTAAGGTTCCCTTACATGCACTCCGCATCCTACACAAACCCTGCCAGGAGTCTGAACAAACCCTGGCTCTGCCTGCAAGGAGCTTGCAGTCTGGAGGTTTTAGGGAGCTGAAGTTGACCAGTTCTCCAAAGCCAGATAGACTCAAGCAGGACAGACTCTTCCAGGGAGGTATGTTGGACTAAAGAACATAGTTTTTGGTACAAATTTCAGAACTAACTGAGTCCTTCTGCCCAAATGTTCTTTTCCACACTCACCCATTTCTTTATTTGCAAGAATAACCCCCAACAAAACCCAGTAGGAGTGCCACCTCCTCCAAGAAGCCTTCCTTCCTGGAATCACTCCCAAGGGGTGCGTTCATCTCGCTCTCTTGTCCCCCAGACAAAACACTGCATGTATTCTACTTCTTTGTGTGGCTTGTGTCTATCTCTCTATTCATCTTGCAGTTCCTTGGGGACAGAGATTTTGCCTCCCTTGTACCTGTGGCTTTTGTGTAGTTATTAAATTTGCTTCTAGAACCACTTAGAGATGAGGACCCAGACCAACGCCTTATGGAGGGCCTTGCTTTCTGTTGGAGTTTCAGAATTGTTCCTTTTTTTCACAAGATGAATACTTTGACTATCTAGTAGGGAAAGTAAAAAGATAATTTCCTGACCTTAATATGCAAACGGAGGTTTTCATAGCCCTTAATGATCAAAGGGCTGCCCCTGCCTCCCTAGATACAGGCGTCTCTGGGAGGACTCTGTAGCTCCCAGGCTTAGTAAATGGCTTTAAACTTTGAGATAGCCCAGGCCTCCTTAATTAAATTTTACACGTTAATCTGAATGAGATCTCTCTGAATCGCTTCCTTTGAGCCCTGCAGGGCTAATTCAGTAAAACTGCAGTTTGGAGGGAACCTCGGTGTAAATGGAAATAGAATAGCCACCTCCTGCAGGTTGGGCTTTGGGAGCGGCCATATGCTAATGAGGGCACCTGCTGACTTGAGGGGCATTGTGGGAATATCCTCTGTCCCATCAATGGGTTGTTGCCCTTCATGGGCTTTCACTGGATAAACCCCTATGTCGTCGGGCCCACTGCCGTGGTGCCAGCAGGGCTGTCTAAATTGGTTCAGCCTGACTTAATGACTCATCACGATCTTAACATCAGAATAAGTGGATGTAATTCCAGGGAGCTCTAGCATCTCTGGGTATCTGAAAGTATTTTCTGTGCTCTCTGAGAGGCTGTGTAGCGGGCTTGCCCAAGGTACCCACCATGATGAAGTCACCTTATCTCTGACTATGTTGAAACCCATAATTGAACTTTTCTTTATTCTACCCTTACCCTAAAAACTCTTTCTAAAGTTCTTAATGGAGATACAGATGAGCTATCCCTTCCTGAAGAGACATTGGTTTTATAAGCTCTCAGTTAGGGAGGAGGTAGGAAGGACTATTATTTGAGCACCAAGCCAGCCTCTCTCAGACTTTCATGAGCCAAGCAATTGTTCTCAACCTGTGGTTGTGACCCACAGAAACTGTATTAAAGGGCCTCGGCATTAGGAAGGTTGAGAACCACTGTGCTAAGGGGTCACCTGGGCATCTTGTTAGATACAGATTCTGTCTGGGGTGAACAGATTCTACATGTCTAACAAGCTCATTGGTCAAGGGCCATTCTTGAGTCCCAGGAATCCATAGGCATCACTCCACCCCACCCTCACTGCCATGCTGTAAGGAGGGAATGAGATGAGCTTTGCAAAAGCACCTGTTATGTGCCAAGGAGGGTGATCAACCATGCTGGGTGTATAAACCAGGACAAGCACGTCATTCCATCGATTTAAACTTGGTGTTTATCACTTTTTGGCAAATGAGGAAACTGAGGCCTCACAGGGGCGTCCAACCCACGGCCCACAGGCAGATTACGTGAGGACTTCTTTGCTTATCTGTGGTGGCAGATATTGCAAAAATTATGCACAGACCTTTCTTTTGTGTTCGTCAGCTTTCCTTAGTGTTTGTGTATTTAACACGTGGCCCAAGGCAACTCTTCTTTGTCCAGTGTGGTACAGAGAAGCAGAAAGGTTGGACATGCCTGAAGGTTTAGCAAATGGAAAAATCGAGGCGACAAGGGTTAAGGAGAGGCAGGTGCAAGGGAAGAGGGTGTTGAGGGTCAGATGTGATGGGAGTGGTCTTAAAAATACACAACCGCTTCTCAGAAGTTCCGTGTTAGAAGGATGGGCTGTTTTATGTGCTTCTCCCCACACTGTTTGGAAATGAAGTATCATAGGAGACCTTTGATTCATAGAAAAGATGCATTGCTGTGGAGTCTGTGCCGACTTCCAGGCTGATGGCAGGAGGCACACACTTGCTTCAGTGAACTTGAACTTTCTTCAATGAAAAATTTAGTGTGCATGAGAATCCGTTTAGGAAGCAAACTCACATTCAGATTTCTAGGCCTCACAGGAGCTCTGGATTTGGGGGTTTGGAGTGTCCACAAGTGCCAGCTAAGCAGAAATTTTATATTCAGGTGACCCTGACATAGGAAGCACATGGATGTGTCTTTGAGAAAACTCTGCCCCATGTGTCTGGATTAAGAAAGATGGATATCTTGTGCAGACCACAGTGGCCCCGATCACTGACAGCAGAATCTTTATTGAGTTTTTTTTAGCAATAAAGGACATTGTACAACTGAAATATTCTCTCTGTCTTCTGAAACTTGCATTGAGGTACATAACAGGACAAAATAGTTACAACTGTTTAGGCAAATTGGAAGTAACTTGGTTTAAGCACCGTTCCATGTGAAGCCTGTGCTGGTATGTGAAATCTTGTACATTCCCTCGTGAACTCAAATGGCCAGACATTATTATTGTTCCCATTTTAGTGCTAAGAAAATGCAAGCTCGGTGAGGTTAATCGCTCTGTCCAGAGTTGCATGTTTAAGATGCAGAAAGGACAAAAACCTGTCTAACCCACATCCTGCCTTCAGGGTCTCCTCGCTGCTAACGAACCCCTGTACAGACTCAGGGTAAACACTTTGACTCATTTGCCCAAACTTTAGCCCCCAGAGGAAGGCCCGGGGGGGGGGGGCAATGAGGGACCACAGTGTTCCCCTCACCCGCACGCATTCATTTGTCTGTTCCGCAGATATTAGCGCTGGGCTGGGCCCCTCAGAGTGCATCTCAGTACAGATGACAAATCTCGGTGCTCCTCTCCTCTCCCTCTCCACCATGTCCCTCCTTGCCTGTGCCTCGAGAGAACTATAAACTCCCACATGGCATAAGGGCCTTGCCCAAACTGTGCTAAGACACTTGATAGTCCTCAGTCCAGCTTCCCCTGGCACTAGGCCATGTCCCTAAAGCTAAGCCCAGTACCCCGTTCTGAGCTTTTGCTCAGGAAAATGCAAGGCTGCCAAATCTCGGAACGTATGTTATTCCCAGCCACCTTGCAAGCCATCCTCAGCAATTCTCTGCTTCACCCTTCTGTAAGTTCCCATTTCCCCAGCATCCTCCTGACCCCTTTTTATTCCCCCTCCCTATTCTTCCAGAGCCTCCTTTGTTACCTCTGTTCACCCTTTAAAAACCTGTGTCACCTTTGTATTAGCTGGGGATGACCTTTTCCCTCTCCGCAGCAGCCTGAATGAAGCCTGTCTTGCCGCCTTTAGCAAGAACACGGTGCTGTTTTCTCTTTGACCGTGGCTTCCTGCAGAACCCAAAGATGAGGTTAGACACGACTCTGGAAAGTGGAGACGGGCTTTGGACCCCACGCTAAGGAGTTTGGACTTTACCCTGTGGCCACTTAGAGAATAATTTTGCCTTCAAAGCCACATGGAGCAAGTCAACTTGGTAACTCTGCATACCAACAAAAGCCAGCAGTCCCCGCCTCTGCTCTGCTCTGCTCTGGGTTAAACATCCTGGTTTCCACCAAATTCTTCAAATTAAGTTTCTCCCCATCCTGGTTGTCTTCTCTGAATTGGATGTGCAATGTACGGTTGGCGAAAACCCTCCCTGTCCTGTTAAAATATGTTCTCAAATGGTACTTCTGTGAGTGGGTATAAAGTTACCCCTGACCCATTTGACCCCTATAAGGACAGAAGTCTGTGCCAGGAAACATGTACACAGAGGGCACCCAGAAAATGTATTTATATTTTAAGAAAGGAAAAAAAACTGCATTAAATTTATAATACTCAAGTCACATTTGACTTCTGCAATTATAAGAGGTGCTCAACGTGACTTGTATTCATCTTTTGTTAGCAGTACCTATGGAGCATTACAATTTTAATACCGTTTTTTCCTTTCTTAAAATGAGTTATACATGTTGGAGCATCCTCTGTATTTTCCCAAATACAAAAGCTGAATTTACATGACATAAAAGTGGCTAAAGGATGAACTGAGCTCTAACAACTTTAGGGCATGTCTGCCCAGCACCTCTTTCCACAATGCTGGTCACGGACCCCACTCCCTGCCCCTGGGATTTGAGTGACCTAGTCCTGGTTGTTTATCCAGTAGGCTCAGCTTCCCTGGGATTCTGCACACTGACTCGGGGTGAGAGATGCCCGCTTCCCTCTTGGGTGTCAGGGAACATGAGGCAGTCCTGCAGCTGCCTGTGGACATGCTCCCCAGCAAGCAAGCCAGAGGAGCTTATTTGCAAAGGAAGAAGAGGCAGCCAAGAGGCAAATAGAAACCTGAATTGAGAGATGGAGAAGAATCCTGATTTAAACACTAACAGCTGCTTTGCACCTAAACAACACCTGGTCCTCGATTCCCATCGATTGGGATGGGGGAGGGCACGTTAGCATGCTGGGCTGTGAGAAACCTTCTTTAGGGAACTAAAAGACGATCACCTGGAATTCTGCTCTGGGAAGGAGCCCATCGCTGCTTTCTGATATTGGTTACTGTGACTGTTGCCCCCTGGATGGAGACCACCAGGGCACCAGAGGAAGAGGGGAAGTTCTTCTCTCTTGAGAGGGATCAGTTTAGCAGGAAAGTGACAATTTCAAAAATCTCAAGGTAGTAGACGCAAGAACCTTCTTTGAAAAGGAGGTTAAGATGTTTGCATGGGTGACAGACGCATTCTATATAATCATAGATTCTTTCTGTGTCCTTTAACCCTCACTGCACGTTAGGATCACTTAGGAAGCTTTTGTTACCAAGCAGATTTAATTGGTTAGGGGAGGTGCCTGAGCATTGGGGCATTGAATGTTTTAAAAGCTCCCTTGGTAGTCAAGGTTAAGATGAAACCAGCAGTTCTCAGACTTCAACACGGATCAAATTCCACATCATCGGAGGGCTTGTTAAAACACACTCCTGGGCTCCACCCAAGTGTCTGATGCAGCAGATTTGGGGAGAAGCCCCTAAATTTGCATTTCCAACAAGTTCTGGGTTGACTCTACTATTCTGAAAACCATTACCTTTACTTATAATTGATAAATTAAGCATTAGTTAAGAACATATGTAGATATCTTCATTTCCTTAAATATTACTTTAATTGACTATCACTAATGACATATGTAATTCTAGATTATATTTTTTCATAACTGCTTTAATAAAATGTTACTGTTTCTACTGTAAAAATAAAATCCTAAGCCTCCAACTGACAGAACTGATGCTCTCTTGGCCAAGGGGACTCCAAAGAAACCTTTTACTGAGTTCTCAGCCATGCCAAGAAGAGAAGTGGGACACACCTCATTACAGCCCCCACCTTTTGGAGTTTAGACACAACACTGACCAGAATTAATGTTAAAATAAAGACTGAGAAAGCGGAGTCTTCGTGGCAATAAGATAACAAATTATATACAAGACCTCAAGGCATGCCACCCAAGTGTTAAACTATATAATCCATAAACTCTAGCAAAACATCTTTTTTTGTTGGCATAGTATCACATGACAGATAATAGGCCACCTTATCTTACCTTCCTACTGATTCTAAGTTTTGAGACAAAGCTTAATACTCCCAGCTAGTTGCCAAATAAAGAATCCCTAAACTCACCTCTGCCTTGTAAGCCCCACCTCAAGATATCCTGCCTTTGGGGGTCAAATCCATGGATGCCTTCCTCGTATTGATTTATAATTTTACTTACAATTCCTAGCCCCCAAAAATACATAAAACCCAACTGTAATCTAACCGCTTCAGGTGCACCTTGGAGCTTATGTTTTTCTGGGGCCATGGTCACTCACATTCAGTTCAGGATAAACCTCTTTAAAACATTTTACAGAGCTTGGTTTTTTCATTAACACTAAGGAAGGACAGTTAGGGGTTGCACAGGACTAACGTCTCTGTTAGCCCTGCCCATGGGCTAACCTAGCTCCTTGGCCCACTGAGCCTGGCTAAGAAGTCACTGGGTACCTGAACTTCAGATAAAATACCAAACAGGAAAAATTTCTGAGTGTTGCGCTTCTAAATCAACTTCTTTTTTTAAATTCTTTTTATATTTTTTATTTTATTTTATTTTTTGAGACAGATTCTCACTTCATCACCCTCGGTAGAGTGCTGTGGCACCAGCACCTCACAGCTCACGGCAACCTCGAACTCTTGGGCTTAAGCGATTCTCTTGCCTCAGGTTCCCAAGTAGCTGGGACTATAGGTGCCCGCCACAATGCATGGCTATTTTTTTAGTTGCAGTTGTTATTGTTGTTTAGAAGGCCTGGGCCAGGTTCAAAACCACCTGCCTTAGCGTACCTGGCCAGCACCCTACCTGCTGAGCTATGAGCACCACCTCTAAATCAATGTCTAACATTGAAAACGTGAGCATTGGCAAAAACAAATGCAGTGAACATTTGGCATTATTTAGCCATCGAGTATGTCTCCAGTCCCTTCCTTGGTGGCCAGATTCTCCACTGTGGTGCCAAGTGGTCACCAGGAGAAGGAGGATGCTTAAAGGGGACCAATATTCCTATTCTTTACACAGAAGTAAGTTGAGAACACATGACTTGGCGAAGAAACTCAGCACTTACAGCTGAACCTTGAGTGTTGCGATTGTGGGGAAAGCTGGGTGTGTCACTGCAGCATCTGCAGCTCAGAGAGTCCCCAGGGCCAGGGTCATACGTGGTAGCTGTTCCAGCAGTGGCCCCCTGGCCATTTCATTCCCATTGTCTGCCTTTTCTTGGCTCCTGTTCTCTTTCCAAGATTGGTTCTCCACTCTTCCTATCAACTCTGTGAGCCTGTTGTTTGCTTCCCAAAGCAATCTCTTTCTACACAAATTGGCCAGGGTTGGCTTGTTTGCCTTGCTACTGAGAAATCATCTTGCACACCAAAAATGCCCCTTCTGAATTTTCAGACAGCTGTGGCACGGGAGAACAGAGGCAAGGGGTAAGAGAGCACCCCAGGGATTCTTGTCATTGGTGCAGAGAAAGGCCAGAGATGGGGAAGCTCAAGAGGTGGACAAAGGTAGCCTGGCTGAGGAGTAAGGAACCAGCCCTGGCCAGGCGGCGGGGAGGTGGCACAGAGATTGCCACCCAAGAGGCTTCTGGCTTCTGGGCCTTCCCTAAAGTGACAGCTGTGCCAGATGGAACATTTTATTGTTGGGGAAGTGGTGCTGATGGTTTAATTAAATCATTCCTGATTTTTCTCCTTCTCCCTAGGCTGGTAGGAGGATTAGCTTTTTCTCTGTTTTTAATGTTGGTTAAATATCGACAGGGACTCACAGGAAGGCTGAGAGAGAGAGAGATACTCTCACCATATTTCATAGACTCTAAGACACAACTGATTATGAGGTGCACGATTACTTTACATATCAAGAAAAAAAACAGCCAAATAAATTATGACATTACTGTAAACTATGTCTACCTCCAGGAATACTAAAACGGGGAAACTGTCGTAGCATCAGTAAAATTGGTAATAATAATATTAACAAAAGAGTAATCTCTGTTCTCATTTATTAAGCCTGATGCCAAACTCTTTACCTCTATTTTCTCATTGAATCCCTCAGGGACCCCATGTGGCAGGTGCTATGATGGTTCAGAAAAACCAAGGCTTAAAAATGTGAGTAAATTGGTCCCCCCGCTGGTAAGTGATGGGTGTTGAACTTTGGGCTCTCTGGCTGCTTTAGAATGAGCCGAAGGAAGGGCCAGAGTAGGCAAAGAGCCTGTCTCATCTTTTATTGCTAGAAACACGAATGCTCAATAAATAATTAAAGGGAATGTCTGGTCCAAACAGGTGAAAAAGACTTTCAATTGAGATTTGATAGTCGAATAGCCTCTGTTTATATCTGATGTTCACTTTTTTCAAATATCTAAGTACAAGGTTATATGTGAACACATTGTCCTTGTAAAAAATTAAAGCACTATAATTAAGGCTAAAGTCCCTTTGGCCTCTTGCCTTTATCTGAGACTTCTAATCCTATATTCCTACCTTGGCCCAGAAGCAAATAATACAGTCATTTCGCATTTTGTTGTGTACATTCTGGATGTTGCTCTGCTTTTCTTTTCTTTTCTTTTTCTTTTCATTTTCTTTTCTTTTTTTCTCTTCTTTCTCCTTCTTCTTTTTTTTGGCCAGGGCTGGGTTTGAACCCACCATCTCCAGTATATGGAGCTGGCGCCCTACTCCTTTGAGGCACAAGCACCACCCCTCCTCCTCCTCCTCCTCCTCTGCCTCCTCCTTCTTCTTCTTTTGATACAGAGGTCTCACCCTGTTGCTTCAGGCTAGAGTGTTATGGCCTCAGACTAGCTCACAGCAACCACAGACTTCTGGGCTCAAGTCATCCTCCTGCCTCAGCCTCCAGAGTAGCAGGAAATATAGGTACTCACCAGGATACCTGGCTAATTTTTCTATGTTTTGTAGACAGGTGGTCTTGCTCTTGCTTAGGCTGGTTTCAAACTCCTGACCGCAAGAGATCCTCCTGCCTTGGCCTCCCAGAGTGCTAAGAGTACAGGTGTGAGCCATCAGGCCCACCTTCCTTCTGGATGCATCCATGCATTTATATGCATATATAGAAATGTGTATATTTTTAACTATTTGGAAAGAATGTGGAATTGTACTATAGGGTTGATCCACTCACTTTGTAAAAAATCAACTTATTGAGATACAATTTACATACAACAAAACACACAGTTTGATGAGTTTCGACAAATATGTACATTCATGTAACCACAATGCCAATAAAGATACAAAACCACACAAAGTGTTCTCATGACTATTCACTGTCAATCCCCACTCCCACCACCAGGAACCCTCAATCTGCTGTCTATCAGCAGGGGCAGCTTTGCCTTTTGTAGAATTTCATATAAACGGAATTATAGAGTATGTGCTCTTTGATGTCTGGTGTCTTTCACTCAGCATGTTTCTGAGGTTCCTATCACTTTCGCACATATAAGTAATCCATCTTTTGTTGCCTAATAGAGTCCCATTGTATGAATAGCCCACCATTTATTTATCCATTTTCCTGTTGATAGAAATCTGGATTCTTCCTAGTTTCAGGATTTTAAGAAGAGAGCTTTTGTGAACATTAGCATACGCATCCTTGTTTGGACACACATTTTCACTTCTCTTGGGTAAATATGCAGAAGTAGAATGGTTGGGGCACATGTTAGTTATATGCTTAGCTTCCTAAGAAACTGCCAGATTTATGTTGCCACTGGGCCACTTTATGTTGCCACCATCAATGCAAGAGAGCCCTTGTTTCTCTTTATCCTCACCAACTCTTGGAATGGCCAGTCTTAATTTTAGCCATTCTCATTGGCATATGGTGTGGTGTCTCAAAGCGTTTTTAATTTGCATTTTCCTGGTACTATAGACTGAATATTTGTAAATTCATATGTTGAAACCCAATTACCAATGTAATAATATTAGAAGGTAGGGAATTTGGGAGGTGATAAGGTTATGAGTGTGATGCCCTCATGAATGAGATTAGTGCCCTTTTACGAGATCACAGAGAACACCCTTGTCCCTACCATCATGCAAATACATAGCTGAAATATGGCCAGTTAGGAACCAAGAAGTTAGACTTCACCAAACCTGCCAGCACCTTGATCTTGGACTTCCCAGATTCCAGAACTATACAGAATAAATTTCTGTTGTTTATAAGCTACCTGGTCCATGGCATCTTGTTATAGCAGCTCATATGAATTAAGTCTCCTGATGACTAATAATGTTGACCATCTTCTTATGTATTCCTTTTTCTGGTTGAAATGTCTGTTTAAATAATCACCCTTTTCTTCTATTGAATTGTCTTATTTTGAAGTTTTAAGAATTCTTTAAATATTCTGGATATGATTCTCCTGTCAGATTTGTATGTTATGAATAGTTTCTCCCCATCTATGGCTTGCCTTTTTATTTTCTTAATGTGTTTTGAAGAGCAGAATTTTTATGTTTTTGTGAAGTGTAACTTATCAATATTTTTCATGATTTTTTGCATCCTAAGAAATTGTCACCTATCCTAAGTTTACAAAATTTTCTTGTACATTTTATTCCAGAAGTTTTACAGTTTTAGATTTTATGTCCATGATCCATTGCAAGTTACACCAGAGATAAAAAGATGACAGATTCTATTTCTGGAAAGAGCTCACAGCTTAGTGTAGGAGCCACACAAGCCCCTAATGATTATAATATGGGGGGGAAGACACTAGATCAGCAGTACTCAATCTGTGGGTCGTGACTCCTTTGAGAATCTCCTGCATATCAGATATTTACATTATGATTTATAACAGTAGCAAAATTACAATTATGAAGTAGCAACAAAAATAATTTTATGGTTGGGGGTTATCACATGAGGAACTGTATGAAAGGGTTGCAGCATTAGGAAGGTTGAGAACCACTGCACTAGATAGAGGTATACACGCATGCACACACATACACACACACATTTAATTTAATCACAAGTTCAAGTGATTACACATAAAAACTGCTATACATACTATGAAGTGAGATCTGCTTGATGCCAGTTGAGAAGCTATGGTGTGAGGTAAGGGTCAAGTTCACTCACTTGTATAGGGCTGTTGCCTTTCACCTTCCCACTGCTCTTGCTGGTTTCTACACCTTCTGTCCAAGCCAGGGCGCTCCATATTGACAAACTGAGTGGCCATTCTTTGGTCCTTATTTTAATTGGTGTCTCTGCAATATTCTACCCATGCACCACTCTCTCCTGACCATTCGCTCTTTTCACATGCAGGGTACCATCCACCTTTGGCTTTGTTCCCACCTCTCTCTCTTTGGCCCAGAGTACAACCTATGCCCATCTCATTTTTTCTGCTCTCTTTCTCCTCACCTTTCTCTCTCTCTCTCTCTCTCTCTCCCCCTGTATCTTTGTCTCCAGGTATTCTCCATCCATAAACCAACAGAACCCAAATTATTTCACTACCAGCCTATACATCATTCCTGAACTCCAAAACTGTTTATCTAAATTCATTCAACTCCATGTGGTTATCTAGAAGACATCTCAAATTTGACATGTCTGACAGAAAACCCTGGCTCCACCCCTTCTGTTATTTGCAGATCCCTGACCTCCTGCATCTCAGTACATAAGACACATCTCCTTGTGGATCAGGGCTCTTTGGCTGACGAGTTAGCTCTGACCCAGGCACAAGTCCAAAGAAAGGGAGTGATATCTCCCCAACTTTGCCCTTTCCCCAAATTCATAACCATTCTACTGTTGATGTGATGTTCTGTGTGAGAAGAGCCCTCAGGCCCTCATCACTCTTTTGGGACATCTTGAATCCACTGGACACAGGCCAGCATGTTCCTTACTCTGCTTTGACTTTACCACAGCAAGGATAACCTGAATGCCCTTGGACAGAGTTGAGGAGTCAGTATTTCAGATTTAGATCCTCTAGTTCAGTGGTTCTCAACCTTCCTAATGTCACAACCCTTTCATACAGTTCCTTATGTTATGGTGACCCCCAACCATAAAATTATTTTCATTGCTACTTCATAACTGTAATTTTTCTACTGTTAGGAATCATAATGTAAATATCTGATATGTAGGATGATCTTAGGCTACCCCTGTGAAAGGGTCATTCAACCCCCAAAGGGGTCACGACCACAGATTGAGAACCCACCTCTCCTTTTTTGAATCCATACCGGTCCATTGGCGTGAAGCTGCCATTGGTTGCTGTTGCTGTATGCAAGGGTGAGCTCTCCCACCAGGGAACAACCCTATTTTTTGCTCTCTGTACTGCTCAATTGGCACTGAGCAGCTTGCACCTTGTAGTATTAGCTTTTTATGTGCAATCACTTAAATTTATGTGATTAAATTAAAGGAGGTGATGTGTGGGCACACCTCTATCTAGCACTTTCCACACAGTATTATAATTGTCGATCAGCTTGTGTGTCTTCCCTCTAAGCTGTGAGCTCCTTGCAGACAGGGATGTCATCTGTCATCTCTTTATCTCGCCAGCACCTGGCACCCAGTAGGTACTCACCAACATCTGAGTGCACAAATGTCTGAAAGCTCTTTGCAAAATGTAAAGTGCTAAATGCACTGAGAGCTGGATGGTGATGACTTTCATTGATGATGTTGTCTATAAGCCATCTCCCCGGTGAGGACGCCATTTTCTTCCTCCGTGAGCACACCGCAAGACACAGACTCGTTCTTATGTATGTAGTGGGTAATGTCTATACCTGCTGATGAATTTTAAGGAGACTCAGGATATTCCCTCCAATATCCTTGACTGACCTCTTAGAATATGCAGCCAGAGCCCTAAAGGCTAAGCTAGGGTCGGATAGATGAACAGTGCCCATCCTACCCTGCTGGGTTGCTTACCAGCTGGGTAACCTGGGAAAATGCCCTTCTTCTCTGAGCCTGCTTTCTCATTTGCAAAACAAGAAGCTAGGCAGCTTGATCCCAAGGTCTCCTGAATGACCTCTGATCTCAGGAGATCACAGCACAGGGACTGTGTTGCTGGCAGGACTGGAAAGAGCTTGGGTGTCAGATGATGTACACAAATGTCATCTCTTCCACAAGAAGCCTGGGAGGAGGGGGAGAGGGGCTGGGGATCAGAAATCAACAACAACATGGTTGTGACAGGGAGGAAGCTCAGAGCAGAACCAATCTCCCTTTAAAATTCCAGGCTGGCGGTGTGTGCCTTGGATAAAGTTCAGGTAATTGTGCCTTCAGCCAGCCTCCTCCTCCTCCCCTGCCTCTCCCCTGCTCTGTGCTGACAGAGTTATAATAATTGGGTGCTGCTGCTTAAACTCATCAGCTCCAGCTTCCTGAAAGGAACGTTGCAATTAGCAGTCCTCACCCTGTAATAAAGCCTTTAATATCCACTTTCATGGTTCATATTACAGTCATTCAGGCCTGTCCCCTTGCACACAGCCTGTCAGGCGGCGGGGCTGGGTGCCCACGAGGGAGCTGCCCGCTGAATGGCTCAGCAAACAATTGCTCCAAAGGCCCAGTGATGGGGCCAGGCAGCTGGGGAACGGCGCTGGGAAATGAGAAGGGATATTTCTGCACTGCAGCAGCTCCAGAGGGCCGGTGGGGGATGGAAGGAATGAAGGGAGGGACAGCCTCACCTTCCATTCCCGGCCACCTCCCACTGACCCAGCTAGCCTTCCTACAGTGCACTTTCCTCTCTTCAATGGAGCAACCCTTCGTTCCACTGCTGGAGAGGAGTGAGAAGGTGAAGGCGGTGCTGGGGAGCAATGGAGGGTTCTGGATGGAGGAATCGGACCTGTGCACACCTGCATACAGATCACGCACAGTCCTTAGCTGGGGAAGTGGTCCTGAATGGCAGCCCTAAGAGGCATGTCCATGCAGGGGTGAGAAACAGCTTCGCCACCCCTGCCTGGGCAGTGCCCATCCTGGGAAGAGCACTCTGGCAAGAGCAGTCCCCTGCTCATGTTGGTAAGGTCATGTTCAGTCTCTCAGTTCCTCAGTCATTAATTTGCAAACATTTAATGAGTACTAATTATTAATACATGCCAAGCACAAAGTCAAATATAGACCGTATCCTCAAGGAACAAGATTTGAAAATACACAATATGGCAATATGGGTGGGAGGGGCTACCGGCAGTAGGCACAGGAGCAGCCTGGAGTGGGGAGGGGCGGCTGGTATTTTCCCTTAGTGGCTATGACAATATTCCAGTCCCACGTGCTCTCTCAGAACCTTGCCACTCTCTCATCAAGAGGTGGAGTCTATGTGTCATTGAACTTGGGCAGGACCTGTGGCAACCTTGATGGGTAGAATGTGGCAGAAGTGATGCTGTAGGACTTCCAAGGGTAAGTTAGAAAAGGCTGAGAAGTTTCTGCTGCTCTCTTTGGGGCTTCTTGCTCTGGGAACACGGCCACCAGGTTGGGAGGAAGCTCAAGCCACACAGAGACTCAATCTGTAGGTAATCCCAACTGACCCCATGAGATGTGAGAAAGCCCTCAGGATAACTCCAGCTCCACCGACTGTCGGACTGCATCCACAGGAGAGACCACAGCAAGAAATGCCTAGCTGAGCCCAGTCAGGCCCCGCACTGTGTGAGATGTAGTAATAAATGAGTGTTCTTTTAAGTCATTAAGTGTGATTACCTCATTACGTCTATTACATTGTGGTAGACAGTCAGAATAGTGAGTCTTAGGATACGACACAGGTTAACCAGATGGTGAATGAATAATGCTCCAGGCACAAGGCAGGACATATGCAAGTCACGAAAGCAGGAGCTGGGGCCTTTGGATTAATACCCACGGGGCCGTGTTGCCACCGTGTCTGGTGGGAAGGGAGCTGGAGGGAGTGGGAGCCACGCAAGATTGGACTTTACCCCATAGGTCAGGGGGTGGATCTGGAGGTTTTCAAGCCGAAGAAAGACAAACTATTCTCTGGATTTTAGAAAGAAGACAAGTGGAAATGCAGACTGCAAGATGGAGTGAGGTGAAGCTTATTTATTACCATCCACCCAAATGCTTCTGGGCCAGCCCCCTGGGGAGGACGAGCAGGTGGAAGGCCACTCTGTGACTCTGCTCAACAAAGACAGTGGCGGTAAAGATACAGGAAGTCCTGAGATATTTCGGGTGCGAGATAGGTTTTGTGTCCAGATGAATCTGAGATATAAAGAAGAAAGGGGATTCTGGAAAGCCTCTTGGATTTTTGAATTGTGAAAGTAAAGGAACGCCAGTCCCTGAAATGGAAAATAAGGTTTGGGTGGGAAGATAAAGGCCTCTATCTGGGGATGGTGATTTTTAAGTAGATAAAGACGTCCCATCGGCTGCAGTACTTACAAATTCTAGAGCTCAGGAGAAAGGGCTGGACTTTAAAGACAGATACGAGATTTATCTGTACAATCAAACCACAGAAGGACCCAGAAACAGGAAGAGGGGAGGGCTAAGGCAAAACCCCAGAGGGGTCAGTGTTGAAGGGTGGGGAGAGGAAGAAGCAGACGCAGTGGGTGCATTGGGATGGTGGGAGCCGGCAGGAGGCCAAGGGCTGGCGTGTGCCTGGTCAGTGTGCTGGGGCCAAGCGTGCAGCGGCAGCGTGTGTGGTGGTGCAGGGAGCTGATGGCAGGGGAAAGGAGAAGACAGGCACCCCTCTGTTGGGGGAGGCCTGGACAGGATGTTGAGGCTCATTGCTTATCTAAAGTGACCAAGGTGTGGAGTCCTAGAACACTGGGCAGCAGGGATGTCACAGGTCAGCCTCACTCCACAGGTGAGGACATTTTAATTCAGAGACACAGAGTGACCCTGGGTCTGTGGGATCCCAGGGTCCCATTCTCCCAGATTGACATTCTCACCCTCCTTCCCTATGAAGGTCCCACAGGTGGCAGGAAGGCCGAGGGTCTCCCCACTAGGCTGCTCTGGGTCATGGGCGGCCTTTCCTCTCCTCCACCCTTCCTGCTCCCGCACAGGGGCAATTCTGTGTCTCCCGCTTCTGCAGACATTTCCTCTCCGCCTTCTCAGGCCATCAGGTGACCCCAAATGTACAGCCCCTGCCCTTCAAGCTGCCACCAACTCACACAGGTCCCCAGAAATGAGTGGGGGTGGGCTGAGGAAGGCGGGGAGGGAAGGGAAGGAGGAGGGCTGAGGAAGCTGGGGGGGTTTGGGGAAGGCGGGGAGGGAAGGGAAGGAGGAGGGCTGAGGAAGCTGGGGGGGTTTGGGGAAGGCGGGAGGAAGCAGAGAGAAAGGGCATCAGGTATGTGAGGGCACAGCTCTCCCCAGACGCCCCCTCGGCTGCGGCCACCCTGCCGGCCTCCTCCCAGCTCCGTGCCCAGCGCCACCGAAGCGCTCTGTGTTCCGGGAAGCCAGGCAGGTGCTCGGCGTCGCCGCTAATGTGTTCCATTACAAACGCTGCACAATAAGGTAATTATGTTAGAAAATAATAAACGTGTCAGTCTTTCTGGAAATATTTTTACTTCTAGCGAGGGGGAAACAGCCCTATTGTTTTTCAAGTGCATCTCTGCTCCCCGTACATATTAATTAACTGTGCTCTGGCTCCACCACCTCGCGGCACTTGTATTATTCATAAATGTCTTGGGGCTGCAGTAACTTATGTACTCCCCTCCTCGGCTTGGAATCATTTTTTAATTTCAAGTTCTTTTTTGACTAATTGCACTTGTGGTTTGTGCCTCCTGGACCAGAAGCCGTGTTCCCTGGCTGCCTCCCCACACTCTCGTCCCTTCTTCCTCCTTCTGCCTTTTCTAGGGTCTCTGACTTACAAGGATCTTGCCAGCTCCAAAAAAGAGGCAGATTTGGGTTCCAGGTAGGGAGGATGTCTTGGGGGAAATCCTGGGAAATAGCACGCGCTCACCCCGGCAACAATCCCTCCCTGTCCTCCTCCCCTACGCATCCCCCCTCCTTCCAAGGAAACTTCCTAGAGTTATTCCACCCCTCTCTTTATTTCCTTGCTCTGCACTTAAGAAAATTAATAGACTTTGTTATTTAAGGAGTTTTAGATTTACAGAAAAATTGGGTGGGAAGTACAGAGAGTTCCCATACACCCTTCCCTTCCACCCAGGTCCCTTTATTGTTAACAACCCGATGAGTGTGGCACATCAGTTACAATTGGTGATTCAAAGCTGGTGCATTGTTATTAAATGAAGTCCACGGTTTCCGTGTAGGGCTCGCTCTAGGTGTTGGGCATTCTATGGTCTAGACCAGTTATTTTCCCTTTTTTAATTATGTGAGGTGAATTTGAGGGTATAAAGAGTTAGTTTACAGTGTTTGCATTTGTTAGGTATAGACTCTGTTGTAGACCAGCGATTTTCAACCATTGTGCCTGGAGAGGATCTTAAGTGTGCCATAAAAATTTGTAAAGATCATTAATTAGATTATTTTCAAACCAAGTTCAAAGCCCAGTTAAGAGTTCTTGTTTAACTCTTTTTTTTTTTGATTAGCATAAGTGTGCCCCAGAAGTTTAACTATAGGTCCAAGTGTGCCATGAGATAAAAGGGGTAAGAAACACTGGTCCAGACAAAGGCACACCAAGTGCCGCCATTACGGGACCATATGATACAGTTTCACAGCCCTAAAAATCCTCTGCGCTCTGTCTATTCATCCCTCTCTTCCCACCACCCTGCCCTGAACCCCTAGCAACCACTGACCTTTTTACTGACTCCACAGCTTTTTGTTTTCCAAAATGACTATGGGGAAGCAGACAGTATGCCGCCCTCTCAGATGCCCTTACACTTTCCTGAGTTGGTGGCATATGCCGTCTCCCCCTGCCAGGCTGTGGGCTTTTCTGGGGTAGGGACCATGTGATGTATGGAATCTTCTTCTCTGCCTAGAAATATGTGGGGACACTGCAGGCAGGGGCAGTTGGGAAGGTGCCCGCCATGCATTGAATGGTGGACCAGATGACCCTTAAGAACTGAGCTTCTGAAGACAAACCAAGGGATTGGACGCAGCCCTACACACTCACCCTAGACACTCACCAAGTCTACCTGGAACCGGAAATGCAGGGTCCCAGAGAGTGGTCACAGCTCAGGATGACTTCCCAATGTCCTTTCTCATCCTGATTACTCTGAAGGGCTAAGTAGCAACATTGAATACTCCAAGAGGACCTGGTTGTGACAGTTACCTTGTAGGGTAGCAAGCCGGCTGGTGACTGTAGCTGAGCCTGCTTGTGTGGAATCAAATAAGCACATGTGAAGATACCACTGCTGCCCCAGTCTCCATCTCCTGTCTCTGACAGTTGCTATTGACAATACCTCTGGAGTGGCGATCTTTCTGACAAAGCCAGGCCACTGCTTCATCATTCTGGGGAGCCAAGAGAAAACCGCCGTAGGAGCAAACTTTCCTCCACATTTGGCTGAGATTTTAGCCAAAGACATGACCACTAGAGACGCCAAAGGCCCAGAAGAGCCACAGATACCTGCCCAGTTCCCTTCCTCACCCAAAGTGATGCTCGGTCCTTCAGAATGGAAGCCCCTCTGCAGACCAGCAGGATGCTGCTGGGGATGGTCCATTTCAGACCTTCCTGTTGGGAAAGTTTTGCTGATGTGTAACGTGCACCCATCAGACAAACACTGAAGTACATCATGTGTTTCATTCCCTTTGAGGGAGAAATGATGACTGAATTATAGTTGACAAGGGTCCAGGAGGACTGTAAATCTAATAATTCAACTAAATGGGTGGGTGTAAGACACACACAGAGTCTGCAGATGTGGAGAAGTCAACTAAGACAAGATTATTTGCAGCAGAGCCTGAGAGTCGGGAAGGAGCCCAGGTGGGCAGAGCTCTAGAAGGCAGGGTTAGTGAGCTCTGATCCTAGGGTTCACACACACACACACACTCTACCCTGGCCAACCCTCAAGCCCTCCCGAATCAACAGTGCTGGCTGGACACTGTTGATTCAAAGCCTAGAAGAGAAGCCTGCCCTGATTGACTCAGGAGAGTAATTCAAAATGCTCAGTGCTTTCTTGGGGTTTTAAAGCCTTTATATTCTGGGCTACTTCCTCAAAGCTTCTGTTCTGCTATCATTTTTGTTTACATAAAAGAAATTAAGTTCTGCATGAAAGATAGCTAGAGTGGAAGCTAAAGGTTTGGATCAGATGTATCTTGGGCAGGATTCCCTAGAGTCCCCAAATCAAAGGACACAAGCCAGGGCAAATTAGATCATCCTGCTCCAAGGGCATACATTGGTGCAACTCTGCTCCTTGGATTTTGGTGTCTGAATGTGGCATCTTCAATCATAGAGACTGGGATTGCCAGTGGCAAGGATCCAGAAGGGACAGCCTCTGGCTAGCAGTCACTGCAGCTGGGAGGGAAGAAGGCCACCACTGGCCCTGGTGTGCACAGCTGCGGCTGTGCTGCTGAAGCAGGGCCCCAGCTGGTGCCCGCCTCCCGGGGCCCTGCCAGTCCTGGCCTGACACCCTTGAGCCCAACATGGCTGGCTCCTCTACAAGCAGTCCTGAGAGGAGGTATCAAGGGTGGCTGGTGGGGAAGCCAGCAACAGCCACCCTCCCCCAGCACCCTGCCACCGCCCCAGGTCACTGGCAAGGGGAGGCACCAGGGGCTTCTCCTTGCTCAGCCCCAAGTGAGAATCCTGGTGATCTGTCCTCACTGAGTACAGATGGCAAGCTTGAAGCCATGTTTTCATCTGTTTTTCTGTTCGCCCCTGCACGACTGCTCGCCCAGCCAGCCACACGGATGGAGACTTGCTGTGAACAGAGTCTCGTGCATTGGGCAAATGGACAGACACTCATGGAGCAAGCGGAAGGCGTGGTGTTGAGATCTTATGTGTCATGGTCTTTATGTGTCTCCGTTTTGAAGCCACAGACCTTTGGACTCAGTTTGACTTAGCTACTCAAGGGCTTGATGGATTACAGACAATTTGGGTACCTGAAGCCTTGGCTTTCTCATTTATAAAGTCAGGGTGGCTGACTGGCCCTGGGAGAACGTGTGTAGATATAATGGGACACAGTCTGTGAAGGTCTCACCGGGATCTTGGTAAACAGTAGCTGCTGAGACACCTCACACTCCTGCTCACGCCCTTCCTTAGAGGCTGAAGAGCACCTCTGTCTCTCCACCCTTCCTTCCCTCCTGCCTGCCTTCACTCCCCTTCTCGCCGTGCTCTGCGAGTCACCTTCTTACCACGAAGCCTTTGTGTTTGCTTCTCATATATTTCACTGAGCAGTGGAGTTCTGCAGCTGTTTCCAGTTGCTCATCTAGTAAATATCTATCTGATGGCTGCTCTGCCATGGGCTGTGTGCTGGGCGCCGGGGTGACATCCGTGAGGACAGCCCTGCTTTTTCACACATGTCAAGATTATGGAGTGGTGAGGAAGACCAGGGTTAAACAAGTCATGTTGATAGAGAAGAGGAGATAGCTCCACTTAGCATGAGATGGTGAATCCAGTCCCGGTGGTCAGGAAAGGCTTTCTCGAGGAGGGGCACCTAGCAGGGGCCTTAGGCCTGAGGAGCTCTCTCTAACGTCTGCCTGGTGTCCTTCGGCCCCAGCTACAGAGTCTTCATCACCATCATCACCAGACTCACCACCTTTGTTTGCAATTTTGTAAATGTATATGTTACTTTGTTCCTAAAGTGTTCCTGGCACTTACAGACAATTCCATGAAGTAGCAATGTATGGTGCAAAATTAAGACCAAGGAAAACAGAGGAGCCCAAGGTCAGAGGCGAAGGTGGCACGCAGCTGCTGGAGCCACGGGGACCCGTGAGGTTGCTAGAATCGAACTGCACAGTTAAGTCCGTGTAGCCGAGCAGCTGATACAGACAAGCATTATCAGTTACAAGATTAGCATTTTCCAAGAAAATAAGCTTTTATGGGATGGATCTCCACGTGGTGGATGCTGACTCAGTGAGACTTGCCATCAACCCCAATATCTCCAGCGTTAGCACAGGACCACAGTTGAGTGGGTGATTCTTACAGGCTAAATGAAGCCAAGGGCAGCTTGGACATAGAAATAATCTGCTCGGACCCAGGGATGAAGCCAGAAGGTTTGGGATGGTGGTTCTTGACCCTGACTGACATCAGAGGCACCCATAATCCAGAGGTAGCTCCCCCTACCCTGGGGCTAAGAGACAGCATGTAGGTGAGATGTCAGTCCCTGCACATCTCCAAAGCTCCTGGCCACGTCCCACTCACAGCTGATGCTGAGAAGCACAGTCTCTACCAGGGAGTCTCAGACTGTCCCACAAAGCTCCAGGAATCTGCTTTACTTCTCCAGGCACAATTCTAGGAAAAGAGGACTATCTGTCCTCTCCTCTCTCCTCTGTGGCCATGGGAAGGGTGGAGATGCTGTGGGTGTGGCCAGATGGCATTTGGGGCCAGGACTAACCACAAATGCCTGGATCCTCTATCACCCAATGCAGGAGGCCCTGAGGTAAGGAGCGACACAAAGAAGGCCATGGCAGGACAGGAGGCAGGGTAAGGAAGCTCACTCCACCCCCAGTGCACGGGAAGGACTAGCTCTGGCTGAACTAAGCTGAGTCTCTCTTTTTTAGCTCTTTACGCCACAGTCCTACTGAGTCAGACTCTTTCTTTCTCCTCCAGAGCTGGAGTCTCAGATCTCTGCTCTGCGCTGCAGGAGAGGTCAGGCCCCCCATACTCAGCAGTGTCAGGGAGGGCTGCATCCATGGTGGAGGGAAGAGGTAAGGTGCAGTAGGTCGGGCTACATGGGAGCCTGCTGCAGCCCTCCTGGTTTGGGCCACAGGGAAGGTAGAGAGGGCAGGCAGGCTGCAGGTGCAGACGCTGTCCCCAGAACATGGTGACTCCACTCCACCGAGGATCCGAGACTGAGAACTCAGAAGGCACTTTGAAGTTCTTCCCGTGGAGGACACCACCCACCTTTCCCTGGACCTGTTATTGCTGCTACTTGGGAGAGGCAGCCTCAGGGTCTAATTTGAAGAAGAGTTTCCTTAGTTACAACAGCTGAAAATGAAACAAAAACAAAACTCAGAAAACTCTTTAAGCCAGTGATGTGACAATGAACTTCACTTTCTTCAAATGAGCCCCCAGCACCGTGGGGGTCCCCAGCCCAGCTTTTGATAAACCTTGATCAGTCAAATGTTCAAGAGTCCTCTCTTGCCGGGGCAGAGCCTGGGGTGTGGATTTCCTGAGTCGCTGACTAAGGGCCTGTCAGACACTTTGAACAGCTCGCCAGACAAAGCAGAACAAAACAAAACCATGTACTAATGTTTAGAGAAAATCAATCAAGTAGATGTTGTGTGTCTACAAGGGGTTGTGTCACCCCCAAAAGACATGTTGAAGTCCTAGCGCCTGGTACCTGTGTATGTGGCCTTATTTGTAAGTAGAGTCTGTGCAGGTGCAATCAAGCTAAAATCAGGGCATCGTGGAGTAGGGCAGGCCTGCCAGTGCCCTTATGAAAAGAAGGAGATTTGGACATCCGGGGGGAGGGGGGCGTGTGAAGACAGAGGCCAAGACTGGAGTGATGCTCCAATGGGTGAGGATCACCTGGCACCCCCAGAAGCTGAAAGAAGTGAGGAAGATCCTCCCCTAGAGGTTTCCACGGGTCCATGGCCCTACGGACACCTTGATTTTGGATCTGACCTCCAGATCTGTGAGAGAATAAATTCTACTCTCTCCAGTCACTTAGGTTGTGGTATTTGTTATGGCAGCCCTAGATCAGCACAGTATCCTTTTGCAGAAAATAAGTGTCCTAATCAAAACGTCACCTGAACACACAGTCCTTTCCACAGGAGCAGATGCTTCGTGGGCAGACCCCCTGCCCTCAGTTTTCCTGAGAAACTATCAGCCCTAGAGAGTCATTGGAGGTAATCACAACCCCTGGGCTCTGGCTCCGTCTGGGAAATTGGCAGGATCACATCCTCCACCTCCCATAATTGGGCCCTTGCTTTGGCCCTTGAACATGAACAGAAGTGAGATGGGTCATTTCAGGGCAGAAGCTTTCAGAGGTGGCTTTGCCATGTTGTCTTTTCTCTCTGCTGTGGAGACTGACAGTGTCAGGCACAGCAGAGGTGCTGGTGGTGTGGTTTCTGGTGTGGTCTGGCCACATTGGTGTATGATGCCAGAGATATGTAAACACTTCTATTTCTAAGTGACTGAGGTTTTCTCAATTGTTTGTTACAGCAGCAAAACCTATCCCATCCTGATTAAACAATCTGGCTCTGCTGTAGAAGGTGAACACACAAAGGCCCAGCTTTCACATGATGATTGGGATAGCGCTGCTTTTCAAAGCAAGAGTTAGGTGCTTCTGACCCTGATCACTGGGAAATCTCCAATGAGATCATGGTGCATCTGATTTGAAGGATGGAGCTGCTTAAAAATCGTATGAAGCAATGAATTATAACACTCATCCTTATGTAACAAAGACATTAACTTATAAATGCAACTGCTGGAATGTAAGCCCATTCTGTTAGGCATGGGGTAGGTCCATTTACCCAGAACAAGTGGCCTTGTGGTAGAGTAGTTATGCTTGAGCCAGTCACTCTGCTAGCTGTTCAGGAGAAGCTAGACAGTGGTGGCACTGTGACAATGAGGTGACAATATGACAAAGAAGCTGCTGAATTTTCTTCTGTCTGTTACAGAAAGAGGGCTACCTAGATAATCCAAAAAGAATTTCAAGTCATTAAGATACACATTCAAAAGAAAGAGGCCAGAGCACAGTCTTGTTTCACGCAGCTCAAAATTATCACCAGATTTGCTGGGTAGCTATTCATGTCATGCTGGCTCTCAGAAAATTGCTAAACTGCTGATGTTAAGCTCATAACTCCTGGCCAATAACCAACTCCTCCCAGAAGTCAGAAGCCATGCTAAGTCAATAAAAGCTGCAAACAATTGGAGGCTCTTATCAGATTTCTCTGAAGACAAAAAAGGATGTCCAAGTGGGGAAGAGAAAAACAACCCGTCAAAACCCCTCCTGCCCCTCAGGGACAATTACTGGCTGGAGAAACCCAGATTTATAGTGCGTCTGGTAACCTATTAGACTTGATAGTTTCAGGGAGAGGAGTAAGTAGATGCTTTTAAAATGATACGAAATTCCCATATTCACTCATATATCAGCAACAATGAGGGCAAACAGGTTGGTACATTCTTCTACCAAATTCAATCCAGGTCAGCAAACTCCCCTGATCTACTTTGGTGTTATTAGTCATAATCCAAATTGGAAAGGCATTCAAATGAGATAATTTAGGGTTGGTTTATCTAAAAGGGACAATTTTCAAAGGCAAAGGCAGGGAGAATGGCAGGCAGTCACTCACAGCGTGCAGCAGTTGAGCTATTACCACCCAAAGTTCAAGGAGACAGCAAGAGGAGAGATGGGTAGCCACAGGCAGGAGTGCAAATCACGGGCAAGAGTCTATCGTGGGAGAAGCAGTGGCCTCCCAGGAGTGAGCCCCAGCCACCCTGGCCTCATCTCCTCCTTCCCCAGTGGCCAAACCCAGGTGGAAGCCACAGAGCTTGGGTGCCCATGGTGTGATCCACTCGGGTCAGCCTCTGGGACCCAGAGCACGGTAGAGCAGGGCAGACAGCAGGTGTGGCCCACACACATGGCAGGTACCACCTTCTTCACCTGTCCCAGTGCCCTCCTGTGTTCCATTCTGACTCTGGAATGGCAATCTCCTGATAGACTCCATACTGCCCAAGTGGGGACTGGATATCACTGGCCTTACTTAGTCATCGACCCACTTCTGGGAAAGGGGAACAGAGGTCATACCCTAGAGGCACACACAGGGGGCTCCAGATGCTCCCAGGGGAAGCCCAAAGGCCCTGCCTTCATTTAGGGATTCTCAAGATTCTAATTAATGGGGCTGGAGTGGTGGGGGGGGTTGGGGTGTCTCAGCAGATTACTCCCAGTGAGCGGCAGGGGCGTTGGGTGCTGGGGGCGTGATGGGGAAACAGTCCACAGTCCATCCCAGCCAGGAGAAATCTGCCTCCTGCTGACACATAAGGCATCTTCACCTCCCAGAAATAAGACCTGCCATCTCCAGAGACCAGAGGTTTATCCGGTGCTTCTCTCAGAAGTCCTGGGCAAACACCAATTAGTTCCACCCAGGCTAAAAAGACCTTTCATAGCTCAAAATACTCATCTTAAGAAAGGCAGAAAGATTTTTCTAAGGTTAATCTTACGAACCGGGTAATCTTGGACAAGCAACCCAATTTCTCTGAGCTTCAAAGCTCCCCTTTATAAAATGCAGATAGTTCATACCTCAAAGACCAGAGGTCTCAAAATAACGCATGCAAAAGACCCCCGTCCTCATCGGGCCTGACAAGTGGCAGGCCCCTGACTGGTCACTCACTCCCCGCCTGCTCTCCTATGAGGGTAGCTGGGGGGGGTGGGGGTGGTAGTGGCCACTTTTATTAGGAAGTTGATGGGTCTGCTTGGAAGCAGGGAAGGGGTTTCTGCTTGCAGGAAAGTTCTGCGTAAAGGCCACATGTCAGGAAGAATGGGTTTGGAGCTCACCTGCAGAGACAAGAGCAAAGGAAGGGGAAGAGGGCGTGGGGTGCAGACAGGGACGACTGAGGGATCACAGCAGACCCTTCTCCCAAGAGCTGCTCAGCCTCCAAATCCTCAAGCATTTCACTCACTAATGGATGTAACATTTATTGACTTTTTTTATTCTTTTAGTACATTCATATGCTGTGTCTTAACACGCTCACAGCACAGTGACCCAGAGGCCCAGCTTTGGGTTGACTCTCAGCTCTGCCACGTGCTGCGGGGACCTCTGAGTCTCTGTTCTGTCACGTGCACAATGGAGGTAATAACCCTTCTTCACAGATGGGTTCTGAGAAGCCAGTGAGTGCATCTACAGGGCCCTTATCAGTATGCCTCATCACACTCTCCATCACCACTGACTACACCCTGGGCCACCCTTGTGTGTCCCCAAGTTCACTTCAGCCCAACTCTGCACTGTGCCTCGGCTCTGGTCGCAAAGACGGACACGACAGTCCGCACCTGCCATGGCTCAGCGTAGTGGGGCAGCCGGACATACAGACAATCTAAAAAGTGAGAAGCTTGTCCCTCAGTGATAGAAGTTGGTAAGTTGGTGCAGGGTTCTTTCAGAGCTCAGAATTTGGGGTCCTCCTTCAGCCTGGGGGCTCAAAGGGAAACATATTTCAGCTGAGTCATGAAAGACGAGAAAGTGGCCGTGCAGAGCAGAAGCATGACAGGCAGAGTGAACGGCACGCAGGAGCCCGGAGGGGCATCAGGTCTCTCCAGGCTGGTGAGAGGGGGCTTCCTGGCTCAGCCATTGGCTGCAGGAAGGAGAGAGGCCAGGGACAACCTCATGTAGAAGAATCTTGGGGGTGATTCCTGTGCCTCTCAGTCAGCATCATAAGACATCACAACCTCGCAGGGATAAGACCCTAAGCCGCCAGAAACCCAGGCAATGCCGATGTTTACTCAACGCCTCTCTCTGAAGCCCTGGGCAAACATCACTTAGTTCCTCCTCCTTCCAAGCTCTCCTGCGGCCTGAGGAACCTTCTCCCAGGGGCAGACTGTCTCTGCAGGAAGCACTGAAGTTGGGGAACAGAAGCCTGAGTTGCTGTGCCCCTCCCTGGTGGGCTCACCATTTAGGATTTGTCTTAGGCTGGGGTGGTGGCTCCAGATGTCCCTCTGTTACCCCCAACTCAGAATGAAAGAGCTCAGTGTGCGTGTATCTCTCTCTATATATGGGGACAAGGGGGAAATAAGGTGGAAAGAGAGAGAGCGCAAGTATAGACGGGATGAGAAAGAGAAATTTCACAGATTTTAAATATAGAGGTATAAATATTTGAAAATCTGGGGAGCTGTCCATGTGTGGAACTTGCAGACTGGGCTTACAACGTCAGACGCCAGGAAGTAGAACCCATCATTCTCTGGAAATATTATGAAGGGGAGCCCGAGTCTGTTAAGGACTCTCTGTCACTCTCTCACTCATGACACACACGCAGGCTCACACAGTTACATAACCTACAAAAACAAGGACACCCAGATACAGGAACATGCACTGATACCCAAACATATAGAGGCAATACAAATATGTAAAGGATGGGCAGTGCCTATGGCTCAAGATGTGGGGTGCCGGCCCCATGTACCAGAGGTAGTGGGTTCAAACCCAGCCCCAGCCAAAAACTGCAAAAGAAAGAAAAGAAAAATATGTGAAGGGTTAGCCTCCAAGGCACAATACAGCCGTCCAGTCACAGATGTTAATGAGCTCCCACGTGCCAGGGACGACGCTGGGTTATGAGGCTACAGTGAAGAGCAGGACCTGTGCCCTCTCCTAACGGTGCTTATGACCCAGTGACATAGCTGAGATCCCACCCACTCGTGTGTAGAGCTAGAGCCAGGGGCTGGGGGCTGCTGAGGATGCTGGAACCTCAGGAGCAGAGAAGAGACCTCCCTATCGCCACCTCTGTTCTCAAGTTCCAACCCTTTGTGGACACATGGAAGGCCTCAGATTTACCAAGCATACTAGGGATTCCAGATCCTGCTGGACTCACTTGTGCTCCTAGGTCTGGGAGAGAAGGTGGCGTTTGTAATTCCTGTCACTATCTCATGATGACTGCCATCGCCTTGATCCCTGACCCATAGAAGAGAATGAAGGAATTGGTTAGTGAATGAATAAACACATGAAGAAATGAGCAAACAAGTGAATATTCTGCCAACCAGCAACAAGGTAGAGGCTGCCTGGAGCTCCAAAGTTCCATTCCCTTCCTGAAGGAGAGGTGCCCTAGGGTGCTCTGCTGTCACAGGATAAGCCTAAGAAGGCAATGGGCCCTCCCAGTTTGGACCCCCGTGTGTGGACAGTGGCCCCATCTGACTGCAGCTGGTAAATCAGACTCACTGATGAGGCCTGTCACTGAAGCCCCTCCCTGTGTCCCCAAAGGGGTGGAGCTTGCGCCCTTCCTGCTGGACCGACTTCCACCTGCCTGAGGTCTTGCCTGCGCTCTCACACCCTTTGCAGAACTTGCCGGGGGTGTTCTCTGGCGTTGGTGATAAACTTTGCCAGTTGGCTCCTAATAATCTTCATTCAATGAATGTACTATGGAAAGGAGCAGCCTGTCTTTAGAGAGCTGGGGCAGCCCAGGGACTTGTGGCTGCAGTCCCATCCCAGACAGAGAGAGGCTGCACAGGCTAGACGTAAAATAGGCCAGCCTGCAGAAGATGCCATGGGTGCCCATATTCCTCAGACCCAGCCCTTTCATGTATTCCGGCCAACCTCTGACAACTGGTATCTGCAAGTCTCTGCCTGAGGGCTTTTCCCAAACTGCAGAAGCCTGCTCTGCCCACATGTATGCAATGTGCCAGAAATGCTGAAGAATTCATACCCTCCGGGGGAAGCCCTCCACCAGACTCCTGGGAGTTGGTGTTTAAACACCCAGTCTCCTTGTCCCTGTATGGAAGGGAAGGGGAGAGCTCTCAGGTGGGGGCTTTACAGCGTTTCCCAGAGTCGACTTAGGAGAGCAAGAGCCAGTGACCCAGTGGTGCAGCTGGGTCAGCAACACACACTTCAGTTCAGTGGCTACCTTCCCTCTCCTGCAGCCTTTCCCTGTGTCCTCCACACCCCAGTAACCCCTGTACCTTCCAGCTAAAACTGCAAGCACTAGAGTCCTTCAGGGTCAGCTTCCAAAGTCTGGCAAGCCCCAGCCCAGTGCTGACAGAGCCTTCCGTGAACAAAGTCACCTTCCCTAACTAGCCAACCCTCCGTGGAAGGACCAGTGACAGGGGTGGTGTCTGTGGCTTAAGGAGTAGGGTACAGGCCCCATATACTGGGAGTGGTGGGTTAGATCCCGGCCCAGGCCAAAAACTGCAAAAAAAGAAGAAGAGGAGGACCAGTGAGACGCTTCCCAAGGAGGATTAGGATCAATTCTCCCTGCCTCTGAATGGGAGATGGAGAGGTCTCTTCTTGCTCATGAGATACAAGCCTTCCACCAATGTAGAACTAACATTTACCTTCTGGAACCAGCTCCTGACAGGGCCACAAAGTCACCTGGGGCTGCCCTGGGCTACTCTGAGGCCGTTCTCAGTGGTCTCCGGGCAGGAGGAAGAGAACCAACCCCAGGGAACACCAGAGAAGGTTTTGTGTGTGTGTGTGCATGTGTGTGTTTTAGCAACTCTTAACCTCTCAGTAACCTCCAAAAGCAACTAATTTATAAAATGCAAATAAATATACTGCAATATTGAATATACAGAGGGAAAAAGTTCAGCTTCTTTAGAAAAAGACTGTACAAGGGGCAGCTGGTTAGGGCCAAGGAGGTTGGGAAACAGCCAGCGATAACTGGAATCAATAGGGTTTCTGTTTAGAGTGATGAAAATACTCTAAAATTGTGACAATGGTTGCAAATATCTAAGAATATACTAAAGGCACAGAATTGTATGCTTTGAATGAGTGAACTGCATAGTATGTGTATTGTATCTCACTAAAGCTGGTTTTTTAAAGGGCAAATGGACATAGAAAGATTTGGATCTTCAGCTGGACAGCAGTGACCTTGGGTCTGAGCTCAGCCACTTACCAGCCACATATCCAAGACATTTAATCTCCTTGATATGTTGGCTTCTTTAAGTAAATTACTTCCCTTTTAGGGTTGTTGAGCAGATTTGAAATACTTTATTAAATATATTTAAAAGTTCCTGGCACATAAAGAGTAGATATCTTTAATAATTTTTAATAATAATAATTAACAGCTGATAATTATACAGAACCTGCTACTAGCAACCGCCATTGCATATAAATTTTTCATCCATTAGAAGAGAAAGCAATTAGTATTGAAAGGAAGCCAATATTTCAAAATTAACTTACCCAATAACATGGTTTCAGTCAAGAATTGTGTTAGAAAAGAGCTTTTGAAGATACCAAGAAAGTGACCCTCTGATTAGAATCAGCCTCTTAAAAATTCTAACCTCAGAAAGGAACAGTCACAAATGAAGGTGCATCCAGGTCATTGACACCACAAGAAAATCACATTTCTTTTCAATTTGAAAGATGAGTAGGTAAAAGGCAGTAACAGGCTTCAGAGAGCCACCGAGGGAGTGGATTTGGGGTGCTGACACCCAAAGTGGGACACAGATCGCTTTATCAAGGCCTAGAGGCCATGTCTATGGGTTCAAGGGACATGTTCTTGAGAGAAAAGTGGAGCTAGCTCAGAGCTCAAAATCAAGCAGAACCTCAAACCAACAGGGGACTTCATTATGCCATTTAACTCTTGATACAGATTGAATCTGTTTATCAAGAGGGGAAAGGGAACTAATTGTATCATTTTATATATAGATGAAAAGTGGTCTTTGGTGAACAGTGTTTTGAGATCACCTCTTGCTTACCTTTTCCTAAATGCACAGGCCTTAGAGCAAAACAGATTTAGATTAAGACGCCAAATCCACCACTCATTGTCAAGAACTGTGCAGGGTCCGAAATTTTACACTATTTGCAAGTTAACAAGTTAGCCTGGCTTGCCAGTTTCACTGACAGAAGACATGAGACTTAGGGATCAGAGATAAAGGAGTTTGTTACAATACGGATAGCCAAGTAGCATTGTTTTTCTACCAGTATCCCAAGCTATGATTTCCATAAGACAAAGAGGTGCAGGTATTACCTGCACGCACAGTAGATTATGTTGCAAAGAAGAAATCCTGAGCCTCAGGAATCTGAATCTTTTTTAACGGGCAGTAAGCATGCCTACTCTCTGTTCTGGAGGGAGACCCTATCTTCCAAAGCTGTTCATGGTGCACACATTCTTGTAAAGATAGTTCTGAACAAAGGCAGTCAGTATCTCTGCTTTTAAGTCATTCAGAAATGTGAAAGACACATGGAAAATCATCTCCCAGCACTCAGAAGATATGCAATCTTTGACAAAATCACTTGTCCCTTCTGCAACTCAGCTTCCTCATCTGTAAAATGAGGAGAATAATGGAAATAGGAGTATAGCCTTCCAAGCACAGTTCCTGGCATACAACAGATGACACTCTTAATCATAATTAAATAGTTCTTCTTCCT
>NW_003852413.1:7926013-7946524 GCF_000181295.1 Otolemur garnettii
TTTCAAGCAAGTTGACATTGGTACTAACTCTCATTAAGATCCATTTCAATAATACATGAGAATCTGGCTTCCCTATTTTGTTTCAAAACGGCAGCCTACCTGGTGAGATAAAACCTGAGCGTGTATCTTGATCCCATCAGTGGAGTATCAAACTCAATCAATTTCAGCCCAAAGACTGACCGTTAAACAATTCAAAAATCCTAGAACCTCCAGCTCAGCAGTTCTCAGACTTTGTTGCATGTTTAAATCACCTGGGGAGTTTTTTTAAAATGCCACTGCATCCCATACTAATTAAATTATACTCTCTGGGGCGGGACTCAGGCACCAAGAAGTTAAAAACATTCTCCAGATGAATCTGATACACAGCCAAGGCGTGGTGCTCTAGCTCTTATTCCAACAACTAGAAAGGTTTGCAAGGGTAACTTTGCTATAATGCCTAAGCTGTTTCACTTGTGTGTAATTGATCTAACTCTGAAAAGGTCATCTGGCATTGGTAGGTATTTCACCGAGCCCGGGAGGGGACTGTGGCTCGGAGAAGGGGTGTTGTCCATGCTCTAATAGAAGGTAGGAGAGAGTCCCCCTGTCCTTTGGAATTCCGCCATGCCTGGAGAACAGGCTCTATATACCCTGGGCACTCAATTAATGCTTGCGGCTGGTCTCAGTCTCCCAGCTCCTCCCCCAAAGCATCAAGCATTCTGCATGCACATTGAGGGTTGAAAATAGCTCCAGTCTTGCCTTGCTCCTTGGCAGACTAGATTATAGGATTAACTCTTCACCTCCTGGCTTGGCTATGGGAATCCTCTTTCTTCTTTTTCCTTAGGTATGAACGATCAATAATATAGATTTTCTCACTTTCTTCTCTCACTTTTCTTTGGAGCTGTTCTTAGCCAGTTACCTTTATTTTGCTGGCAGATCCAGAAAGAGAAACTAAGGCAAGGGATGGCCCTGGGGACAGGTGGGCTCCCGTGTCACCTGCTCTGTGAAGTCACCTGTGACAGTTCACTGATCTGCTGGCTGAGGGGCCGCTTCCTCCCTCCCGGTGGCGGCGGTGGGTAAAGGTGCAACAGAAAGGCGTCAGGGCCCCCACACTTAGTTAGAATTTTGAATTTGCTTGGAGCCAGTGTTCAATCCCCTTCTCTCATAAACATGCAAATCACCCAGGTAATTGAGACACCCAAAGTCTGAGGGAGCCTAATTCACCTAATTCAGGCTGTGCTGGAAATTACCTGAAACTCATGTGAAAGTGAGCTTTCCAGACTGGGAAAGTTTGCCCGAGCCGTTGTTTCCAAGTGGAGACGGCATTTTCCTCTGGGTGCCAGGCTGGAAAAAAAAGGACTGTGAACACCAAGGGGAACTATGTTGCTGGCTGAGGCTACTTCAGGAAGCCACTTGGCCCCGGGCCTTCCTGCAGAACTCAGGCTGTGAGGACCGAGCTCTGGAGCCTGACTTGCAGGAGCTGTCCTGGGTGTGCCTCTTTTTGTGTCATGACTGTTCGAAAGTTCAGGGCAGGCTAAGGAGCACGGCCCACTCAGGCAACTGAGTCCTGGTGCCCTGTGGAGCCTTTTCCTCCTTAACTGCGTGACTTTTTAAATCATGGCCACAGGAGTGGGGTACTTGCATAGGAGTTTGGGGAAGGGGAAACCTTTCTGCCTTCGCTAGCTGAACCCAGGGCAACGTCACAGCAGCTGGGTTAGGAACAGCTGTGAACTTAAATCTCCACCTCCCCCATCCTCAGCACACCTAGTTTTTCATTATTTATGAGGAATGATGGCACAGAAACAAAGTCTTTGTTCCTTCCCTCTTCCTGGGCACCTGCTGCTTTTATCCTACCCACCTGAAGGCTCACAGGCCAACACAAGTGACATCACAGGCTGGTCACCGTGGAAACGGGCAATGAGGTCAGACAGCAGGGGCCTGGTGGCTGCAGGCAGGGAAGGAGGAGAGCCCAGATCTCGAGGGGGCCAGGATTTGGGGAATGAAGCTTGGGAGGGATTAGAGCAAACACAGTAAGAAGGAAAATGTTGTAGCCAGCGAGTGTCCCCAAATGTGGAGAGGGCCAGGTCACTAGTCGGAGGTTAAGTCAATTAGTTGCTTGCTGCGTGTGCCACCGCCCGGCACCACTCTCCAGAGCCTGATTACCTATTCGGAGCTGGTTCTCCTTGTAATTTGTTGGCTCAAAGGTCGGAATGGACTTCTACAGAAGACAGATTTCCTCATAGCCATTCCTTGGGGACTGAGCTCTTGAAACCAATTGGCCCAAATTTCAGCACAATTTGGGATTTAAATTCCCACTGGGGGTGCGAATGGCTTAAAGGGGGAGGGGAAAAAACAACTAGAGGCAAATAGGGGTTGGGGTCGGTCTATACAGGGGGTCAGGACCAGGCCTGTGGGGGAGAGAGAGGGACTGTGATTGGTGGTGGTGGTCTAGGAGGCAAGGAGAGAGGGCACTTTATAAATCACCAGCTCCTTTTTAAAAATGGAGTTTAACCTGTCCGTGCTTTGCTTTTGAATTTATTAGCGATTTCATTTCCTTGGGTAATAATTCATTATCTCATTCCCAGCCCAGGGAATGGTTCTGGCCCAGAAGTGGCATTTACCTTCCACACCTTAAAGTGATGCTTTTTTAGCTGTGTCATCTTCAGATCACTCTCAGCCCTGGCCTCAAACCTGGCTGCAGCCCCTGGGCCCCTGGGCACCAGTTGACCACATGGAGGGTGGCCCAACAGCCTCAAAGCCCTCCTCCTCTTCCTCCCCTCCCCAGGGCCCAGCCTGTCTGTTTTTCTGCTGCTGTTTACACTGAGGCTGGCTTTGGGGCCCCAGCCGCTCTCCGTGGTGAAGCAAGACAGCTGGCAGGCTATGGCAAGATAGAGCCATTCGGCTGGAGCTGAGATAACTGCCACTGGGGGGGAACCCCACAGAGGTTTGGAGGGGCCACATGTGTCAGCTTAACTGGAGGATCTGAAAAAGCTATTTCAATCTCGTCTCCAAGTGGGAGACAGGCAGATGCCCTTCTGTGGAATGAATGCTTCCTCTCCTCTCCATCCTCTCTGCCAAGGAAGAAAGCCAGATTAGCAAGGGTGGGATGGTGTTTTTCACGAGCAAAAAAGTGCTCCCAAATCCCTTCTCTCCTCACATCACAGAAAAGACGCCCTCCTGACACAAAATATGTCAGGATGCAAGTGAGGATGGGACGCTCTCCACTTCCCTGGCTGACGTCCATTCCTAGGGGCTCCCTGCCCATCGCCACCCCCCTCCCATCCCCACCACTTCTAGACACTGGATCCCAGATGTGTCAAGAACAAAGACAATGCCGTCCCTACTCATGGAACTAGCTTTAGCAGTCTAATTTCCAGTGGTTGGAGGCATGGCTGGGTGTCCACCCTGTGATGAGCTGTCCCCGTCATTTGCTCCTTTCTAGGGGAGGTCAGCACTGCTACTGTCACTGTTCTGCAGATGGGTATGCTGGAGCTCTCACACTCTGTGACTTGTTCCTAGGCCTGTTGTTTCCATGACTAGAATCCCTGTCTCAGTGGAGCCCACACTGCTCATTGGAGGCCCCAGTGCCCAAGGCTGGACCATTAAATCAGAATCTCTGGGGTGGGACCTGGGGGGCAGTACTGAAGCTCCCTGGTGATTCCAACACACCTATGACCCTACAGCCTGGCTCCTCAAGTGTGGTCTGGGACCCAGCATCTCTTGGAAACCTGTTTGAAATGCTGGATTTTAGCACCACCCCAGACTTGATGGATTGGAATCTACATGTTAACCAGATCCCCAGGTGACTCTTGAGGACCTTGCCTCCCAGGCCTTGAAATCCCCTAAAGAAGCCTTGCTATGCTGTGAGGGTCACCAGTCCCCAGGGCAGTGGAGAAGGCCACTTCTTCCTCCCCAGGCAGGGGAGAAAGGCCAGAGAGAGAGGGGACCTGAGCCCTCGCATGCAAATTACAGGCAGAGCAGCATCTTGGAGGCTTGTGGCGTCAGGGCTGGGGAGGGTCTTAGAACCCTAAAGCGAGGGTAAGACGTGGTGGTGGGACTGAGGTCTGCTAACGCTCTGAGCCTCCTCCAGGCCAATAGTTCTGCCTGTGTAGGCCTGGCTCAGCCCCGGGCTATCTCCAGGTTATCAGGTAGATGAAATTCTGCAGAGTGATCCCAGGTGGGACCCCTGTCCGCCCCTCCTTCCTGCCCTGAACTATGGGGCTCTTGGTGCCTTCTACATTTGTGCCTTATTTGTCAAAATTGTAGCATCTGTCAGGCCTTATTGACCAAGCAGTTCCTTCAGATTGGTGCTCACCTGTTAACGGCCAACACCTGTTTTCTGGCTGCTGGGAGGAAGGTGGGTGGAGAGGCTTAGAAACAGCCCACTCCATTCCTATGTATTAGGGGTCTTAGGCCCTGGAGGCTGCTCCGAAGCTGCCGGAAGCCACTCAGGCTGAGGTCCAGGTGTCCTCCTTAAGGTCCTCCTTGAGCCACAGCTCTGCCCTGTGGCTGGGGATGCAGTCCTGGGTGCACTATTGCTGAGCCCCTGGGCTGCCTCATATCATCCCCAAGGTAAATGTCGCACACGTGCAGACCTCCGATCTGCCTAGGAGATGCTTTTCCAGAGGGTTCCTGACTACCCTCCTTACTCTTGGGTTGGTTCCTATCTCAAAACTGGGTTCAAAAAGCAACAGGAAAAGACAGCACTGAAACCAACACCCAGAAGTCAGAGTTCACGACCAGGGTCTGCCACAAGTCACAAGTAACCCTCCTGAAGGGTTACCTACTTCTCAGAGCTTTGGTAAGTTCATAAAGCCCACCTTGCCATGTTGTAAAAATAAAATATGTGAGCATTCCTAGTCCAGTGGTGGGCACTTTGCAGGTGCTCAACTATGCATTGATTTTTAGATTCATGCCTCAAAAATCTAAGTAGTAAGTGGAGTCCAGTTGTTCTCAAAGCATGGTCCCTGGCACCAGCAGCATCAACACGAAACTTATTAGAAATGCAAATTCTCAGGCCCTGCCCCAGACCTACCCAATCAGAAAAACTCTGAGTGGGGCCCAGCAATCTGCCCTAGCAAGCCATCTGGGGATTCTGCTGCACGCTCAAGTTTGAGAGCCAAGGATATGGTTACTAACAGCTACGTATGATACTGTGAACTGCTCTACTTTCAAAGTCATGTAGTTTCTTTTTTGTTTGTTTTGTTTTTTTGGAAACAGAGTCTTACTCTGTCACCTTGGGTAGGATGCCATGGTGTCATACATCACAGCAATTGTAAACTCCTAGGCTCACGTGATCCTCCTGCCTCAGCCTCCCGAATAGCTGGGACTATAGGCACCTGCCACCATACCCAGCTAATTTTTCTATTTTTAGTAGAGTCAGGATCTCGCTCTTGCTCAATCTGATCTTGAACTCCTGAGCTCAAGCAAACCACCTGCCTCAGCCTCCTAAAGTGCTGGAATGACAGGTGTGAGCTGCCAAGCCTGGCCTCAGAGTTGTGTAGATTTGAAGGGAGAAACAATACACGCGCCAAGCAGAGCAGCTGGCCCATATGCGGCCCATACCTGGGTAAGTGTCCCCATGTATGAGGCCCTCTCCCTTCAACCTGTCTAATCATTACAGTCACCTGAGACTGACATTATGTCCCCTTTATGGAGGAGGAAACTGGGGCACACGGGTACAGTGATATGTCCAAGTGTGTGGGTTCTGAAGTTAAGCATTCGGGATCCATGGGCTGTGAGCAGCACTTTCTCATAATGTGTAGAGGATTTAGGGGGAAGCCGGGGGTAGGGAGTGAGGAGGACCTAGAAGCAGGATAGAGCAAAGTGTTGGGGAGCAGGGGGAGTAGACCATGGAGCTACTTTACGACAGAGCTAGATCCAGCTTTGAATCCCAGCCTAGAGCCCTGTACCCTGGGCGGGCAGTCTTATCTTGGTGAGCAGATACTTCAGCCACACATGAGGCAGACGTGCCTTGGGCTTGCTTGGCTGGTCCTGCAACCTCTACCCCAGAGGCAGGCAGCTAGAACCTAGGGAATCCTGAGATCAAAGCCAGAGCCCAGTGGAGGAGGTGGTGTAGGCACACACATCAGACTGAGGAGACAGATGGGAGGTTCTCAGGAAGCCTGTTTTGGGGAATCACCTAAGCATACAAGTTCTCTGACTGAACTCTCCTCACTTCTACACTCCAAGATGCCTTTACCACAAATACAGATCCAAGATGTATTCCATTGCTATTTGCTCAGTGTCAACCCCATCACCAGAATATAAGCTCCATGTTGGCACGGGCCATATCTGTCACAGCACACAGAGCCCCCAACACTATCATGGTACCTGGCACCCAGTAGACAACTAGCAATGGCTGTATGAATGAATGAATGAACAAAACAACACTAGTATGCTGACCCCTCCCCCTACTGAGATTATTTATTTTTACATCTGTTTTTCTCCTAGATTGAGACCCCTGTGACCACACAGAGTTTAATTTATTGCCCACAGAACAATGGCTGGTTTTGTGTGTTGTTGGATTTTTTATTTTTTCAATTGAAACCAATCAGATTCTAAAATCCAGTGGGCCCCATTGCTATGAAGTCATTCATTGTCCCTGTCTGGGGAAGGAGGGAATGTTGAATTAGGAGTCTCCAAAATGCTGGACTATGGATTTTCTCAAGTTTTCTTTCTCATGATACTCATCGATTGTAACTCCCTGAGGGCAGGAACAGGGTACCAGGACTGAACCTGGGACAGGCTCAGCCTTCCCAAGCAGCTTAGTCTGCAGGGTAGTGGGGTTGAAGCTTTGAGGTAAATAACTCCTGCAGAGGACCTCACCTGACCCTCCTTTCTGCAAACCTAAGCCTGTGAGTCAACTCTCAATTAACCTCTTTGCCCCGATTCTGCTCAATGCAAAAGGTTTTATTCCAAAGGCAGAAAAGCTATTTTAAGATCACCTCTGTTAATGTGTTGATACCAAACCAGAGTAGCTCAGCGCTCTTCCTGTGCAACCAGAAATGCATGGTCATGTTCCATCTGGATGTAAAATGTCATGCTGAGGGGGAGGCTGTCCCCAGGTGTGCCCCTCCCAGGGCCCCCAAACCCCCTCCCTCAGCCACTAAGGCTGCTGTGGAGAGGTGTTGTTATTTTGGTTAGAAACCCCATTAAAATACCCAATTTCCCATCTCTTCCATTGGTTCCCTTATATTTTTTTCCAACCTGCAAACCATCTTTGATGGGCACAATGGTGCATTCTCATATGAAAGGACAGACAGCAAGGCCTTGGGAGGAATATTTTTGGAACCTTAGTAAGCTCTTATCCTAATCTTATTTTTATCCCAAACTTCTGTGTTCCTGAGCTAATAGGCCAGGTAGCTCTGTTCAGAGCACCTGCCAGGAATGGGGCAAGGGGACGTGGAGACCCAAGTAATATAATACAGAGAAACCTGGTAGGCCACCCACCTCCCTGAAACATGATGCTAAGGGCTTCTGCTCCTTGAAGGAGAAGGCACCATGGAGATATTGATTTTCTTCGCTCTGTGCCCTCCTTATAGTAATGAAGCAGAAACTTTGATATTCTCTGAAATTCTCCAGCTATACATTCATTGGCCAGGAAGGGTGAGAGCTGCCGTTTCTCATCGAAGTCATTAAAGTAACAATGGGGGGAGGCGGGGGATGAAGCAGAAAGGAGGGAAATCGATGGGGGATGGCTGAATAAACGATGACGCATCTATGCAGGAATATTATGCAGCCATTAAAAATATATGTGCAAAGACTCTTTAGTGATAGGGAAAATGCTCGTGATATAAAATTAAGTTTAAACAGAACCTAAAAGTACATATTCAGCACAAGCCACATGCTATATGCTGAGAGAAGGCCAGAAATACATCAAAGGTTTTCTTCTTTATACACATCTATATTCTCCGTATCCCCGCAATATGGCTTTATCCTGTCTAGTTTTAATTTGTTTTCCCTGGAAAGCCTTTTTAAAGTACAAAGTAAGACACTCTCCATATAGAAATAAATTCTAATTATGCAGAAAAATAAATTCGAGTAATGTAGAAAGGAAAGTTGTATTCCACCCTCAACTCCTGTTCTTCCTTTGGTATGTAGCGTACCCAGAGCGTTCTATGTAACGTGTACGTGTGATATCTCTATGCGGACGTGCACGCACATACACATGTACACGCATATGTAACCAGATACAAATATGGATGTATATGTACATGTGAATTTTAGCACTAAAATAAAAAATGATTTCAAGTTATACATAAATATGTTATTCAGATGATTTTATGTGGGGGACATCAGGCCACTTTTCATATTAAAATTTGTTTTAACTTTTTCCTGAGCACACAGACAACTCCTTATTTGCAGAAAGGGCTTTGAAATAGAGAAAGTATGCTGGGTTATCTGGGCCCGGTGTGATCACAGAGGTTATTACAAGAGGGGAGAAGGCTAGTCAGGGAGGGCATGGGATGAAGGGAGCAGAGATTGGAGTGATGCGATTACTGGCAGGAGGGGCCACCGGCCAGGGAATGCAGGTGTGGGCAGCCAGCACCAGCTGTGTAGCAGGAGGAGACCCTGCCTTAGGCACAGGCTGTGCTGATGCCCTAGGGGGCTAAGCCTCACAAGCCACCCATTTTGGACTTCTGACCTCCAAAACTATAAGATAATCTGTGTTGTGCTAAGCCCCTACATTGGTAGGTAAATTTCAGGGCCATCTGCTGGAGGAAGCCACCTCCAACCGGGAATTTCACTCATCCCAGTGCCATGTACAGTGCCTCCACCACGCCTGGCTCCTGCAACAGGAGTTTCTCTGTGTATTTTCCTTGTAGAGTCAGAAAAGCATTCTTTTAAACAAAGTAAACAGCTCTGATGTGGAGGTGAGGGGATGGGTGTGTGCCTACCACAAATACTTGCCCATTGTGAACCAGGCACCGTGTCTGCCACTGGGGCCTCAGGGAGCAAAGCTCAGTTTCTGCCCTCGCAGAGCACGTGTTCCAGCGACACTGGCTGCAGGAGACAGACAGTAGCAATCAACATGAGAAGTAAGTAAGCTGCACGGTGAGAGGAGACACATGCAGCAGGCCAAAGTGACAGCAGGGCGGGGGAGAGATGGGCGTGCAGGGGTGGAGGGGAGGAGCTGGCTGCATGTGTAGGGTGGTGCCAGCCTCCTTGGACTCATCCCTTTAGCGATCACTGGTCTCACACTTGCCCTGAGTCAGGCCCTGAGGACTTTACAAATATTAAATCATTTTATACTCTGGTTTCTCTTCAGATCACATAAATCTTTTAATCCTCATGATAACCCCATGAGTTAATGTCATTATTTCCCCATTTCACAGAGCAGGAAACTGAGGCACAGAGAGGTGAAACACTGCAGTGTCAGATGGCCAACAAGTGTCTGTCAGCTAAGGAACTCCAGGGCAGGCACTGGGGCTCTGAGCTGCACTCTTATCCTCTCTGTACAAGGCCACCTGGGGTTTGAGTAAAAATTTCAAGGCAGGAGAAGTCGACCCTGCAGGGCTCTGTAGGAAAAGCATTCCAGGCAGAAAGAACAGCCAGAGAAAAGGGTCAGAGGCAGGAGGGTGCCCAGATTATTTGATCACATGAACAAGGCATCCAGTGTGGCCTCTGTCAGGTGGGTGGGCAGGCAGGCACTGGGCATGGGAGGGGTCAGAGTGGTCACTGTGAGGGGCCTGGAGCCCGTGGTGAAGATGCAATTCTCATTCTGGGAAAGGAGTAGTTCCAAAGGGCTTGCGCTGTGAGTGGCTGCCCTGGCTATTGGGCTGAGCATGAGCTCCAGAGTCAGGGAGGGGGCTCCACCAGCGAGGTGGCTGGAGAGATTGGAGGGGGTAGTTCTGGCAAGTCAGAGTAGAACAGACAAGACAGAGAGGGAAGCATCTGTCCTGGCTCAGAGCTCTGGGGCCTGAAGAACAAACAGGGAGGATGTCATTGCCTCTTTTCCAAGGGGGACAACTTTCTGAGGATGAAATTTCAGCATAACATGTGAGGACTATTAACTGTCTTGCTGGGGAGGTGTTATTCCCAGGGAAAGGGGCTTTCAGAGGAGTCCATGGGGGAAACAGCAATGATTGCTTTGGTGCTTTCCATATCCAACTGGTGGAAAGGCCACAGAGCACGTCAGGAGAAACCTGAAGAGAACCCACAGGGCTCGGGCCAGTCCCAAGGGGCAAAGGAAAGGTCTCCTAACTGCCCTCTGGTGGGGAGTTGGGGCAAACGGCCCACAAGGACCCAACCTCAGCCCAGGCACCCAGCACCTGGCCATATCTTGCCTGTGGAACATCCAAATGAATGTATGGGAATTGCTTGAATGGGGTGGGGTGGTGTCGATGATGACTGTTTAGATGGTTAAACAGAAACTCTCATAGCTGCCAAAATTCTTAGCAAGTGGGAGGGGAGCAGAGATGGGGGTGCATCTTCAAATTGAGCCACAGGTAGAAGAGACTTTTTATGCTAAATGTACTTAAAATTTCCGTCAGCACCGGGCCCCCATAATTCTGATTGTGGCAGAGAAAACACAGCCAGTGAAGATGAAACAAAATACAGTAGAGCCTCTGAACGGTGACCACCCAGGAGACCATAGCCAACTGGTCAACATACAGAGGTGGTTAACACAGGGAACCAAACTTGCCATGCTGATACGTACATGTGGTTCATGTCTAGTCTGTGAAACTTAGGTCCACCAATGTAGGGAGGCAGGCAACTAAGGGGGTTCTACTGTAGTGCCAAAATTAAGTGCTCCGGGTAGAGAGACAGGGAACTGTAGTGTCTCAGGGTCAGGCCCCACTGACAGTTACAGAACATAGTGGGAAGTGGGGCTTCAAGGCAATAAAGGAATGGGACAGCCAACAACTTCATCAAGTCCTGGTGAAGGAACCCAGCTAGATATTGATACCCATTCTTTCCGACAATCATTTGATGAATATTTACAAAATACCACACCCGAGGCACAGCGCACAAGGTTCATGGTGGTGCAAAGTTGGACACAACAGCTTCTCTGCTGGTTCCTGCAGTCACGTGGTCTGAAGGGACCACTTTTGACAAGTTAAGCCGAGGTGCTGATGTCTCAAGTGTGAATTCTGGGTAATTTAATCAACCTCCTCCGCTGTGGGTGTCTCGGTGGCATGTGAGGTGTGCTATCCCAGACCCTCTGTGGTTAGATTCGGGTTGAGGAAGCACGGGGAAGCACTTTCCTACCTCTCACTGGTCCTATTGACCACCTGACACTCTTTCTTACTCTTGTCAGTTTGTGCTTATAAGAACAGTGTGTTTGGGGGGCCAGCAAGGGCATCTCGAAAGCTCTCTGATTGTCCGTCGATCTGTGACTACATATCTCTATACAGCTTACTTTGTGCCAGTCCTGTGCTAAGCACTGTTATAGGATGGGCTCTCAATAAATATTTGTGAGCCTTCAAGGATATAAACCTTATGAGCCGACCTGGGCAGAAAGCCAGCTCCCACCTCCAAGTACTTCCAGACATTTCCCCTGAAAGCAATGTCCAGGGAGAGAGGGCAACGGGACGTGAAGTAGGGCAAGGTGGGACCCCAGCTCTCTTCAGGGCATCCCCGCATTCTGGGCATTTTCCAGGCCTGCTGTGGCACTGATGTCCCACCCTGTTAGTTTCCCATCCTGCCCAGAGCTCTAGGCCCTTGGTAAATACAATCTTCCAGCCCAGCCCTCACTCCCTCCCCTGCTTCCTTCCCCGCAGCACTCAGCCCCGACTGCCAAAGTGAACTTGATCTGCATGTCCGACTGGCCTTTCACATGGGTCCCAAGTCTCGTGCTTTGGGGCTAATGGATCATATCACCCAGGACAGGTGCTCACACCTGGGCAGACCCATATACATCCAGTCATACCCAGTTATAAATATCCATAGAGTGCAATACCAAATAATTGTGGGGCATATTTCACCCTGCCTGTTGAACACATTGCAAGAAAGGAATTGATCCCTGCTGTTTCATTTATTAGATGGTGTAATACCACAAAAATCGTTTCCACAATATCCCAAACTAAATCATTTATTCTTGACAAAAATCCAATAAAGAGCTCAATCCTTCTCCATAGGCAGATAAAGCACAGATTAATGGGGCTGCCTAGATCAAAAAATGCAGGGAAAATGAAAGTGAGATAGAGAGAGAAGGCTCCTTCCTCCTCCTCACTTCCCCAAGGCTGCCTCGGCTCAGGGTTTTATTACAAAAAGCCGCCTAAGTATTACAGGCTAATCCGTAAATCCCAGCCTAGTAAAATATGTGACGGATTTGTAAATTGTGCCCTTTACAAATCTGATTGAACTTTTTTCTTTTTGGCCAGGAGTTTTGGCTTCCTCTATTCCTCTTCTTCTCCCCTTTGTCCAGCCCGCCGGGTCCCGGGAGGCCTGGGATCCTGGATCCAGCTGTGTGGGCCCCCAGCAGCAGCACCACCTCCTGGTACCCTCCGTCCCCTCCATGACCTCTTTGTGACCTGACTTATGGAGGATGGAGATTGTTGATGGTATAAAGGGCCGAGAAAAACATTGCCGTCTGCATTTCCCATCTACAGGGAAATCAGATCCAGGTGGGACCAGGCCCAGGTGTGGCAGGGACGTGGCATGCTTGCTGCCAAGTGTGAACGTGGGGAAGGACCCATCCTGGAAGGAAAATTTGAGTCACATGAAGGAGCTAAACTAGAGCACTCCAGAAAGGCCAGGCACTCAGAACTCAGAGAAAGCTCCAGAGAAAAATCCCTGAGAAGGTAGAGAAGTGAGAGGCTGCCTTTCTAGAGACTCTAGGTAGTGTTGGTACACAGTGAGGTGAGCAAGGCGAGAACGGATGCCCAAAGTGGGCAGCAGCACCCCAACCCCTCAGTGCTAAACACTGAATATACAGCACTGTAACACTTCAGTGCAGGCAGGAACAGGCTGGTGGACCCCAGAACCGCAGGCAAACTCCCTCGAAAAGCCTGTGCCAGTAGAGCCCACTCTGTCCTGACTTGAGCCTTAAACTCAAGGCAGGTGGGTCTCCACATGGAGAAGAGTCCAGACCTTCCTTCATGTTCACTCCATCTAATGTACCAACTGTCTGAGTGTGCCCAGGACTGAGGGGTCTTCCCAGATGCAAGACTTTCAGCACTACAACCATAAAGTCCAGGGCAAACCGAGATGAGTTACTGGCTCTGCATCTCCTGCCTAAAGTTCTGGTCCCTCTGCACTATAAGTAGACTTAGTCCCTCTGGCTGGCTTTAAGCTTTTTCCACCTTAAACCATATCCTTTGCAGAAGTAGAAAAATGTCCAGGCCAGAGCACAGGCTTCAGAATCATCTAGTCCTGGGTTTGGGTCCAGGATCTGTTCCTTTCTACCTATGGACATGGGCACGTTCCATAGCCTTTCTCAGCCTCAGTTTTACCATATGAAAAATGGGGATAGTAGGATTGATGTCATAAGATCACTGTGCTAATTAAAGAGATAACACAAGCAGAGCATCCACCATGGACTTAGCACATGGCAATATTATTGTCATGTCACCATCACCATCATCATCAAAAAGACACATCTCTTTGAGTAGGGCTGCCAAAAAAAAAAAAAAAAAATACCAACTATGACAATGGGGATGGGAACAAGGCCTCTGAAAGCCAGTGAAAAGACATCCTTCCCTCAGCGGCTCACTAGAGGCACAGCCCCTCACCCCTGCTGTTGGAACACTGGCTGAAGCCCAGATGTCATCTTGAAAGGAGCTGGTAATGCGAGCAGCTGGGAAGCAGATGGCGGGCTGGGGACCAGGTCCTCCTGCTCAGTGCTGTGACTCCTAGAGTTCTGATCCTACGGGGCTGCACCCCAGCACCCCAGGATCATGACTGCTTCCTCTTCTCACAGATTTCCGGAGGCAGAAGAAAGAGTGCACTGGGATGGTTGCCCTGGCAACTTTCCTCACCTCACCCCTCCCCCCACTTAGGGGGATGGAAACAGCTTCAGAGAAAGGAGAGGGGACAGACCTTGGCCAGCAGCCTGGTCACAGGTTTGTACCAATGCCATATAAGAGTAACAACCTTGCCTAACAGCTGCTTCCCCAGCCTGGCACATTCCTGTCACCCTTGGGATGACATTTGTCCCTAGAATTCCAGAATGACGACTGGTGGGAAGTTCTTTCTGCTGTCCCAGCTCCATTCCTTCCAAGAAGGAGGTGCCTTTGGCGCATTCAGCATCTGCCTCTCCGTAGACCCAGTGCCTGTAACAGGATAGGAGCCTAACAAACCAAGATGGGCCTCCTACAGGCAGGCTGGGGACCTGCAAGCTGGAGGAGCAACTCGTGCCTAGGCCATTTGCATCCTCAGAACATTCTAGGGATAGTGGGGCTCCCATTTGCTGCATTTCTGAACGTAGAGAAGTGAACCACATGACCCAGCGCCAGAGTTCTCCCTTCTGTCCCTCGAAACAGCCAGTGGGTACTCTCCACTTCCCTTGTCAAACTTTGACCTTCTACCTCCTGTGGAGGGTTTGCCTTATTCCAGATGCCAGGAGTTTAGTTTGGCATCCCCTGGCCTAGAGTCACTCAGCTGAGCCATTCCCATCCCCCCCCACACCTGTGCCCAGCACAGAGTCTCCCAGGGGGCTCTGCCTGCCCTTTTGGGTCTTGGTGTCAAGATGCAACAGACCAGGTTGTATTTCGGATGGGGTGGTGTGCAGGTGTGAGGAAGGCAAAGGGTGGGGGCTATGCCTGTGTGGGGAAGGGAAGGGGGAGGCAGAGCCTTTGTGTGTGTGTGTGTGTGTGTGAACTTGGAGATAAAACAACAACAACAATAATTAGACACTTGTTTTGTGGGTTCACATTTAGGGGCATTTGAAAAAATTTTTTTCCTGGGGTCCAGGAGAGGTTGGCATGAAAGAGGAAGGACCAGAGGACAGGGTTCCCCATTCAGTGGGATGTCACATGTTGCCCATCCTCCCACCTACCACTCGAATGGTGCAAATTATCAAGCCCCAGGAGGTAGGGGGAGGTCCTCATAGGCAGCACGTCCTGGGGCCTGGGTTTAGGAGTCCCTTAGCCACAACCTGGCTAAGAGCCATTCACACCCCAGTGCTCCACAGGGAGGTCAGGAACAACCATCAAAGCTGCACTCAGGGTCTCATGGGTTTGGTTCCTTCCTAGGGGATGTTGAAGGGAAGGGGGGCAGTTAGCAAGGCCGAGGACCCCTGTGTGACCAACACTCCAAAGCTGGTCAACACAGGGCTTGGCCACTCCAGCCTCCCCAACCACCTGGGGCACCCTCCCAGAGAGCCATCGCATGGGTCCCTGGTGGCCACAGACCACAGAGCATGATGGGGGGAGGGGTCGGCCGAAGCGAACCCACTGGAATCAGGGCAGGCTTCTCAGTAACTTCTTATTTATTGGACTCCTCCAGTCCCACAATTGCTGGTTCTGCTCAATATTTTATTCTTGTTGCACCTGCTCAGGCAGCAGAGCTGCAGGCATTTTTGATAAATGGATTGAAAGGTTTGTCTGGTTTTGCTGAAGCTTCTATAAGTGCCTCTGTATCTTCCACTGAAATTATATTTCCCAACTTCCCATAGTGATTTCTCTCCCCCAGTGACTCCTCGGTTCGTATTTGCTAGCTCTCCTGCACTCCCTCTTTCTGCTTCTCCCTCCCTCATCCACCATCCACACACACACATACACACACACACACACAGAGTATGCAAATGTACATATCCATGTGCTCACAAACTTAACTGCACATCACTCAGGGCGCCGATGGACAAGGGAGCAGAGAGGGCATCTTCCATTGCAGGAGGCACGTGCACACACGGCAGCCGTGCACACAAAGGTAGGTGCACGTGTCCATTGGTGCTTGCCTCTGGGATCTTCACACAGTCCCCAAGGGAGGGCTGCAGAGACCAGAAGCTCAGCCAGCGCATGGCTAGACATGGATGGGCTGATACCAAGATACAGCACGGTGCCCCTGTGATCCCTGCTGGAGCCCTCCTCCATAGCTGGCTGGCTCCTCCATCCTTCCCCCTTCCCTGCCCTCCTGCCCGGCCCTGGCGGCCCCACCAGGCCAGCTGGAGGCTTTATCCTAACCACATCTGAAACCACTCAGGAGCCGCGCCTGGCCACCAGTCGTCTCCATAAATAACTTGCTGGGCCTGGCTCCTTGCCCTCCTGGTGACGTCATTGGCTTTGGCCCAACCGATGAGGTCACAGGCATCCCTTCCGTGGCTCCCTCTGGGGTGGTGCACGCCCCTCATCACAGGGCCCGTGTGCCGGGAATTTGCCTGTCTGAATCCCAGCCTGGTCCCACCCAGCCAGGACAGACATGGATGCCGGTTCCCGCCATCCCGAGCTGCCTGGGTGGTGGTGCCAAATGGCAGCCTTCCCCCTCCTTGTTGCCAGTCATTCAACAGCCTCCCAACTTTTTGTCTGTCTCCCCACTGCCTTCCCCATTCATCATCGTGATGTCATTTCCAGGTGACAATGCACTTATGAGCTTGGACGGTGGTGGGGAAGGGTTGGCACTTTGAGGAAGCCCAGCCCAGGTCCAAATGCTGGCCACCCCAACAACTAGTTGTCTGACTCTGGACAAGCTGCTTTACTGCTCTGTGCTTCCATCTTCTCATCTTGAAAGCGGAGGTAATAAAAGGACCTGTCTTGAGGGCTGCCATGAGGCTTACCTGGGCTCATGCCTATCAAAACAGTGCCTGGTGCGTTACTGGGCATGGAGTAAATCGGTTCTGTGATCACACTTCACGTGCCCGTGTGTTGAGCAGAAGGGAGGCCCTAGCTGCGTGTATTTTCAAACATGTAGTGGGCAGAAGCATGGGTGGTCTCCTCTCTGTGGCTGTCACCACCCACAGCCCCTGAAGCTGCCATTTCCCCAGCTTGAGCCCCTGTCTCTTAATTCTGTTCCCATTCATTCCCAGCATCATTGTTCCAGAAGGGCCAGGATGTGAAAGGCACTTCGGGATCAGCCCCGAGGCCCCACCCAGCTCTACCTGCTGCCTTACACTCACCCACCAGTCACCTGCTGTGGAAGGCAGATGGTCAGCACTGGAGTCGCCGACATGAAGGGTATCACCGGACACAGTGGTTCAGCCACAATCTGAGCCCTTGGCTGTCGTCTGCCAACAGGACCACACTGGGGCAGCCATGGGGAGGCGATGCAGCTCTGGACTTGAGAGTGGAGAAATTTCACTGTGGGGTGCGGGGGACACCCCTGACCCACACCAAGCCATGGCTCACTGCACACTGGCCAGCAAGTGCAGGAAAGGGGGAACACACACTGGGCTTATAGGCTTTGGCATGAAAGCGCGTGAATAATTCCTTGATGCTTATTATGAAATGCCAGTATTTTTCACATATTGGGTTAAGTTAAATGTGCTATCACAAGTAATCACACCTGTTTCTTTTTACTTTTTTAATGTGTCTGCTAGAAAATGTAAAGCTACATCCGATGTGGCACGTGGCACATTCCACTGGGACGGCTGTGGTCTGTTCTCTCGCCGAGTTCTCAAAAGTATTCATCGTCCTGGCCTGACGGTTCCAACAGATCAGCCTTGTACCTGCAGAAGCCGTGGGCTGCTCCCTTCAGCTGAAACAGCCCCCCAGCCCCTCACTCATTATTCCAGGAGGGCAGGGCAGACGAACAGGCGTTCTTGCCTGGTTTCTGCCCCACGAGTGGTCAGTGTCTGTCTACCACCCATCACCCTAAGCTCATCCTTGAATATTTGGCAAGGGGGAGCTTCTTAAAGTTGGCCAGGACACCCCAGGATGTCAAGCCTCCAGTGCTAGGTAGTCCCTTCTGGTCTTGCTGACACATCTCCGTGATTTTGTTCAACCTGGAGCCTAGAAGTCCTACCTCTTTTCTCTACTCATCTAAAACTTAGATCAGAAATCACCTCCTCCGTGAAACCTTCCCAGATCCCTTCAACCAGTGAATCACTTTGTACCATCATAATACTTGGCCCAAAATTCAACTGAGCTATCAACCAGAAATATAGAAAGTATTATGTGCTATTACATTATTTCTACTAATGTAATTCCTCAGAACAATCTTTGGAGGTAGATACCAGGATTATTGCTATTTTCTTTGTGAGGAAACTGAGGCAAAAAGAGATTAAGCATCTTGCCCAGGAGGCAGAGTTTACAGTAAAGGAAGCAGAATCCCTGCCCATGGTGTCTAGTACCTGGGTCATGCTATTTCTGCCATGCCTGCTGGCCCTGGGCATAGCACTCTTTGGTACCCCCAAAAGACAAGAACAGTGTTGCGATCTGGGGCCCCTGTGCATCCATTGCTATGACCTCCACAGCATCCAGCCAGATCCTGGCACACAGTAAGTGCCTGATAAATGTGGCCTGAATGAGCCCAGCATTGAGTTACTGGGCCTACCACACTTTGAAATGAAGCCCTTACACCCTCTCCCCATGGACCAGCCCTCGTCCCACCCACCTCCCTTCCACCTTCATGTCCCAGCGGCGTCTCCCCAGGTCCCCAGGGTCCTCTCTGTGCCTGTTTAAAACTCAGTAACTGTCGTGCGACCTCTATCAGCTGGGAATTAATTCCCAGGTTGCCACTGCATAAAAACTAAACTCTCTTTTTATGGTCTCTACATGCTTTGCCCTTTCCTTTTATTCAGGTCCCTCTGCACTGGCAGAGAATAAATAAATACAGTGTAACTTTTAGCAGCCTTCACCAACTGCAGCTCTAGGGGCAAGGTGGGGCCTGGAGCTACCTAGAGCCCCGACTGCAGCTGGGGTCGGGAGATCACAAGTCATTACACCTGTTTCTGTCAGGGAATTCTGTGCATCTCACCCTGCAGCTCTCCATCCTGGAGGTCCCTTGGGTCTTCACCCACCAGGTGTGGTTCACCTTCCTGGGCCCCTGCAGCAACTTCTTTCTCAAGTGACCTCAGGGAGCTGCTATAACCCCTACAAAGCCATCCTTGAATCTCTAACATGACCGTGCCACGCTTTGAAGCAGCTAGAGGGAGTGTCCGCCACAGTCAGCAGTGGGTCAAGCCCCAGCACTGACAGAGCCTGGCCCAATGGGCTCAAGGTCCCAGAACCACAGCTGCTGCTCCCCTCCTGCCCCAGGGAAGGGCACCAGTGAAAGTTTCCATCTGTGCAGGTCATAGCAATGGATGGGCAGGGGCCCCAGATCTCAACACTGTTCTTATCTTTTGGGGGTACCAAAGAGTGCTATGCCCAGGGCCAGCAGGCATGGCAGAAATAGCATGACCCAGGAAACAGATGCCAGGCTAGGTTCTGTGATTCTGGGGTGGGGATCCCTAAAGTGGGTGGTGGAGTCTGTGCCCACCTTAGGGAAGTGAGGGTCCCCCAGGTGGGACTTGGACTTGGTGCTGTGTTTTCTGGTTTGGGATCAAAGCTCTATCATCCTGATGATGCTTTCCATTGGGAAGATAGAGGACGTCTCTTTCTCCTGGTCTCCACTGAAAGACCTGAGTGTGGGTCACATCAGTACACTGTCAGAAGAGAGGACGCTCCAGTGTCTGTGGGGACAAGAAGGCCTGTCAATCCCATTTCCATGTCACCCTTTCACAAAGAAACATCTCTGTTAACAGTTGTCTTTTTTAAAAATTGCCCAATGTAGCAAATGATTAACACAAAAAGGAATGGTGCCTCTCCCCCTTTTCTCTGGTTTTCTTATGGCCAAATCCCAAGACAGGAGCCACCTTCGTGGGTTGCCTCACCCTTTACCCACCTGTCACAGGTCAACAAGGAACACTGGTTTTTTGCACCACTCCTCAGAGCTGGGATGTCCTTCTTTGCCTCCAGGCTCTATCCCTGTGCTGCCTCAGCTGGATCCAGTAGCTGCTTGGGCACAAAGAAATGACTATTTCTTTGCTTGGAAATCATGGAGAGAAGGTATTTGGGCCCCAGGTAGAGAGGCCTGATTTAGCAAGTAAAACTAAGGAACTACTTAATGAAACTAAACGATAAACAGGTTTTGGGCACGTGTACCAGTATGTCCCGTGCAATATTTGGAACATAATTAAACTAAATTATTTCTGTTGTTTCTTGGAAATTCCAGTTTAGTTCAGTGTCCTAGCCTTTGGCTGCAGACTCACATTCGCAGAAGTAGTTGTGGGGATCTGTGGACCATCTTCTCGTGGAGTAAGATCGTATCCACAACTATTTTCTTCCGTGACCATGTGACATCGTCATGGTAAGGTAGGGAAAGCCTCCTGCTCCAGGACGGACTATTCAGGGGTTCTCAGCTCTCCCCTGCCCCCCAAAAGGATGACGCCTCCCTCACTGTCTGGCCCCAGAAACATCCAAGGCTTTGCTCACCCTCCCTTGCTCCAACTTGGGATTCAGCTCTCTGTTCTCAGGGCCCTTCATTGGCCCAGATCCCCTGTTATGAGTTGTTGCCATGGGTGTGTTTGGCTCCAGAAATGGTGCCTTTCAGGGCCAGTTGTGTCGTTGTCAAGCATGCCTTTGAAGTCCACCTGTTCCCCTGCCACTGATGCCCTTGGCTCAGCAGGGAACTTATTGTTTCTACATCTGAGGCCTTCCCAAGCTACACCCC
>NW_003852413.1:7946720-7963617 GCF_000181295.1 Otolemur garnettii
GGAGAGAAGGCAAGAGAGAACCTGTGCAGATGTCAGGGCTCTCACACGCCTCCTTCCACACACACATGCCGGCGCCATCTCGGCTGGGCTGTGCCAGACACCTGTGAGCTTGTGTTAGGGACTGAATATTTGTCTTGCCCCAAAATTCATATGTTAAAGCCCTAATGTGATGGCATGTGGAGGTGGAGCTTTTGGAATTAATTTGGCTTAGATGAGGTCATGGGGGTGTGGCCTCCGTGAGGGGATTAGTGTCCTTAAACGAAGAGTAAGGGACCACGGCCCCAACTCTCTCCACCATGTGAGCACATAGCAAGAAGGTAGCCGTCTGCAAGCCAGCAAGGGAGCCCTCACCAGAATTCAACCATGCTTCACCCTGACCTCAGACTAACAGCCTCCAGAACCAGAAGGAATAAACATCTGCTGTTTAAACCACCTGGTCTATAATATTTCGTTGTAGCAGCCCCAAGGTGACTAAGATAAATACACTTTCCAGGAAGGACCAGTAAGCAAACGTCTTAGGCATTTCAGGCCTTACAATCTCTGTTGCACCTATTTGACTAGATCATTGTCATAGGAAACCTGGCCTGGGCAATACTGAAATGAAGGAAATCACTGCATTCCAGTAAATCTGTATCAAAACAGGTGGCAAGATAGATTTGGTTCTGGAGCCAGAGTTTTCCAATATTCTTTCAAAGGCTGATGGCTGGAGATGCAGCAGGTGTGACTGGCTTGGGAGGAGGGGCTCCTCAATACAGCCAAGAGGATCTCTGTGAGCCACCCACCCCCTCTCAGGCCCAGGGAGCTCAAGTAACACCTGCACTTTGGACAAGGCTGTCATGGTTGCAAATATAGACTTTGAGGGACAGATAGTCCAGGTCTCAAATCCTTGCTATGATCTTAGGCCAGTCATTGAACTCTCTGAGTTTCCATTTTCTCACATCCAGGTGGATAATAGTGACTGGCCCTTCCCTGCAGGGTCATGGTGGCAATCCAAGGGGCTGATGATGGTGAAGCTAAGTTTGGTCTGCTGTACGTGCTTCACGGTGTCACCTGGTAGGGTTGGTAGCACAGGGACAGGGGTGGTCTTAGTGTTGCAGATCTCAGAAGAGAGTCCTTGCAGGAAAGTTGTAGGATTTCTGTCCCCTCTTCCCTTCCAAACTTGTTACAATCCTATCTTCCCTCTTGATTGTAGTGCTGGGTGCCTACCCAGCTCTTCTGAAGGTTCAAAGAGCCCACAGAGCTCTGCAGATGGGCAGCACCCCTGACAGAGGCAGAGCGGGCCTGGCTGAGCTGACTCACTCCTAAAGGCTTCCCTGCCTTGATGTCCTGCCTGTCCAGCCTCAGGCCTATGGTAAGCATTGTCCCTGCCAGGCTGCCCATAGGGAACTCCCGAGAGCCCTGCTCCTGGCAGCATCCACATCACCCTGCACTGCCTGTGTCCATTCTCTCTCCTCTTACTGGGCTGCCTCCTGCTCTCCAGTTTTCCTCCAGACAGGGCCACCCAGCCAGAGACACTCCCTTTCCCTCTGGAGCCTAAACGGCCTCCTCTAAAGCCACTGTGGGCAGGGGAGAAACCTCAGTCTGGAAGGAGCAATCAACAAAATGTCACTGGGCTTTAAAGATGAGATATCCATGCTGACAGTGATACCATAAGAGGCCCATGTCAGAGCCAGCTGCTAAATATGGGGCAGGTGTGGCAGCCTGGGGCGGGGAAGATGGAAACTCCAGTCCAGTAGTGACAACAAGCAAGAGAGTGAAGCAGAACAGAGCTCCAAGGGACCTGGGGCCATAAGTTCAGAAAGTTTGGAAGCAAAAACAATTCAGGATGTGGCTCCTGGAGGAAACAGATCCTCAAGGATGAATGTGCTCAGAGACAGAGATCCTGCCACTGTCTCCAAAGAAGTCTCTGCACTGCAATTCTGGTACTTGGGTAAGAGCCCTGGGACTGAGAGGGGCAGGAAGCTGGGCAGAGCCGAGCTTGCACATATTCCTGAACGGCTGGCAGACACACAGACATCAGGTAGGTCCTTTCCAAAGTAAACTGAGTGAGGTGTCCTTAAGACAGAACTAAGTGGTGTCAAGTCTAGACAGAAGCTCCCCTCCAATCACAGACTTACATACTGTTTACTTCAAATAAACCACTGAGTAGGTCAGACTGGCAAGAACACAGTGGAGGAGACCACAGGGCCAGAATGCATGCACCCAAGCATGGGGACAGAGGTAGAACATAAGGTCATCCACAGCTCCTCTTCCTAGGGGCGGAGGGGTTGGCCACTTGCTCTTCCCCTACAGCCCCCGCCTGCTCCAGGACTGCTGCAGAAACAGACGGAATACCCACTGCTGCCCTCTCTGTGGCCAAGTCTGCACTCTTCCCAAGATATATCCTTGGAGGCAGTGGGACCACCAGCCAGGCCTGGGACTTTGGGGGCTAATCTGCACAGGGCCTGTGTCCTGGGGACTTGGAGCATGTCTGTCTGATGTGAAGCTCTGATGCTTTCAAGCCCAGGCTGCCATGTAGAGAGAGGCCAGCCGTGGGGCAGCAGAACTGGGCTGGCACCTCCCGCACACGGTGAATCAGATTCTCTCCCACCTGTGCTATTTCTGGGCCTGTCTGCTGGAGTCACGGCCCTGTATACTCCTGACCTTCAAAAATCCAGGCCCATCTGTAGCTGCATAGGCGTCCCAGACCAGGGGCCTAACTGCCTAAAGGCAGGGCGTTTAGGGGTCTCAGCACAGGGCCCTACCCTCTGGCCAGCTGAGCCGGAACTCGGTCCTCAGCCCCAATATCTGGCTTCTGCCCTGTGTCCCACCCCCTGCCAGTGCTCCCTCCCACCACGTTGTCTGTCTGCCCCGGGCCCTGAGTGGACTCTCAAGCCTGTCCTCTCTTAGCCTCTTATTTTATCTCCAGTTCTCTCCAGTGGGTTCCCTGGAGACAGTGGTCCCTGCACCAACAGCAGCACCTGGGAGCTTCTCAGAAATGCAAATTCTCTGGCCGCAACCCAGACACGCTGAGTAAAAAACTCTTAGGGCAGGGACCAGTGAGCCCCGTTTTACCAGCCCTCCTGATGATTCTGATGCAGTCAAGGCTGAGAGCCACTGTGTGGAGCACATCCTCCCTACAGCTTCCAGAGAGTTCTTTCTAAAGCCCGGGCCACGCCCTCTCATCCTCCTGCCCAGCAATGGTGTGTAACTCTCTTGCCTTCAGACTTAACTTCATTGAACTTCTTAAGCAGAGTGTTCAAGGCTTTTCACCGCCTGGCCCGAGTTTCCCTTACCCACCTTCTCCTTTTGACTGTGGAAGACCCGGTAGTTGAAACGTTGTCCCTAAGTGCATTCCCATCCTGCTGTTTTTCCTGGGATGCCTACTTGTGATTCTCAGGGCTCTGGGTCCCCAGTTCCTGTCTACCTGTCTCCTAGAGAGAGTTTTAAGCAACTCTAATTCCCTGGGAATACACTGATCTTGCCTCTTCATATGAGCTTCTGGAAGCAGGGCTAATGGCCTTACTTAGCATTGTTTGTATGGCCAGGGCCAACCACTGGGCAGGTGCAGGGTCACTGCCAATGCTCGTCTATCAAGGGCAGGCGTAGACGTAACTCCTCCCAGCATCTCCCTATAAAAGTCCACCTCACCCGCAGCCATCCTACCAAGCCCCCTGACACACACACATTCTGCTACCTAGATCCAGCACCCACCTGCCTGGACTCTCAGGGCCTCTTGGGGTCTCTCAGTGCCACCTGTACTCCTGGGAGTCCTTCCAGGGCAGATCATTTCAGAGTTAGTCGTTCTGCAGCCAAACAGCACATAGAAAAAGAACAAGGGACAGACCTTCCTAGGCTGATGAAAATCCGTTCTCCACACAAGGGTGTCCACGGGGAGGTGGTTTCCTCTCTCCCCAAGGTCCCTACGAGTGGCACAGATGATCCCAACTCTTGGAGAAAAGCTGTGACACGGCTCCAAACTTGACAGAGTTTGGGGTGGTGTTTAATTTTCCTGCTTCCCCAGCACGCTAGATTTACCTTCCTAATTATTCCTGCTTACGCCAGTGTTGAAGTGAGTTTGCATGCCCTGTACTCACGCAAGGCGGTCCGGAAGCAGGACGGGCGGCTGAAAAACACAGAAAGGAAGCCGCTGCCTCAGAACGAACCAGTCCCCAGGGAAAGCATCGGAGTTACAATCATCTTTTCCATGGGGCCTTAGTGATCTAATGAACTTCTAGCGAATACTTTGGGCCTGTCAAAAACCTGGTTCCTTGAGTGAGTTTAGCAGTAGGCTGAGCCATGATGCATGGTGGGGCTCGTGCTGGGTGTTCAGCCCAGGCACTTCTACGCGGGGTTGGGGGGGCGGGGAATAACCAGGGTCCCTGGTTCTCTCAGAGCTGGCTTGGCCCGTCAAGCCCCAAAGCCTCTCCCACTCAAGCTCCACCTGTGCCTTCAAGCACCATGCCCCTAGATCATCAGAGGGTGGGGAACAGGGCATGCTGTTCATGTCTCTGCGACCTCCTTCCTCTGGCTGAATAGATAGATCAGTCATGTGGCATTTGTTCTCAGCTCCGATTAAGCACACCCACGCCTCCCCCAGGTCGACACGCCAGACACAGAGAGCCAGCGAGGGCCACCCTGTGAGTGAGGGCATCGGCCCAGCTTCCCCCCCACATCCTCAGCCTCCATCCCACATGCCCTCCTGGAGACAGCCTGTCCCCCTCTGCGATGATGTGACAGAGACCTGTCTGTCCATCTTTTTCCACACCTCCCCCACAGGTCGCCTAGCAACCTTGATGGGGCACAGCCTGGCCAATCACCTGTGGAGCCCGCAGCCGTAGCCTGGCATCCCTGCCCCCAGCCCCACCCCAACCTCACAAGGCCACCCTGACCCTTCCTTGAGTCCCTAAAGAGGCAGCTGGTGACCACCTTCTCTCACCTCACCCTTTGCTCCCACCTGAGGCTCGTTCTGCGGCTTAATCTGTGACATTTAACATAAATAGTTTTCTATTCCCAGCTGACCTTTAATGGCTTTTATCATCAGCTGTGGTTCCTGGCAGCCGCACAGAGCCGCTGTCTGCTGCCGCTGTCTACTCCACAGAATGCCCAAGGAGGGCCGCAGTCCCAGCCACGTGAAGCCAGGGGGCCCTGGAGACGTCTGCTGAGACTTAAGCTTGCCACTCTCTGCCTGGAGATACCATCACGCGTTTCAATTAGAATTAGTGGGGAAGCCAGTTATTACGCAGTTCGTTATTACGGTAATGGAGACGCTCCACATTAACTGGTGCAGGCTGCTATGCCTGCCTCTGATGGCCACTTCTTAGATCCCTAATCCCCCCTGATGTTCTGTTGAGGTGAGCTTCACACCCCCTCGTCCCCCTGCAACCCCTCAGCAAGTAAGGTGCTGAAGTGACAGTAGCAAGCCCTCCCCTGCAACCCCAAGGAGCGTCTTTGCCCCCTAGAAACAGAAGAAATCACTGTCGGGCCAGTGCCCACCTCCACCAGGCCCTTCTGGGCCTCTTTGTTCCCACTCACAGATGGACACGATGTCACCAGGGAAAGGATTTTAAAGGACACCTTCTGTGAAGATTCAGATTTTGGCAAAGACCCTGCAGATACTGAAGTTGTAAAGATGCGAACAAGGGGTCTTCACCTGGGGGGCAGGGAAGTGGGGCTCTGGTCCCATCCTGCCAAGTGCCCTGGGCAAGGGATGTGACCTCCAGTAGCCCATCCCTGTGGCATGATGAAAGTTGGGGTCATTGCTCTGCTCCAGCACACCCAAAAGACACAGTTTTTCTTTGTCAGAGAGGAGTCCATCTCCAGGGGTCCATCTGGTCCCCTGGTCCTCCCTGTCACCTGATGCCCATCTTCTCTGTCTGGAGATGCTCTCAAAGGCGTGCCCACCCCAAGCTTGCTTTCCAATGGCCCTTCCAGCCATCCCATCCTCCCCTCCACAGGACAGAGTCGGCAGCTTCTCTGCATCAGCAGGCTGAACTCACAATCCTGGTCCCAAGTGGCCTGAGGCCGAGCCCCTGAGCCTCAGCTTCCTTATCTGATAATGTATCCTGAGGGTTACTCAGCCATGCAAGGGAGGCACCACACAGGGCAGGCAAGAGGCGAGGGCTCTGTCCACAATGGTTATTATTACTGTTATTATTTCAAATAACATCAGAGGAGAAAAAGAGAAGCCACAGCTGAGCACAACGGCTTCCTTCTCCTTGAACCCTGAGCATGAATTTAAGGACGGGGAGGATAAGAGATGCAGAGAGCAGACAGGATGCAAGAAGGGGCAGAATGAAGTGGGAACAGCCAGGACGAAAAATGAGAATGGAAAGGAGAGACGGGGAGGAGAGAAGAGGAGAGAAGAGGAGAGAGAGGAAGGGGGAAGAATGTTTCTGGATTGGGAAGCGCAGTGGGCTGTGGGGCAGAGGCAGAGGCGGGAGGAGGGAGAGCTGCTGAGTTTGTTTCCTTCTGCTCAGCTGTGCCAACAAAAAAGAAGATGAATCTCCGGAGCCCAGACAAAGTGGCCGAGCTGCGGTGCTGACACGCCAACTCGGTAAAGGAGGCGGCAGCCGGCACGGGGCCTTCAGAAAATTAGCTTTCTAACCACCACCTTGGTACCATAATCGCCTTCACGCAGCGGCTCTGGTTCCCGGGGGTGGGGCCGACGGAGAGCCACTTGGTTTGATTCCTTTAATCTTTCGACACCGCCTGTCACGACAGAGTGTGTAATTAGGACGCACTGTACCTTTCCGGCAGCCCGAGCCACACGCGCCTCGCAAGATGAGAGCAGGAGCTGCGGGAGCCACCGGGCTAGGCTGGGCTCTTAATTGGCTTATGTGCTTCTCTTGGAGTCTGTCCTGTTTTTTGAGGGATGAAGCTACAGCTCGGCCCTCTGCAGGGATTGCCTCTCTCAGAAGGCTGCAGGGGCCTCTGAGGGACTGGGGACCATGCTATGATGCTGTCTTGGGGGTCGGGTGTCAGTGGGTGAACTCCAGTCCACCAGCCAGTGGCCTGAGAATGTGTCTGGCCTGCTCCATAGGGCTCCTTGTCCCCAAAGGTCTGACTACTTCTGCTTCCCCATCCCAGGTCTCTGCACCTTGCTATAGAGCAGCAGTTCTCAACCTGTGGGCCACGACCCCTTTGTAACAATGAAAATACATCCTGCATATCAGATATTTGCATTACGATTCATAACAGTAGCAAAATTACAGTTATGAAGTAGCAACGAAAATAATTTTATGGTTTGGGGGTCACCACAACATGAGGAACTGTATTAAAGGGTCACGGCATTAGGAAGCATTAGGAAGGTTGAGAATCACTGCTATAGAGTCAACCATGGGCACACCTGCCTCAGCTCTCCTTGGCTGGGAGAGACCAGCATCTTGTTTCCCACATTGGACTGCCCATAGGAATGCAGGGGTGGGGGGTCAATGCGGGGGTAAGATTTGGAACGGTGGAAGAGAGCTTCAGGAGACAGAGCACAGCAGAGCTGTCCATCCTGATCTTATAAGGTGCAGACTGGCTCCTGCTGTTCACCCACAACCCACACTGGCTGTTCCTCCTTCTCCCTGGACCTCCAACCTCTCCTTGGTGTGCAGGAATCTTCCCCTCCATCCAGCGGTGGTGGCAATTTCCCCTCCTCCACAGCCAGTGCCCGCATGCCGTCCTGCTGTGTTAAAAGCTGAAGAGGAGCTGAGTCTAATCATCCCGCAGCCACGAGCCACGGGAGCTCTGCATAAAAGCATGGATGGGAGAGGGGGTGGTCTGGGGAGGAGGCTGCCAGTAGGGACCCCATGGCCAGCCTCTGGGCTCCCCAAACCACTCTGCTGGGCCTGGGAGAGGGCTCTGTGGGAAGGCCTGGCACCAGATTATCTGAAAAGTTGCAAGGCATAGTGATGATGATCCACGCCGCTCCCAAGTCTCAGAGCCCACCCAGTCTCGGCCCCACCAGATAGGGCTGGTGACCATGGGCACATTCCTAATCTCTCTATGCCTCTGTTTTCTCATCTGCTAAATGGAGCAATAATGGAGTACTTGAATCATATGCAGAAAGTCTCCAAGTTGCACTCATCCGTCTGATGTATGACTCACACTTACCCACGGGGGCTGTTACAGGTAATGGGTACATGTACCTGTTCCCACTTACATACTAAATCAGCCTCACAGCAAACCTACGGAGTCTATCTTGTTCGTAACTGGGGGACTCCCTGTAGAGGATTGTTGTGAGCACTAAAGCAGACAGTTAACCCAAGAGCTGGGCACGGGGGGATGAACCCCACAAACACAGGCTGTAGGGTACCTTGTGTCTCTTCTCACCAACTTCTTTGATCCTAGACATGACAAAAGCCCAGGCAGTTTGAGCCCCCAAATTACTCCATTGAAAGGCACCTCAGGCCTCCCTGCCCACACTTCTCGGGGACCCAGGTCCCATTTCCTATCCAACAGCTTTCCCAGAGAGGAAGGGTATGTTTTGCTCTGGCCTAACCTACATGTAGCGAGACCAAATGCCCCTCCTTGTCCCCTCCAAGGGTAGTCCTGGGCATTCTGTGGACTGACCAGGAGCCTTCTGGATCCCTGCTACTCAGGTGTGGTCCAGAAACCTTCAGCATCACCATCATCTGGGAGCACAGGTGAGACGCAGCATCTCAGCCCCCGCCAGGGCCTGGGGAGTCCACACCGGCATCTGAACCAGATCCCCAGGGCACATGCAGCTCAGAGGGCACAAGAAGCCTGCCTGGCACCATCTAGAGGACCTTGGGGCCTTTCTCAACACTGTGTCAAGTCCCAGCGATGCCTCGCCAGGAAATGGGAGCTACCTGCCAGCAAATTACTATTCACAGTTATAGTACCAACATTTGCAAATATTGTCGTTTTTTGTAAAAGGAAATTAGAGCTAATTCAAGCTGATTCCTATCACGATGTCACCCTCACACTTGCGTTCTGACATGTTTTCCCGAGTAAGTCACAGTCGTGATCCACAAACATGGGGGCCCATTCAGCAGATGTCCTCTGGGAAAGGAGTGGAATGGACTACTGATCTGTCCCCTCCTTTCCTGAATAGGGGTGGACAGAGGCGCTGAGCCAATGGTGTGGGATGGGGAAGCTTCCCACTGCCCAAGGCAGCTGCATCAATGCGGGACATCCCACGTTCTTAGAAAGTTCTTCCTCATGTTGTCTGAAAGACACCCCCTGGAACTCCCACCCATGGTCCCTCATTCAGTCTCTAGTTCCACCTCAACCTAGCCCACCTCCTCTTTTATATGACACCCTTATCAGTTCCCTGCAGCACCCATAATTAATTGCTGTAAACTGGGGGCGGGGTTGCAACAACAGAAATCAACAGAAATTGGTTCTTTTGTGGCTGCAGAGGCTGAAAGTCCAGACCCACAATGGCAGCAGGCTCCACCCTCTCCAGGCTCCAGGGCCTTCCCTGCCTCTCTCCAGGTGTTCGTGGCTTGAAGAAGTGTCACTCCCTTCTCCACCTTGGTCATCAGGTTGTCTCCTACTCCCTCCCAAATCTCCCCCTGCCTGGCTCTTATGACAGCTGCCATTTAGAATGGGATTTAGAATCCCCCTGAATCCAGGATGATCTCATTTTAAGACCCTTTAACTTAGTTACATCTGCAAAGAGCCCTTTGCCACACAAAGTCATATTCGCAGGTTCTGCCAGTGAAGACATGAACAAATCTTTTGGAGGCCACCATTCCACTTGCAAATGCTCTCAATCTTTCTCCTCTCCCCAAGGAAACCAAACTCCAGGATCCTTTAGCTGGTCCTTCTTGTGATCTCCTGTCACCCACTCGACCACACAGAGCCTGGGCAGAGTGCCTGTCTTCTCCTGGACAAAACTTGAATGATTTTAACCTAGTACAATACGGTGACCTAAGACTGGCAGTGGGTGTCGCTGGACAGAGAACAAAACGGCAGCTCCCCAAAGCAGGCCTGGGACTGGACTGAAGCAAGAGAGGGGTGCCTAGGGTAGAGAAGCTGAGGCCATGCTCACCCTCAGGCCAGAGTGAGTGCAGTGTCACCTAAGCGTGACCACCTGTTGACACCTACACCCTGGGTCTCACCTCTCTTTGCTAGTCCTGGCTTCACCCTACAGGTGCCAACTTGGGTGATTTCTGGGTTCCTTCCCTAGAGAGGTGTTCCAGAACTGAGCCACCAACGGCAGTGAGCCTGGGAGAGGGAGGGAGAGACCCTCTCTGCTGAGGTTCCCAGGGGTCAGCCCTGCCTGGTGTGGAGCTGGAAAGAGTCCTGGGCAGAGGAAATGGCACATGGCAGAGAATTCCCTGCCCACATGCAAAGCAGTTCATGCAGATGGTGTCCCCGGAACTAGGCAGTGCACATGTCCTGCGGCTGCTCCAAGCACACCCAGGCAGACTGCATGAGGCTCCACAGCTCTTTATTGCTAAGCCCCTCTGGAGGCTGAGGGTGAGTCTTGCCTGGCGTAGTGCCCTCCCAGTGGCATCCAGGTAGTCTCCGGCCACTGCACCTGCACTCAGGTTAGAACAGCTTCCCCAGCAACAACTCTCACCTGTACAGCTCTTTTGATGTGTTGCAAAGTACTTTTTACCTCTCTTTTATCGGGACCTTGACAATGCCCTTGGCATTTATGCATTAGCCCCACTGTACCAGTGGTGAGCCTGAAGCACAGGCAGTGAATCAGCTTCCCCAGGCTCAGCAGCTTGGAATCAGGGCCAGGTCTGCTCTCCTGGTCCATCTCTTCTGGTGACTGCTGCTCCCCTTTGCCAAGCATCTTGGATTAGATGTGCAGCAGGTGTTCCCAGTCAGTCTAGGGGAGGTGGGGGACCATGGGCCTGTAGCCTGGTCACCTAGAGAGCCACTTCTTCTAACCAAGAGGAAGGACCCATGAAGAGCAGGCCAGCTGGCCTGGGAGGAAAGAAATTTGTCTGGTTATCAAACCTTCCCAAGGGGTTCTGAGGAAACAAACGGCAAGTGGCCAGGCTGGGATGGGCTGGGACAAAGCAAAGTTGACTGATATTCTGGGGCTGCTAAATCAGCCATCACCGTCTCCTGCCTTCGGAGTAGCAAATTGTCAGGTTTCACTGACAGTCACGGGCCCGCCTCTGTTTCTGAGATGAGGCTGGGGTGGCACTGCCCTGGTCTGACCTGTGGGACAGCTGAGAGGGCTCCAACCCTCCCCCCTGGTTGAATTCCAGCTCTAATGGACAGGTGTCTGCAGCATCCGGCAGGGTCAGCTCATCTAAAACCACTCGAGAAGCTGCAGGGAAATGCTCTCTCTCCAAGCTGGCAAGCAATGAGCCTGGCCCCAGCATGTGCCCAGATTCATCAGGATAAATGTCACCTGTGGGTACTTGGGCTCCGGACAGCAGGGGCCCTCGGAGCTGCTCCTGAGATGCAGATGAGATGGCTTATCTGGGATGTCTTTTGCCTCTGCTCCCAGTGACAGTGGTGGCCACCTTGGGGAGGGCAGGGTATTAATCTTAGGGATCCTTACACTTGGTTCCTCTCTCCTCCTCTTCTCTTCTCCCCTCTCCTCCCCTGTCCTCTTCACCTTTCTTCTCAGACATAGTCTCTCTCTGCCACTCAGGCTGGAGCACAGTGGCTCAATCATACCTCACTGCATCCTAGAACTTCTGGACTCAAGCTATCCTCCCACAGTGCTGAGGTTACAGGTGTGAGCCATCACGCCCAGCCTCAGGCCTAGTTCTTTAAGCCCACTTAGGTTTAGTCCTTGACCAAAACCAATGACTCAGGCTCTCTGAGCATAGGCAGCCTCTTCTTTAAAGTGGAAATAATAATAGATTCTCCTGCCTTATGGGTTGTTATAAGGATCCTATTAACTGATGGACAGAAAATTATTTATAACATGCAAAATGCCTCACACGCACAGTTATTGTTAACATCACTGCTGTTTTGTTGTAAAGTATGCATGGGGTAGCAAAGGGGGACCCTGCCACCTCACCACCTTCCTGCCCCCTGGGTCCCACCAAGACCCATTACTATTGCTACGGCTGAATCATGTCCCCTCTCCTGAGTTCATATGCTGAAAGTTCTAACCCCAGTACTCCAGAATATGACCATTTTTTGGAGATAGTGTCTTTTAAAAGCTAATCAAGGTAAGCGGGGTCGGGCCCTAATCCAGTATGACCAGTGTCCTTATAAGACACACACAGAGGGACAACCACGTGAGGACACAGGGAGAAGGCAGCCAAATCCGCAGGCCGAGGACACCAACCCTGCCACACTGTGACCTCAGACGTCCAGCCTCCAGAACTGGGAGAGAATCAGCTCCTGCGGTTTAAGACCTCCAGTCTGCGCTGCTTTGTCACAGCAGCCCCAGCAGGCTCATAGAACCATGTTTACCCGCATAGGGTCGGGTTGGGTAAAAACGGGGCTCTGTAGTCAAACAAGTTTGGGAACACTGGGCTGAGCAAGGCTGGGTAGGTTTCCTGTACTGGCACACTGTCACAGCCACGACCATGATAATGAGTGTTTTAAATCTCTGGGAGGAGGGATGGACTATGGTGTTTCCCAGACTTCCTAGAACATGGAACCCTTTTATTGCAAAGTGTGGGATTTATTTTCTATAGAGCATATCTTTCAATACGCTGGAAACTTCTGGCTCCAAGGGACATTCTGTATTAAGGGCTCTGTCTTCTGACTCCTTCCTTCCTTCCCTCCCCACCTAATGGGGGCTGGGGGAAGACAGGAGCCCAGACGGTTAGACGGGGAGGAGCATGGGGCAGCGTGGGGGCGGGGGGGGCTGCACTCTGCGCTGGGAAGTCCCTCTATCTCTCTTATCAGACAAGCAGCAGGGCCAGCAGGGTTCTGTGTTTTATGGCCCTATCATATGTGAGATCTTGCCCATTAGGGAGAAGCTGTCAACACAAAACATAGATTTCAAGGCACACTTTCTGCTCCAGGATTATGAATAAACCCTCTGATCATTAGAACCAGAGCATTTTTTAAAAACCCAATTTGTTTCCCGCTTCGAAACCCATTTAGTTTGCTTCCTGCCCTCCGTGTTAGGCAGGGAGAGCGGGAGGCTAGAGCCTTCAGAATCCTTGTTCCAGAAACCGTGCATCCCTGGAAATTGTGCTAGTCCCGCATCTGAAACCTTGACTTTCCTTGGAATCATCTGTTACCCATTTCCTGTAACCCAGCTGAGTGTTTGTTTCAGGAGTCCCCCTTTTACAATCAGACGGAGCTGCAGAGAGCCCTGCTGAGTGGGTCCCCCTGCCCAGGAGACCTTGGCCATGCTCGAGTGGCCCACGGGGAGACGTTCCAGTGGCTCTTCCAGCAGGGAAGGTGCTGATTTTGATCTGGCAAGTCCTAAAGCAAGGCAGAAATCCCAAAATAAAAGAAGACAAAAATATTCACCAGGCAGAGGAGCGTGAGAAATGCCCGTTTCTGCCTGACTCCTCACCAGTGCCGGGAACAGGGGCTTCCTAGAGGAAACGATGCACCCCCACCTCCCCTCATTTGCGTGGCCTCCTTGCTGCAGTAAAAACTGACGGGAGAGATTCATTGGCACATGTGCCCTCGCTCCACTCCCCGCAGCCCACCGCGGGGACGGGAGCTGTTCATCTTCTTCCTGTCTCTGCACGCAGCCTCCACACTTGTGAGGGCACCTGGCCCGCTCCGAGATCACACAAGGCGTGGGGGGCTCCTCCCACAGCTGGTGCTCGCCAAAGTCGCAGTTCATCCACCTTCTCAGGCCAGGCCAGAGTGGACAATGTCTTCTCAGCAGGCCGGACGACTCCCCCACAGGCTGCAGAGGCTCAGGTCTGTCCTTTCCATCACTTATCAAACCCTCTTCTCCCTGCCTGACCCCACGCTGTGTGCCAGAAATAGCAGATGGGCTGGACACTGTCCCTACCCTGAACAAGGGCAGTGTCCTGGAGGGACAGTGGCGCAGGAGCAGCTGTTTACAAAAGCTCCAGGTGCTGTAATGGGGATAGCCATGACCAGGAGCCCTGAGAAGGGGGGACCAACCCCTGGAGGCATTTGGGAGGTGTCAAAAGAAAGGGTTTCTTGAGTGGGACCTGCAGGTGTGGCTAGGAGTCCGTCAGGCAGATGGGAGGAGGTGCTTTCCTTGCATTGCCAATCTCAGAAATTACCTTATTTGACTCACTGTCTTTCCATCCATTTTCCCCTAAAATGTCTGAAATCTCTATCCCCCTGAAACATAAACTCTGTGAGAAGGCTTGGTTGACTTTGCCCATCAGCGTGTCGTGTCCCAGTGCCCAGGTCAGCATGTAGGAGGTGTCCACAATTGTGTGCTGAATGGTCAGGAATGAAGGCCAAGGTTGAAGGGCCAGAGGTGGAAGGACCTGGACAGGCAACTGCCCTACCCCACGGTCTTACAGAAATGTCCTCCAGACTCCGCTCCCTGATACTCACTGGGGACAGCCTCTCCAATAGACAAACGGCCGTGAATCATCCCTCATCGTAAGTCCCAGATGCACCCAAGGTTGCTGTGGAGAGGGCCCCACAGGAGGCCCCTGGGATCTGCACCCCCTTTGCCAGCAGGGACGAAATGGTAGGTGGGAGCCACTGGCCGCCCCTGCCTGGCACCCTGGCGTCTCAGGCCCCCACTCCCATGGCATCAAGCCCCCTTCGTCCTTTTAGCTCTCATTTGTACGTGGGCCTCAGCCCAAGCAAAAGATTCAGCAGGAATCCGGCCGGGTTGCCAGACGCTTAATTGGAGCTGGGCTCTTCATTACCTGCACACCTGTTCCCTAACACCATATGGTCTGAGGTAAATAGACTGTAATTGTTTATCCAGAGTCAAGTCTGCCGTGAGTGAGCGAGTGTGGGGCTCAGCCTCCACCGCCTCCCCCGCCATCCATCCTTCCCGCTGCCCGACCCTTCTCCAGGCTGCTGAAGGACGAAGCCCGCACAAGGTTAAAGAGTTTATGCCTGTCCCCCGGCAGAGCCGCCTGCCACGTCGTCCAGGGCCTACCTTGGAGCAGCTTCTCCGCCAGCTCCAAGGAGAAGTCTCTGCCCAGCTCTGTCAGCTGTCAGGAGCTTGGCAGCCCGGCCCCCTGCCCTTGCCAAGGTGGCTGAGCAGGCGGGCACCTTGCTAGCCCCGGGATCATTTATCTCTCTCTCTCCCCGTGGAGAATGGAGGATGTCTTAGAAGAGTCTAGACTTCTGAGCCTGTAAATCCCAGGCCCTGTCCAGCTCTTACCTCTGCCTCTCTCTAACTCGGTGGCCTCAGAAGAGTTTCTTCTCATCTCAGAAGGTTGGCTGCTACATTTACCAAAAATAAGTGAGTGATTTCTGCATCACGTGATCATTAATAATAGAAGGTCATGTCCTAATGGGCCAGGCACACTGGCACATGCTTGGATACAGGAACTATTGGGGGAAGATACAGTATTTTGGTTATTCACACTTTACAGATGAAGAGAGTGTGGCTGCAGTTTGTTAAATCACTTGCCCTGTGTCACCCAGCCAGAAACTAAGGAGCTGGGATTCTTCTAACCCAGCTCTGTTAACTCTGGAACCTGATCTCTTGACCACCACTCTATTTCTATTATGGGATAACCTAGAAATGGGCCTGGCCCAGTGCCTGGTATACAGAAGGAATTCAGTAAATGCCCATCGTCATTTCTCTGCCCTTCATCTAGTGGACAGATCTCATCCTCCTCCCCCCCTCAGGCTATCCAGAGCTTCCAGCTAGTAACGTGTCCTCCTCCAAAGCAGAGTAGAAACAGAGCAGATTCCTGTCCCCTCCTCAGTACCCCTGCCAGCCCCACCATGAAGAGCCTGTCCCCAAGGTACAGATGATCTCAGACTTCCCAGGACTTCCTTGCAGCAAGGACAGACACAGAAGGAAGAGAGGAAGGCGGCTGGCAATGCCTTGGGAGAAGCCAGGGGAGTTGATGTTGAGGAAGAGCGTAAGCACCTGAGCACTCTCATGGCTCTCACTGAAAACCTGGCCCCATGCAGGAGGCAGAATGCTCAGCACGCCGGAGGTCATCAGAGCCACAAGGGCACTATGGGAGGCTCTCTTCAGGGTCCTCCTCACCATCTTGCGACCTGAGCCTTCCCATCCCTACCCAGAGCTCCCCCGCCCACCCGAGAGTGGCTCCAGGAGGATGGATGGCTTCCCCAAGCCCAGGAGAACGGATGCTGTGTCCTCTTAATCTGCACCGAATTGGTCTTTAATATGATGAAGGGTTTCCAGGCCTTTCAGCGCTGATGGATCCTCCCCGTAGCAAACACTGGCTCCTGCCCAGAGCCTACCTGGGCTGGGCAGGCGGCCTTGTGGCAGGCTCCGATGCTGTCTCACCCACAGCCAGTTGGCAGCAGCTCCCCCAGCCCAAAAAAAGGTACAGGGCCGGATTCCCACCCTTTGAGATGCTGTCATCACTCTGGAGAGATAGACACCAAGTTCCAACTACACATGCACTTTGGGGACCACAAAGACCAGCTCCCCATGTCAAGCGTTTGGCCTTGAGGAAGTCAGGAAAGCAGAGGGAGCAGAAAGGGGGTAACTGGAGTCAGAGGGGTAATTAGGAAAGGCTGATTACAGGAGGCGCCCCTCAGGGCTTGAGACCTGACCCGTAGGGTCTCCCTGATTGCTCTATGGAAGTCAGGGGATGAGGCAAGAACAAGAATTCTACCACTGAGAAAAAAAATATGTAAGAAAAAAGAAAGCTTTTCCTTGCAAGTTTCCCATCTGCCTGGGGGGAGGCCCTTTGAAAAAGAGCTGGGAGCCAGGAACAGCAACAGTGGCTGGCTCCCAACTCTCCGGGAAGAGAAAGGAGTTTTAAAAGATACTTAAGCTGCTGTATAAATTGGCCCCTCAGGGGATTCTACATAGTTCTACTTGGCCTGATGAATATTGGAAATTTTCAGCCCCCAGCAGCAGGCAGGGCTGCAGTGTGGCCAGTTGGGTACTTCCCTGCTTGCATGG
>NW_003852413.1:7963972-7964317 GCF_000181295.1 Otolemur garnettii
AACCTAAATTACAAGCCATGTCCCTCTTTGAATGTTTCACACCTCTGCTCAGTGGCCTGGACTCTGGCCCTCAGATGCAAAAGACAGAGCTGGCAGGGCTGAGGTGAGGAAGGAGAGCTGCTCACCAGGGCTTGTTGCCTGTTCAGGACACCTGTGTCCAGTCAGCAGAGCAGCTGTCATCTGCTGCCAGGGCCCTGCCCACATCCCCAGAAGCATCTGGGACTCTCCAGCGGAGGCTTCCCTCAGCCCAGGCAGAGGCCAGACTCAAAAGGCCGGAGAGCAGATGCCCCTGGAAGCAGCCTCGGCCATGTCCAGCTTCATCATTCTCTGAGTGGGGTAACTTCA
>NW_003852413.1:7964346-8009581 GCF_000181295.1 Otolemur garnettii
GCATTCTTCCCTGGCTTATCTCCCTTGCAAGTCTCATGTAGGTCTCATGCCCCCACACTGCTCCTGGTGCTCCCCAGGAAAACCTCCCAGATAAATCATCGCACTCCCTGCCCTGGGTCTGCTTTGCGGGAACCCAGGCTGAGCCCTCCCATGTGCCTCCCCAGCCCATAGCTCCCCTCTCTGTGCCTCCCATTTGTTGGAGAAAGAAGGTAGGCTTTCTCTGTGAAGATGCGTAACTAATGAGCAGCTCACAAGGAACCCAAAGACACGGGCATCAAATATCACACCGCCTAAGCGAGATCCATATCTCTATCTGGAGCGCCTCGCTTTATAGCTACAGTTGGGCCGCCGACCCTCTCATTGATGAAGTGTGTTATAAGTGCTAAGTAATAATAATACCGTAAAATGCCTCAGTGCTCAAGCACGGGCTCCAGGCTCCTGATAAAATGCCAGACAGATAGATGAGCAGGCGGAAGAAATGCTCCGAGAGTGTCTCCCGGAAGCTCCCTGGGCCTAATAGATAGGTCCAATCAGCTCACTTCAATTACTACTCAGGGACTAATAGCCAAGAGGCTGATTAAATCCCCAGCTCAGGCGCCTGTGAAGTGTAGAGCTGGTGACAGCAGGACAGGTCACCCACCGAGGCGGGAGGGTGCACTCCCTTCCCTGGGCTGGGGAGGGACTGCAGGTCATCTGGGCAGATCTGGGCTATCCCACTGCAGTGCCCTCTCCGTTTGTCCTCACTGAGCTGTGTCACCCTCCAGTGCTGGCTGGGCCCGAGAAAGGTTGTCCTCCTGGGGCTCCCCAGGAGGAAGGTGGGAAATTCTTGCCACCCTTGGTAGAAACTTTCCATCATGGGGAGATGAAGAGGCTGCACAAGGTCAGGGAGAACCAGAAAGACAAAGGATTTGCTTGTCCTATGGGGACAGTTTGGAGGAGGGACGTAGTGGTGCCTCACAAAAGAGCCATCAGAACCAACCCCAGGAGGAAGGAGGTGCCAGGTGGCGAGGGGCTATCTTGGAGCAGAAGGCAAGAGGACCAGCAGCATGAGGAAGGGCTGTCCTGGAACGTGGGCTGCAGAGGCTGGGGCTTGAGTGGGGCCACAAGGAAGAGGAAGACACGGACGGGGGGCCCGGGACAGGACAGCTGTCCCTTCTGCTGGGCCCAGAGGAGCCTCCCTGGTGGGAGCATCCCAGGAGCCGTGGCTGGGGAGTGTGTGAACCTCAGTGTCCACTTGCCCAGACACCTGCTTCCTCTGCCCCATCTCCCACTGCAGTTGTGACCCATCAGCATCACTGCGACTGCAGCTTTGGAGGGACAGGCCTTCCCCAGGGGAAATGTATCCCACGTCTTGCTGAGCCAGGGAATCTTTTTCTTGCTTAAGGCCAATAACCCTCAGAAAAATATCTGATTCAAGGTACACATCAAAATAAGAAGAGAGGAGGAGGAAGGAAGAAAGGAGAAAGGGAACGAGAGGAGGAGGGCCAGGGAGGGAGGAAGCAGACACAATTTACGCTAAAATGTATATTTGATTCTTCCATAGTCCATCAGAGAACAGAACAGTGGGAATGTTGCTGAACATGTGTTTTTGAAAAATAAAAGACAAAGGCTGTAAAGTCTCATCCAGGCCCCAGAACAGCGAATGTTGGAGCTCTCACGGTTGGGTTTGCTGACCCTTGGAGACCACGTGCGAGGGAGGAGGTGGGGAAGCTGTGCCTCGGACAACAACACTGGGAAGTGTCTGTCCGGGTCCCAGATGCAGCGAAGCTGGAGGAATTCGCCTGTCTGTGCTCTGGGAGAACACAGAATCATCCCCATGTGCTCATAAACCTGTTACTCATGAGCCAGGGCAGAAGAGACAGAAAGCAGGATCAGGGGGTGGGGGAGCAGGGATCTGGGCTCCGGGGTGGGTGTGAATAAGGCGTGAGGACAGGCCAGGCCAGGAGAGGAAGCCAAAGGCAGGAAGAGCTGGAGGAAGTTCTGGGAGGCAGGAGCTGCACAGCAGAGAGGGCCTGCCCAGTCTGCAGGTGGGGAAGGCGAGAACCCAGGTGAGAGATCTGCCTCCTACTCATTATAGGTAGGGGTGAGAGTGAGTGGGAAGGGTGCCCTGTGGCTGGGCACAGTGGACCCCATCTGTGCCAGGGCTGGGTTCTGCCATCATAAACTTAGTAGGTCCTGCAAAATTCCAAATGCCTCACTAATCCTCTTTCGGATTTTCTATTTTACTAAGTGGAAGGCCAGCATGGCCCCCTGCTGTGTGCAAACAGGTCTCTGGCCTCTGGGAGCCTCTCTGCTGCCTCCATCTGCCTGTGTGCACTGCACTGGGCCTGGTCCCTTCTGCAACCTGTCTGGTCAGGAGTGGGATATTGAGCTTGGGGCATGAGTTCATTTGCTAGGGCCGCCATAACAAAGTATCACAAACCGGGCAGCTTCAACAACAGAAATATATTCTCTCGCTGATCTAGAGGCTGAAAGTTCAAGATCAAGGTGTCAGCAGGGCTGGTTTCTTGTGAGGCCTCTGTCCTTGGCTTATCGATGCTGTCTTCTCCCTGAATCCTCCCCTGGACTTCCCTTTGTGCACGACTGTGTCCAAATGTCCTCTCTTAACAGTCATATTAGCTTGGGGTCCTCACTAATGACCTCATTTTAACATAAATACCTCTTCAAAGTCTCAATCTCCAAACAATCATATTCTGAGGTGCTGGGGGTTAGGACTTCAGCAGTTGTATTTGGGGGGACACACCTCAGCCCATGACAAGACACACAGTGAGGGGTAGGGATGGGGCCTGACTTAACCCTCCTGTAAGCTCCCAAGTGGTGGTGCTGCTGCGGTCACCAGGGCGGAAAGTACAGTCCTTCGTGTGGGTGGGCACCAGTTTACGTCTCAGTTTGCAAAACTGTCTTGTCACCCTACGTCTCAGGCAGCAAGCAGAACAGACGCCCAAGAAGGAGGGGACCCTGCCATTGTCACTGACATCCCTGCTGCCTTCTCCCACGCTCAGGGATGGGGGAGGTAAGGAGTCTGGACTCTGACCAGCTTTAGTGACAGTGACCATCTGGGAGACCTGAGGCTGGTGACGGGAAAAGGACAGGAGATGGAGCTGGAGTAGCTCAGGAGAAGGGAGACAGAGTCAAGGTCCTGCCCCATCGGCTGTGGAGATGCATGTGACCTGCAGCATTTCACACCTGCACAGCACTGGGAATGACAAGGATGCTGACACCGGCCCCGTGGACAGAACAGACACCCAGGGGTCCTGTGGCTTTCCAGTGCTGTGACTGGCAGGTGAGGACATGGAGTTTGAACCCAGGTCTGTCCAACTTGCCAGCCGCTCTGTGCTGCCTTCCCTGCCTCTGGCCACCAGGCTGTCTCTGCACGTCAGGTACCCGCGCTGGAGGGTGAGGCTCCAAGGCTACCAGATGGCAACATCAGCCTGCAGAACAGCGGTCTCGGATGTCAGGGAAGGTGTAGGAGAAGCTGCACAAGCCAGGAGTTAAGAGTGAGCCCAAAGCCAGGAAATCAGGATGACAGAATGTTGGAAGAACAGGTGGTCTCCCGAATCCAGGTGGAAAGGCTCATCGAATCAAAGCCCTCATTGGCGGCTGTGCTCTTGAAACTCGTCTAAGCAGGTCCTGATCTAATGGGATGCAGCCCTCCTGGCCCTGCAGGGAATGTCAAAACCACACTTGGCATGTGATCTGGTTCCCAGAGCGGGGGGGACACGGAAGTGAGTCTTGAATGTCTCAAATGCCTTCACTAAGGCAGACACCCTCCATCAGGGATTAGCCAAGGCAAAATCACAAAGAAAGGGCCAGACCAAGATTCAAGCTCAGGCCCCCCAGCCCTGGCCTGGCCCGGCCCTGCCATTGCCCTTGGGAGCAACACACTGCTGGGGAGCAACACACAACTGGGAAGGAAGTTGCCAATGTGGAGCTGGGTGGGACAGGGTGGCACGCCCACTCCAGAAGGGCTGCTCAGCCATAAAGGCTGAGGGAGTAGGGGGCTGAGGCTGAGAGGTAGGCCCTCTCTCAAAGGCCCCTCTATGTCCAGGGGAATGGTGATGACAGAAAGACGGGAGCCAGACTTCTCAGGTTTGCTCTGTGACCTTGACCAAGGGACTCACCTGTGGCTTAGTTTTCTCATCTGTGAAATGGGCATAAACACACCACCTATTTCCCCGAGAGAATCAATGACCCGGTACATGCAGAGCTCCTCTGGAAATGCCCAGCCCACAGTGAGAACCTCTGAGGGTTAGCCATCACTATGGTGGAGAATGGCTGGTGTTCCCTTCCCTCAGCAGCTGGTAGGCAGGAGAGAGATGCCTTGCTTTTGAAAACTCCTTGAGCCTGTAATCCTAGCACTTTGGGAGGGTGAGGCAGATGGATTACTTGGGCTCAGGAGTTCAAGACCAGCCTGAGCGAGAGTGAGACCTCATCTCTACTAAAAACAGAAAAATCACCTGGGCATTGTGGTGGGCACCTATAGCTACCAAGAAGCTGAGGCAGGAGGATCATTTGAGCCCAGAAATTTGAGGTTTCTGTGAGCTATGACACTGTGACACTCTAACCAGAGCAACAGGGTGAGACACTTTCAAAAAAAAAAGAAAGAAAGAAAGAAAAGAAAAGGAAAACTCCCTTGGTAAGCCCACTTGAGGGGGAAGCTGGGACTTCAAAACCCAATGGGTGAAAAACCATTCCATAAAAGACACAGGGGAAGTTTGTTGGTTCTGACTGAAGGGAGCAAGGACAGAGCCAGGGTCAGGTAGGGGTGGAAGCCCAGGAACGGGGGCCTGGGAGCCCACCCCACCCTGCACCCCTCAAGTCTTGTTAAACCCACAAAATTCACGAGGCCAGGGGATGGTTCTGGGAAAGTAGCAAAGGGCTGTGTTGGTATCCATGTCTGTCTGACACTGAACCTTTGAGGCAAGTTTGTCTGTCCTCCAAGGGGTCATATGTCCACCACTGGGCGTCAGCAGGTCCCAGTAAACCTGATGGAAGCCAAACAAGTGAACCAGGCAGCTGAGCTGGCTCCCCACCAGCACTCCCAGGGATGACACCCCGCATCTCAACAAAACCAAATCAACTCTGACATCAGGGTCGCAGGCAGGTGGCCACAACACGGCCCTCGAATACCTCCCTGTGTAATTTCCATCACGTCTCAAATGGCACAGACAATTGAGTGTCAGAGGTGGTTTGAGTCTCTGTTCTTTTATAGAATTCCCGACACAAGAGCCTCCAGCTCAGGGAAAATTTCCCCAGTGGCCACACTTCGTTCCCGACATGCCTCTCGCCTCGCCAGCCTCTGCACTGTCGAACCCACTGTGACTGTCACTGGGGCCCACGGCGAATTTTATCAGGGGTCCCTGTAACTGGATTGCTTATTTGTAGCCTTCTGCCAACGGCTGCTCCAGATAAAGAATGCAGAGCGTGTGCCTCGGTGTCACAAACCGGGCCTGGCCGCCATCCGTCATCCTGTCAAGACATCACTCCAGACAGCCAGCTTCAAGCAGAATCAGGTAGGGGATTTTCCTCCCAAGAATAACAAATAGCAACGAAGGCAAGTTAGGGAGCCTCTGTGTCCCTTTGTCCCTTCAGTCCAGGTGAAAGGATTTGGGGTTTCCCCACGTTGTCCTGCCAGTCGTCCTCCATTTCCTTAGGCTTTGGAGTAACCAAAATCACCAACCCTCATCTGGTTCTAGACTCCTCTGTCACGGTGGGTGTATACAACCCTTAGCAGGTAGGATATAGAGATTGGAATAAGGAAAAGTCTTTGCATGTAGAATTTGCAAACTCCATCCATATGCCTTATCCCGTTGATCTTGCCCCCCCCAGGTTAGGGAGGTATTGTTATTCTCCAGTTGACAGATGAGGCAAATGAGACTCAGAGGAGTTAAGTGACTTCTCCAAGGTCACACAGAGAGGCAGGAGAAGCTGGGGCTTCTTTCTACTCCTTATAGGGCAGCTGTGCTGTCTTCCCTAGACTGTCTTCTCTCACCCTGTGTCCTCTTGTTGCCTTCTGTCCTTCTGTACCTAGTTCCCAACACAGGAGTGAAGGGCTGGCCATTCGCTGTCCTTGGTCGTCTCTAGGGGGCACCCAGCCAGTCTGCCCTGTCCTCTGAACCACAGCATGCTGGGATCAGTGTGGCGGGGGATGATGGGGATCTAGTCCCTGCCTTTGGTCTGACAGGTCCAGAAATAGCCTGGGCCAGCACAGTTCTGTCCTTATGAATATGTGAGAAGACAACAGGCCTGGGGGCCTGACCTCCCACCTCACCCAGCATGGCATACCCACCACATCCCACCAAGGGACCAGTGGGACACCTCAGAAAAAAGCAGCTCATCCTCATCCAAGCCATTTGAAAACAATACTGGCTGGCCCAGTGGAAATTCTGCAGAGGGACTGACGGATGGCTGGGCCTGAGTTTCCACATGTGCTTCCCGCAGGGACAGTGAACACTGTTTCCAGACCCAAATGGTTCCGTAGACTCCAAAATGAATCAGAAAAAGAAGGGGGAAGAGGCACTGAGCTCCACTGTCAGCAAGCACAAGGTGCAGAAGACGGGGTAGCTGACACCTCTCCACCCCCCATGAGATCTTTGATGGGAAGGAACTCATATAACTTACCGAGGCCAAAGGGGATGTGGTGAGCAGTGAATGTCTCCCTACATACAAAAAAAAGCACTCTATAGATGTGATTAAATTAAGGTTCTTAAAATGAGATTATCTGGGATTACCTGGGTGATCCCCAAGTGCAGTCACAGAGGAGGCAGAGGCAGACTGGACCACACACAGAAGAGGGGAATTCGTGTGTCCACAGAGGCAGAGACGGAACGGGACAGCCATTAGCCAAGGAATACCGGCCTCAACCAGAGCTGGAGGATCCGCAGAGCAGACACTCACTGGAGGCCTCAGAGGGAGCACAGCCCCACATTGATTTCAGCCCATAGAGACGTATTTTGGACTGCTGGCATCTAGAACTGTGAGAGAGTAACTTCTGCTGTGTGAAGCCTCCTCTGTGTGACAACTTCTCACAGCAGCCACAGGACACTCATACCAGGGACCAGCCAACACTGATGGAAACCACCGCTGCTGCCAGACCTGCCCCAGCAGACTAGGCCCAGGTCCGCAGAGCAAGGCCCTCGATAGGGGAGAGGGCTATGCATCTAGAGAGGAGGTGGCGGTTAGGGACTGGACAGTTCTATCTCTGTCTAGACTAGACGTGGTTCTCCCCGGTCCATGCTCCTCTCTCTACCAACCCCGTCCACCTCCCTGAAGGGGGACTGCCTTTGCCTTGCCACTGCCCTGACATTCACACATGGCCTCAGGGCTTCTACACCCTCCAGTGGGTCAACACAGTCTGTGTCTGTGGTCTTTCTGAGGGGATACAAGCCTGAGACAGGGGCTCGGTTATGAATGATGAAGTCTGACAAGGGTGGTCAATGTCCACTTCCTTGCCCAGCCATCTGCTCCTTCCTGAGGACCCTGCCAGGACTCAGGATTGGCCCTAGGGTCTTGTGAACACTTTCCCTGCCCATCCCCCTGCATCCACAGAATGGGGCAACTGGGACCCAACTAGCAACTCACTCCCTTTCAACCCCAGCTCTGGGTCTGCCCATGGGCTGCGGTCATGCCGATCAAGGCTGCCTGGAGAATGACCTGGGGATGTTGGATGAGAAACTAGATATGAATGGAAGGTCCAGTGGGGGGTGATTCTTAAAGACCATGTACTCACTGGGTGGAGAAGAGTAACAGCCCCATCCCCCAAAGACCTGGCGGTGAAGGGTCCCACAGGGAGAGGAGCCAGTGGGCACAGTCATTCACCTGGAGCTGCACACATGTGGCCTGGGGCAGAAGAGGCAAGGGCAGGACAGGAGGGCATTGAAGGGAGGTGTACAGGGACTCAGCTGGAATGTGAAGGGGAGGGAAGAGGACGAGGTGGCCCGGGGGCCCTGGGCAGAGTTAAATGCAAACAGGGAGCCCCATAGGAGTGCAGGAGCCCGCTCTACCTGGCTCTAGTGTAGCGGCACTATCAGAGGAGGAACAGGCAGTCTGCAGAGGAGAGGGCAGATAGAAACCAGGCAGGTACGGAATGGGGAGGGGGGAGGATGGGTGGAGGGAGAGTAATTGGTGGGACCACACCTATGCTGCATCTTACAAGGGTACATGTGAAATTTACTAGGGGTAGAATATAAACGTCTAACACAATAACTAAGAAAATGCCGCAAAGGCTATGTTAACCAGTTTGATGAAAATATTTCCAATTGTATATAAAACCAGCACATTGTACCCCATGATTGCATTAATGTGCACAGCTATGATTTAATTAAAAAAAGAAAGAAAGAGAAAAGAAACCGGTCAGGTAGCAAAGTCCAGGCGAGGTGTTTGGGCAGCGAAAACAGTGCAGAGAAGCTGTCACTCATTCCTTGATGCATTCCCTCATCCAGGAACAGGCTCCCTTTTGTGTTTTACGAATGTAGGAAGAATGAGTGGGTGTGGGGAGGAGTGGGGGCCAGCACAGAGGGAGAAAAACCACCTTAGAGGCTGTCGTCACAGTCTGCATCCGGCATGGGGGTGATATTCCCTCCCGAGGGCCAAAGTGGCACAACTGGTTCTTAGGGAGCCAAAAATCATGCTCTTTATGTCTAAAGGCCCATAAGTACACAGAGCACATAACCAGATATACAGTGTATCTGTGGCATCGTAAGGCAGGGGGAAGACCATCAAGAAGAGACATCCTGAGAGGCGTAATGAGAGGACTGGGCCACACTGCCCTAGACTGGGAGCGTCTGGGCCACAGCGGTGAGTTGGAGGGATTGGGGACGAGAGTGTTTCGAATAGTGTCAATAGCAATCAGAGCAGAGGACAGAAACAGGAGGAGGGAATCTGCACAAGCCCCAGGGGTCTGGGTGACTGAGTGGGGGCGGGGGTGGCTTGAGGGTCAAGACGTTGCATGTACTGTCCAAAATTCACAACTATCTAGAACCTCTTTATCTAGAAATAGTCTTCTTGCTGTAATTAATAAAGATGAGTGCACCCCAGATTAGAGTGGGCCCTAAAGCAGGTGCCTAAAAGACTGGTGTCCTTATAAGAAGGCCACGTGAAGACAGAGACCAAAGGGAAGAGACATCCTTGAGAAGAGGTACCGGAGAGATGCAGCCTCCAGCTAAGGAATGCCGAGGGTTGCTGGGAGACGCCCAAAGCTGGAAGGGACAAGAAAAGACTCTTCCTGTGGAGCGTCCAGAGGGAGCAGAGCCCTGCAGCACCTTGATTTTGGACTTCTAGCCTCTAGACCTGGGAGAGAATAAATCTCTTATTTTAAGCCGCCCCATTGGTGATACTTTGTGGAAACTAACATAGCAGATTCAGTTTGGCTCTGCAGGTCTTGAGGGGTCCAACAGGGATATGCAGATTAGGGCAACAGTGATGCCATCAGCATGTGAGTGGTGATGGGAAGAATGAACATAGCTGAGAGTATTCAGGGTGAGGGTGGAATGTGAGAAACACAGATGGTGCAGGACTGAAACAGCATTTAAGGATGCCTCCAGAGGAGATATTGATGAATGAAAGAATGAATGAATGAGGAAAAGAGGGATGATGTCCCCGGACCTGTGGAAGGAGAGAATACAATCCAGCACAAACAACAGGCCTTCCTCGGTGCTAGGCTCCATGGTGAATGCAAGGGGTAAGCTGTGACGTCTGCTCCCAAGGAAGTCACAGGGGGCTTGAAGCCAAGGTATAAACAAACAAAATTTAGATTACCGCAAAGAGTTAATTATCAGTGCAAGGCTACAGAAGGGGGGAAGGATGTCTCAAGGCGTCACAGTGCATGATTAATTAACAAATGAATCGCACAGGCTAAGATTGTATAAGAGTTCAGAGGACAAGGAACATGCTTAGGGCTTCAATTGTCAGGAATGGATTCACTGAGAAGAATTGTCCTGGGTTTGAAGAATGATGTAGAATTTGTTGTGCAGGAAAACACATGGGGCAGAGCTGGTCAGGACCTGCTAGGCTGGGCCGGAGGCGTGAGAAAAGACAAGGGCTCGGGCATGTTTGGGTGGAGGGTAGGCTTGGGGACCAGCCTGTGCGGTGGGGGCTGGCCTTGGAGGTCATAGGAGGGGTTCCTACGGTTCCTGCATCCCATATGTCAGACTAAGCTTTCCTGCCCTGGTTTGGGACAAATAAAAAAATTTAAACAGGGAAGTGATATGTCAAAGTAGCATCCCAAAGTGAATCTGCTGACAGGTTGGATTAGGAGCTAAATGGAAGAAGGGAAATGAGACCACTGGAAGCAGCCATAGGTCGGGGGGTGACCAACAGCATCCAGCAAGGGGGCTGGCCACAGGAATGCCAAAGAAGCCGGTGGATGAGAAAGAAGGTTCTGGAGAAGAATGGAAGGCAAGGAAGACTGAAGGCATGAGGATGGAGGAGTGGGGAGGATGCCACTGGGCTTCTCCTGCCGGCTGTCACACTCAGAGCCTGGGCTGGCAACCCCGAAACCACCCATATTTACCTACGCAGTAGCACTTTGCCTGTTTGCTTTGATGTGACTTTATTTTTTTGTTTTTGCCCCAGGGGGGGCCAGCAGGGCTGGAACCCCAAAGCTGTGCTCCATAGCAGCAGCTGGGATGGTGTGGGGAGGAGTTCTGACTCCTGGGAAGGGGGTCTCATGAAGACTGCCAGGGCCCCAAGCTAGATGACACCTGTCTCCACCCCTCCAGAACCACCTTCATCCCCCGCCTGCAGGGCACCAGCTTTCTGTTCCTTATCACCTGTGGCACCTTCTGCACTAAACGTACTGAAGCCGGAATGGGAAGACAGAAATTCATTCTCCTTTCCCCTCTCTGGCTCAGAGCTGTATCTTGTCCATAGCCCTATTTTGCAATCTCTCCTCTGGTGCGTTTTAATATTTATAGCTGCGTGGACAGAATGTGGAGTGTGAGGGCTTGTCAGCCCCAGGAATAGAGCCTTAGGAGAGCCATCACCTACCTGGGGCTCCAGGCATAGGCAAGGGCTTCCCCCAGGGCCATCATCAGGCGGCCCCACCTGAGAGGGCCCCTGGTGCCAACCAGTTACCTCCCTGTCCCCACCCAAGTTTCACCTTTATACCCTGGTTCTCTTCCACTTCCCCTATTGCCATCAACCCAACCCTAATCCCTCCACTGCTGGACTATAAGGAGCATTTTTCCTTCTTTCATTAAATTTTTTTCACTGATGTGTTTTCTACTACTGCACACAAAAATTGCCCCATAACTTAATAGCTTAAAACAAAGCTATTAGGATAAAGCTATTGCCATCTCACAGTTTCTGGGGTGTTAAGAATCCAGGCATGGCTTAGCTTCTCACTAGGCTGTAACCCAGGTGTCGACCAAGGGATGGGGTTTCATCTGAAGGCTCAACTGAGGCCACCACATCCTGGCTCACTCTGCAGTGGTTGGTAGGATTCAGTTCCTCATGGGATGCTGGACCAAGGGCATTAATTCTTTACTATTTCATGGTCAGAGGCCACTCAATTCCTTGCCACATGAGCCTTTCTAACTCAGCTTGTAGAGCAGTGGTTCTCAACCTTCCTAAAGCTGTGGCCCTTTAATACATTGGTTGAGAACCACTATTGTAGAGTATGTTGATCAGGCAGGAGAGACAATGGAGCAAGTCTTTGAAAGCCAGATCTCTATCACTGCTCCTGCATCCTGTTCATTAGCAACAAGTCTGCAGGTCTAGGTCATACTCAGGGAGAGAGGGTCACATAGGAACATGAGTACAAGGAGGGAGTTTCTTTGAGGGCTACATCCAAGGCTGCCTGCCACTGTGAGTATCTATGTATCTGGCTCTTGCTGATCCACAGGGTGACCAATGGAGTTCTCTGGGACCCCATGTGGAGTGACAAGCAAGACAAGTCAACTACAATTCAGACCAAATGGCATGTTACAATACAGCAGACCATGACTGGGGTGGGTAGAGAGAGCCCTTGGAAGTGGTAGCATCCCTTCTATCCAAATTCCATGGGCCAGAGCTCAATCACCTGATGTGCCTGGTGAGGGAGGGAAGAGGGGCACAGAAACTTGGAACAAGGAGGAAGAGAACAGGTATCATATAAGAGAATAATGATCAGAGAAAGAGCCAAGCCTTCCCTCCCCAACCTAGGTCCCACCACCTCCTGGTCTTGACTACAGTGTCCTTCCACAGCACCACCTCCACCTGGCCACTTGCTGCCAAGACTGCAGACATAAGTTCTTGGGTTCTAGACTAGTCCTCTTTCACCTGGTCTCTCTTCCATCACGTCATACTCATCTCATTGAAACCCTCTCTGGAGGCAGAATATCCTTCCTACTCTCCCATACACAAAGTAAGTCAAGGACTGGACTTGGAGAGCCAAACCAGTCAAGTCAAGCCACCAAGAGCCTAGGTCCTGGTTTATTAAATTGGTGGCAGGAAGGGGCAGAGATTTGAGTTAAACTTCCTTCCTTTTTTCACTTCCTTCCCAATGCATCTCACCTTTTCACCAGATGTTCTCATTCAGCTGCATCCTGGATGCCAGCCCCCTACCCACCCCCAGCACACACACTGCTGAGTTTTTACACATCTGTCACTTGCAGGTTTATCATATACATCCCTCTCCCCTGACACCCTCAGAGGGAAGCTGCCATTTAGAGGGAGACATCCAGAACATGTGGCTATATGATCAAATATCAAACACCAGACCAAAGTTGCCCAGTAGAACTTTCTATGATAATGGAATCATTCTATAGCCTATGCTGCCCAGTGTGGTAGCCATGTGCTACATGTGGCTTGGGGGCACTTAATATGTGATTTGTGCGACCAAGGAACCAAAAAATGTCATTGCACTAAATTTCAGTGATTTACATTTACCCTTATCTCAGGCTAGTGGCACCCACATTGAGCAGTATAGCCCTGGAGGTGGGAGCTAGAGCTCAGTCTTCGGACTTGTATCAGAGGTTCTCTCTCTTAGTTTCTGGAACCCCTGGAGAAGCTTAGCCTGGCTGAGGGAACTGAAGCCCTCCCTGGGGTTGACAATAACCAACACTGCTTCTCACACATTTTTGTGTACTCACTCATCTTATTCAAAAGCAGCAGCTGATGCCATACACCTGCAGTGGGTTTGAGGTCCTGTATCTCTAACAAGGTTTCCAGAGGATGATGATGCTGGTTCATGGACCCCACTTTGAGTAGGGAGGCTCTATAGTCTCCCTCCTTTCCCCAGTAGGCAAACAGTCCAATTTCCTCCTGCCTGACTCCATTCACTCCATTTGCCTGTAGCACTATCTTATGCATTATTCTATGTATGAAATCTGGCAGTTAAGTTTGTGAACCAATCCTAGAAAAAGTGCTACATACCTCACTGCTGAATATCACTATGGTCATCTTTGAAGTACTCCCCAGGGAAACTATGCACTGATGCCAGTACCTAGTCCACCCTTCAAAGCAATTTTGGAACTCTGTCTGGAATGGCCACAGAGCTGTCATCATAGAGGTCTGACAATTGAGTTTGCAAACTTTCCACCATGTGCTTATATTGGAAACACTGTACAAACAACTTGGTAAGGTTTATATAACCTTGGTATATCAGTGTCTCACAGCTGTGTTCATGTTAACATGTAGCACTGTCTTGCTGAGTGACGTTCAATATTGTTGCTTGGTTTTGTGTGCATACAATGTCATCTCCAATGATTATCTGATGACCTTAATTATTAGACCTCATACACCTTTTGAGGAAGAGAGGTCAGAAAACTCAGCTTCCATGCCCCTGGAGCCCTCAGCCCAGGCTAAAGTAATGGTCAAGAGGCCTCCCAGATTCCACACTCAAACTCATGGTGTCAGCTAAGCTGTTTAACAATGGTATGGCACAGCCTCAGTAGTTCAGTATCAGCCCACTGGTCCCAGAGGACCTTTGACTTGCTTACACTTCTGGCTGCAGGAAGGAGTGTTCACTGGAGAGCTCTAGAGCCTTCCCTGGGAAAGGTTTATCTAAAGCTGCACAACACCTGGCTGAGGGCTCTAGAAAGCACTGGTCTAGCTGCAGGGCTGAGCCCTAAAGGCTGAGAGACACGTCCCAAATCTCTTCCTGCAGCATACCAAGAAGCAGGTCACACCAACTTATCTCAGCCTCACACCACCCTGTGCTGCTATCAGCTCTTCTTACAAATGAGGAAACTGAAGCACAGGGAGATGAGCCTGTGACCTGAAGTCAAACATCTAGTAAATGGCCAAGCCCAGAGTCCAATCCAGGCGACCCAGTCCTAGGGGGGCAGCCCACTTCCCTTCTATGTGTACCATGCATCTCTACCTCACATGCTCCACAGAGATCTTAGTAGTATCATCCTTATCTGCTGCTGGCAGGCATTGAGAAGACCGCAGGACACATAATATGGACAACTTTGTACTGTCTAAGGAAGTAGGGAAATATCAGCTATTGTTGGTGGGGTTCATTGAGGTATATGGGTAAGACATTCCTGGGGAGCAAGCAGACCCCCTTCCTCTCCACACACACCCAGGTGTGCACATACCTCCACTGACACACACCTGAGCCCTCCTGAGAGCAGCACCATCAGACTCATTTATGTTCACACCCTGGTGCCAAGAGCTCAGTAAGTTCTCTCTGAACAAAAGCTTCAGTACTCACCCATCCACAGGAAGGCCTGTGCACTTTCCTTCCTCCCTCTCTTGTCCCAGACATCCTTCCATGCAAGAACCACCAGCTGTCAGATCTATCTAAGTTGACACTGTCCTGCTCACCGATGTCTCCTTTGGACCATCCGGCCTCCATTACCATTTTGGGGCCTTGGGCACACCTCCTTTTCCCGTCCCATTCCATGTGCTGACCCAGTTCTTGACCCTAGGAGCCTACAATCAACAGGTACAGGAGCGGTTTGTGAATGCCATGTGAGTAAATTAAGGCCCAGAACTTGGCTTTCATTCATTGAGGCAAAAGAGCTCTCTCTTTCCCACCACCAGAGGACAGGCCACCATCCTGCCCCAGTGCTTGAGCAAGGAGCTGACGCAGAAGGAGGCAGAGCTGAAAAACTGAGAGACCAATCCCAAGGCTCTCCTCTGGATCCAGCCAGGCATTGATATTTTAGTAAAAGGAACCAGTGAGAGATGTCCTCTCTCTTTTCATTTTTCTTAAGCCATTTTGGTGGATTCTCTGCCACCTCCGGCCATGAGGGCTGCTGACCTTCCTCTCTGCCTGCCCTCCTGCCCTTCCTCTGCCAACTCCACACACTGCCCATCTGACATCTGCTGCCCCAGCCCCTGTGCAGGATGGCAACCTGCTCTGCTCAGTTCAGCCGGCACAGAAATGGCTGGGCCCAGGGAGCTGCCCACTGCCCTCCTGCTGTTGGCTTGGCAGAAGCTGGGCTCAACCAGGGGATGCCAGAAGCTGATTCTGCAGTTCTCTACAGAACTGCACGTGGCCCAGCCTGCCCAGCTCCCTCTGCACCCCTTGCCCTAGCTTGAGATGCCCAGCAGAGAGCTGTGACCCCAGGGCCCCAAGGTACCCAGCAAGTTGGTTCTTGCCCCTGGCCAGGACCCTAATGCAGACAGGGCCAGGACATCTACCCAAGACCCTCTGACTACAGGTCAGCAGCCTCTGCCTGCCTTTCCTCTGCCTGCCTGTCAGGGGCCACAGAAAAATGTGCATGGCTATCATACGCTCCAAGGCCTACCCTGTGTGCCCACAGCCTGGAAAATGAAGAACAACCTGGGAGTCTAAGGGCACAAGCGCACCACCACCCTCACTGCCGCTATCTTGTCCTCATCAGAGCTGAAAGACACTTACTTATTCTGGAAGCTTGTCTAGCCTGGGCTGGATTCAGGGTCAGACCAGTGCAGGGCCCCCAAAGGCAGACAGCAGCCTTCTAGTCCTACTTTGTCACTTACTAGTGCAGGGACCTCATTAATGGTCCTTTCTGGTCCTCAGCATCCTCATTTGTAAGAAGGGGCCACAGTAGCACCCACCCCACGGGGCTGAGTCAAGGCAAACCAAGGTGATAGGTGAAATTGTTGGGCCCCCACAAGCAGGAGGAGGAAGATGGTGCTGCAGTATGATCACCAGGTGTCACTGCCCTCAGCATTGTCACTGGGCTGGATCCCATGTCCCCTGCTCCCCCAACACCTTATGCCTGCCCCACACACACACGTTCACCTCCACATCATTCCTAGTTTCCCTAAAGAAGATTTTTACCTGAAAATTTGGGACTCACTGCTGATACTTCCTTTCCACCCGTTTGGGGGCTGTGCCCTTGCTGTGCCATCAGCAGGCCACATCTGCAAAGCCAAGCAAATTTCAGAAGGAAAATTTGTTGTGAATTGGAATCCTAATGTGTTCCAAATAGAGGTGATTTTTGCATTATTGGCTGTTTGGACAGAGCTGTACCACTGCCTCCCTCCGTGGTGGGGGCTGGGGACAAGGGCACAGCCATTGCTCAGTATCAGATGCTGAGCCGGAGCCTGTCACAGAACCACAGACCACCATCTCAGGGTGGCGAAGTGGCTCTCAGGTCAGTGTGTCACTGGCAGTTCTTTAAAGAGGCTTCTGTGGACTTAATTCTCCTGGGGACCGAGCCCCCAAGGAGCCTTTGTGTAATCTGCTTCTAGGTTTGGTTCTGAGAGGCTCTGCCTAATTCTTTCAATAAGCATGCTCAGAGCAGGACTCTCACCTCAGCCAGTGTCAATTGTGTCCAGCCCTTTGTCCTGTGCCCCTACCACCAGCAGCCGTAGACCCCAGCCAGGCCTGGGTGTCTTCCACACAGTGACATTGGCTAGAACCACAGCAAGAACATCCCCCTCCCCAGGAAGGCTCCAGGAGGCCCCTTCCCCTCTGGGAACTTCAGCTGGGCTCTAAGATCTCAGAAGTTCCTTCAGTGTGTGACTGTCCAGCAACACTCTGGCTATTGCAAAAGACCCCGAAGTGAAGTAGACACATCAGGGACGCTGCAGCTGGAAGGACATGGTCCCCAAGGTCTACCCAAAACCTGGCGCTGAGCTTTTGGACAGATCGGCCCTGCAACCTCCAGCTTCCCCCTCCTAGTGCTTCTGAGTGGGATCATGATTCTGAGAGGAAGGAAGGCGCTACCAACCCAGGACAATCAAAGGGCCCTCAAAGCAGTGCTGTGCTTGTGCCAAAAGCCGGGCAGAGGCTTAATTAATCGCTGCAGCCCCTGGGACCTCATCACTCGGCCAGGAGCTCCATGGAGACTTGGCAGAAGCTAGAGGGACATAGGAAGGGACTGACCCCTCAGCAGGGGAGGATCAGCTTTCTCACGGAGCTCCATAGCATGCCCATCAACTCTCACACTACACATACACACACAAAGCACACACACAAACCCTCCTTCCCATGTGAAAGCAGAGAACCTGCAGACATGGACACCGTACTTCCCTGCTATGCTGGGACACCTCCCGTCATTCTGGTATAATTATTACTGTGTCCTTTCCCAGGCAGGAGGACAAGTGGTGCACTAACCTACCTAAGGGGAGCTCAGGAGAAAGGAGAGGTGGGAGCACATTGAGATGCTGCAGAGAATAGAGACATCAGTCTACCCGCTTTGCTCTCTGTCCAGACCCTGGATTCTGGGGGTCCCTTTGGGAGAGGGCATTGAAATCGCTATATCCTGCCCACCTCAAATGATGGCATCAAGTCAGGGACATGAATCACACGGTACTCTGATTTGAAACCCTGCAGTGTGGCTAAAACTCTTAACTTTTAGGCAAGGTGAACGATCATATCTGCTATTATAAATCACTAAATGTTTCCGATTGAGGTATCTACGCAATCTGCTCCATGTTTATCTATGTCAGGGAATCAGCTTCAAATGTAAAAATAAGTCCCCAGGGAAGAAGTGGAAAATGAGCATCAGCTTCTGAATCCCAGGGTTAGGGCTGCCTGCTGGATTGTAGTGTTAAGAAGGATTCTGAGACTGTATCCCAGATTAACACAAGAAAACCATGATCTATATCTGCTTGGGGCACAGAAGACGGGTTGGCAAGATCCCTGCCTGCTATTTGCGACCCTCATCCCAGAAGGCATCAGGAGTTTCAGAGTCTCTCTCTGCAGAGGCCTGGCCCAGCGCCACATGCGACCGCATGCTTGTGGATGACATTGAGACGTTCTGCAGTGTCCCCCCTACATGGTTCCCTCTCCAACTGCGGTATAGTCTCCCTGCAAAGAGGGCACAGTGAGTGCTGCCTGTCCTTGGGAAGAAAATTGGACAAGTCTGGGACCAAGAGATAACTGGGTTGGGCGCGATGCCTTCTCAGATTAGCATCAGCTCTTGGAGAAACTGTCTGCCCCAACCCGGTGCCAAGCACAGCTGTGACACGTCCAAAGTTGATTCTTTGACATCCTGCCCATCTCTATCCCATCCTCCTCTGTCCAGACCGCAGCCCATGCCCGTCCCAGCAGCACGGCAGAGAGGCTGGCTCTCTCTCTTGCTCCCAGCTCTTCTTACTCCCATCCCAGCCTGTGAATTAAAAGAATCCTACCCAAAGACAGAGGCTGGTACACAAACGCTTTCTTGGCTGACTGTCGGAGGTTGCCATTCCTGTAGCAGGTGCTTCTTTGAGGTCTGTTTGGTCTCTTCAGTCATAACCACCCATTCCAGCCAGGATGTCCTGTGTTATCAGGTATCCAAGAAAGTATTTGCAAACAAGCCCATCTGTGCACATGAGAACCCAATCCCCTCCCATTCCTCAATAGGTCGCCAAGCCTGAGGTATCAGAAGCTCAGTGTGAGTGGTTTAATATCTGTCCTTTCAGCCACTATGAATGAGAAAGCGCCTGCCCTCTTTCAACTCATGCTGGTCCAGAATGAGGTGCACACCTGCAGAAGCTGCATGAGATGAACTGAGGTTCGCAAGGCCTGTTCATCGGGGACAACAAGAACAGGATGAGCGCCGGGGGAAAGGGTGAGCTGCAGGTGGCAGGTACTTCATGACAGCATAGCTCCCATGTTGCAAAACACACAGGTTGACTTTGGTGACTCTGTGGCCAACCCGTGGCTGAGGTCATGATTACCCAGGAAACAATCACACTGGCCGAGTGATGAGGCTCAGGAATTCCAGGAGTTCCACTTCACTAACGCAGCAAGTGAATGAGCCATGCCCACATCGCAGGCTGCGGTGAGGCCCAGGGGGCCCTGCACGTGCTCCTTGGCCTTGGTCTCATTGCAGTCTTATACTATCAAATTAGCTATTTGACTGCAGCCCAAGTCTTCAACTCAGGAATGGAGGTTTAATTCGCTTAAAATTCCAACAAGGAAGCGCCATCCTGTTTTGAGGGAGATGGGGGAGCCAGACGAACCCCTCCCTCAGCGATCATGTGCATGCCCCTTAACCACGACCGACTTTCTGTGCCTTCCTGGACTTGAGCCCCACTCAGAGCAGATCCCCTCTCCATGTGCTCTTTTTGGCCCTGTCCCAAGGCTTCAGAACATCCACAGGCTCTCGGCACCTGTTTAAACTGCCCTAGAAACAACCCATAAACCCATAGATGCTGACCTTGGCCATCACTGGTCTAAGTTCAGGTTCATCCAGAAGCAGATCCTGGGAGGAGGATCCTAGCTTTAGGCAATGCACGACCAGCATCGAGGAGGTGGGAGAGTATCAGAGTGGGGGACAGGTAGCCCAGGAGAGCAGCTCACTGAGCCCATGTGGGCAACTGGAGCTTAACCCTATGGGGGCCCCCCAAGGCCTGCAGCACAGAGGCCCCCATCCTCCCAGCCGAGGGCAAGACAGCTAGGTATTCCTGTACCTGTCCCCTTAGCTGCCAGGGCTGCTCTGGGATGTGGCAGGCATCTGCCACGTCACCTTGCTCTCCCTCCCCCTGTGCCCTGTTCTATCCTGGGAAGAGCAGGGAGACCTGTGCAGGAGGTTTGCACAAGCTGCTCACAATTGCTCTGGGCCCTCCTCCTGCCACCACCTGGAACACAGCAGACACAGCTAGGCCCAGGGCACTAACACGCTTCTAGAAACATCTTGGAAGTCCTTAAATCCATAACCAAAATGCAAGTATCCGGCGGCTGGAGACAATCAGGAGTGGTTTCAAACGGGCCGCTGTGTCCTTTCCTTCTGGCAGCAGATGTTCCTGTCATGTGGTCTGAAGAAGTCCAGATGTGTTTGCGTAGGATGCAGAGCCAGGGCCTCCCAGGAGCCGGGATGAAAGACGGAGGCCTAAGCAGCTGGTACCCAGAAGAGGCTGGTGTGACCCTGCCTGGGCGGGAGGCCCTGCAAACCGCGGGGTGGCTGCAGTGTTTCTACGGAGAAGGAACCAGAGCTGCGTGGAACATGGCAAAGAGGCAGGAGCAGCCATGGGAGTCCGGGCCCAGGGACGGTGCTGAACTGCCTGGCTCCTGAGCCCAGGACAGGACGGGAAGGTCACCTGGAACAGGCGTGTCCTTGTCGGCTGCCGCGTTGTCTGCACAGAGCATGATGCTAAAGGTGCATCTTCAAAGGAAGAAAGGCCGATGCACAAGTTCACCGAAGAGGCAGTGTGGCACAGCCCTGGCTAAGGGACCGTGGCATTGGGGAGTCCCCAAGACAGAGGCATGGAGGAAAAGCAGCTGCCCCCAAACCTGTCCCTGTCCCTGTCCCAGGTGCCTTTACCCCAATAAACAACTCACCCTCCCAGTTCTCAAGCTGGAAGCCTTAGAATCACCCTCTACTCCTCTCTTCCTTCCCTGAATCCTCACCTTGAAAGCTCTACTTCTTTTGCAGTTTTTGGCCAGGGCCAGGCTTGAACCCACCACCCCCGGTATATGGGGTTGGCGCCCTACTCCTTGAGCCACAGGCACCACCCCGAAAGCTCTACTTTTAAAATGCATCTAGAGTCTAGTCACCTCTAGCCACTTCCTCTGTTGCCACTACGGTCCCAGCTGCCATCATCTCTGCATAAAACACACCCCTGGCCTCCGTCCTCTCTCATCCCTTCTCTAAGTGAAGCCTCTCCCTTGCCCTTCTCTGCACCTGAAGCCTGACGCAGGCACTGGCTTCTAAGGCTATGCTCTCTGTCTGACTCTTTCCCCTCTGAGAACCTGCATTTTGACTCTTTTGGCCTCTCCATTGCTTTTCAAAGCGCCTGGCCGAGGGCCCACATGTGCTTGTTGAATTAATTCCAGCTAAAGGCTCCAGACCCCTTCAGTGTCACCCTGCTATGGGTTTCTCTTGTCCTGTTCCTGCAGGGCCCTGAAGTAACCCATGATACTTTCTACACAGGTGGAGAAAGGAGGAAGCCGTCTCTGCCTGCAATGCCGGAAGAAATGCTCACCAATGAGAAGCAGTGGGTGTTCAGGGCCATTGCCATTGTCCGGCTAATCCTGGGGAGGGCGAACTAGCCCCCTGGCAAGTGCTCCGGACACTTCTACTGAGTTGCATTGAGTGACCAATCTCCCTTCCTCGTAGCCCAGCTGCCTTCTCCTCCTGCCACTCTCTGCACCCTCTTAATTCTCTGAGCTTTTCTTGAAATGAGTGCATGCACCACTGTCACTGAGTGTGACTCTGCTGAGGACAGCAGGGGGGCTTTATTCTCCCTATCCCTCTGTCCACTGAGGACTTCAAGGCCAGTGATTTTCAACTGGTGCGCCGTGAAAATTTTTAAGGTCATTAATTAAATTATTTTTGAAAGAAGTTCAAAGCACTGTTAAGTATATTTTTTTACAAGTGTGCTGCACACTTCAACTATAGATCCAAGTGTGCCCTGAGATAAAGGTGGAAAGCACTCACTGCCCTAAGCCTATGTTCTGACACACAGCAGCTGCTCACTAATATCGAATGGTGAATGAACAGATGAGGAAGTACAAAAGCCAAATGGTGAACCCCAAACCAAAGTCAGCTGTAACCCCCAGAACTAGTGCAGCACATATGCTACCCATAGCTGGATAGGGACTGAGTGATCTCAAGACACATCCCCACCCAGCCTCACAGGAGATGCAGGCGCCCACACAAAGGATGCGTGCGGATGCTTTCAACAGCCACACGTAGAACTGAGGGCAGCTGCTCAGAACCAGCCGGCGACAAGCAAGCCAGGGCCATCCGGAAAGGCTCCCTGAGCCCTGGCAGGTCCAATCCGGGCACAGCTCTAACTCTGCTCAATTGCAATCTGTGTTTATGGGCCCATAATCAAATGGAAACTGAAAGTTTCTCGTGAGAATCATCTGTCAAAATTGTGTGGTGTCCAGGCCCAGCACTGGGAGGCTGGGTTATAAATTCCAAGCTCTGCTCCAGCTCTGCTCCATCTCCTGGGACTCATGGGTCATTTTTCAACCCAGCACTAATCCGAGGAACTCGATCTTTGATCAAACACTGTGTCCAACAGGCTGGGTATTTGGGATACTGATTTTCCCCTGTGGATCAGAGAGGGGAGAGGGATCGCAGCAGGAGAATTCACGAGCCACGCTCACCTTTCCCACAAGCCGAGCAGGCTGCGGCCGCCTGCATCCTGGATTCCACCTGACAGCTGCCCTGCCGTGAACAGACCCCTCCAGGCACCCAGCACCGCTGCTGCTGAGACCACAGGACCCTGAGCCAAAGGACCAGTAACAGAACCACTGCTTTAAAAAAATGCTTTTCCTAATTACAAAGGGAGTCAATGCAGTAAAAGTGGAAAACCAAAAAGCACAAGGAAAAGAAAAATTGCCCCTAATTCCATCCCCTGGAGGAAAACTCTTTAACATTTTTTGCTATATAGATTCCCAGCCTTCTCTCTCTCCTCCCTGTGCTTTTTCTTTATAAACATATGTACAGTTGTACTTACTGTTCCTAGCCCGCTTCCCTGTCCCCCGCCACTGCCACCAACTGTTACATTGTGACCATTCTGCAATCCCACTATCTTTCCTAAAGCACGCTTTTTAATAACCACATTAATTTTCTTGGTCAGTTCCTTTTATTGAACAATTGGTTTGTTACGAGTTCTCCAATAGTATCAAAGATGCTGTGAAAACATATTGTACATAGATCTTTGTGCAAATCAGATTATGTCTTTAAGATAAATTCGTAGGAGTGAAATTGTGCTGGGTCACAGAATATGTACATTTTTTAAAGTCTTTTCATACTTTCTCCACCATCTCTCATTGTGTTCTGTGTCTTTAGAAATAGCCAAATATTGGGGGAATAATTTTAACTGGTAACCACCCTAGAATAATAGCAGGGTAAAGAACTTTATCGTCACAGACACTAGCAGGACGGTTCCTCCCTCTGCTTATACAAATTCACAGTTCCTCTCCTTGGGCTCCAGCCGATCTGGAGACATGGTGTGGTCCGGAGGAGTGGCTCCTGTTAGAATATTAGCTCTGAGCCCCCAAGCCTCTACCTGTGTTGGATTGTTAGGACTCACTCAAAAGTTAACCCTGTACCAGCTCTTTGCTCTTTGAGACTTTGACCTGAATTGGGTGACTCAGGGAGGGAGAGTGGTCTGATCAGGGATGGAGGTAGGAAAGCTGAGTAGGCTGGCCTAGTTGGGGACAGCCGATAAGGAAAAGGCAATTAGAAGGGCTAAGAACAGCAATTAAGTTGAGGAAGGGGTTTGAATTCCCTGGGACCAGAAGGAACATAGAAGCCTGTTTTCTGTTGTTGCGGTCTGTGAAAGCTCCTGTGCACTTGTGGCAATGAAAGCTTAAGGTCAACCTGGGTGACCCACTTAAATGCCCCTAAAAGTTGGGGGAGGGGTGCAGAGCAGAGCAAATCCCATTGCTACTAAACCTCCATTCATCCATTCCCCTGAGCCTCATTGCAGAACTTTCTCCCCAGACAGACACATCACCCGGGGGCAGAGCCAACCTCCAGGAAAATTGTAAATAGGGACAAAATTGTCTTTGGGGGGTCAGTCCGCCTCCCTGGCAATGCCTTTCTTCTTTTCTCCCACCTTCTAGAAATACAACACCAAGGATCTGCTGCTGCCCTCAGTGAACAGCTGGTGTGTGAGTGAGAAGGACGTGGGCTCTTAGGCCAGAAACACCTGTGTCCCGAAGCCCAGCTCTTACCTTGCTTTGCAATCTGAGGAAGTTCCTACATCCTTCGGACCCTCTGTTTTCTCATCCGTACAGTGGAGGAGAAGAGGTTGCTTGATTTCTTGTTGCTGTAGACTTAAATGAGATGCCTAATAAATTCAAAAGTGCCTGACACACAGTTTGCGCATAACAGGTGCTCCATGAATATTCTTGACCACAATTTTTGTCTCGAGATCCAAGGCCACCCTTCCCAGGAGGGCTGCAACCCCTGTACTGTGACCCTGGCCCCAGCCTGCCTGTTCTGATCACTTTGGAAAAGACCAGATCCACGGCATGATGCTAAACATGGATGATCCTTCAGGAATTTATCTTAAGTAAACGAGGATGAATTTAGCCACAAAATTGGTCCTGACAGCATTGTTCCGAGTACAATGCAATCTAAATAAGATATAAAACATCCAGATGCGATCTAAATAAGATATAAAATGCCCGTACAATGAAACACCATCAATATAAATTTTGATCTATCTGTGAGGTAAGAGAAAATGATAAGCCCATTTTTGACGTCCATTTGCATTTCTTTAATCTGTCTATCGGCTCATTGTATTCCTGTAGTGCTCACTGCCTGTCCACATCATATGTGCATCCTTATAGTTGGTCATTTTAATTTTTTTTCTTGGGAGCTGTCTGAACATTATAAAGTAATGAATTGTCTTCTTGGCTATGATTTGTGCTGTAGACATTTTGTCCCCATTTGCCCCTTGTCTTTTGACCTCCATTGTACTTGTCTTTATTTTTCCACACCGAAGTTTTCGTTTTTCTGAAATAGATTAATTAGTCTTTTCTTACGTGGCTTCTGAATCTTATTTTCACTTGGGAAACCAACTTCCAGCTCCAACATCATATAAATATGTTTACCCAGACTTCTCCTATAACATTTATAGCTTCCCTTTTTTTTCCCTTTAACATTGAAATCCTTGACCCATCTGGAATATATTTTGGTATAAGGAGTTAGGTGAGGATCCTGCATTTCTTTCTTCCCCCTAAAGGGTGAGCCAGTTATCCCGACACCATTTACTGCGTAATCTCCCTCTGAGACAAATCCTTCCAATAAATCCTTTTTTGAGGGGGTCACAGGACACTTTAAGAACCTGATGAAAATTATGGATACTCTCCCTAGGAAAAAATATGTCCAGATAATGTGCACTAAATTTCACAAACAATTTCAACGGAGTCCGTGGACCTTTCAAAGCCCATTCATTGATTCCTGAGGGGTTGGTAATCTCTGGTTAAAAGACCCTTATTTCATCTGAAAGAAAAGTGCTTAAATGGTAGGATTCAGGCTCCAACACAGGTCAGTGGGAAATCACTTTGTAATAGAGAACATGCTAAAAATAGTTTCAAAACCTCCCCCAGGCAGATGACGCCCAGCCTGACCTCAGGGCTGTTGGGTGACCCCAGGATCCCACCATCCCACATCCTGGGAGCTTGGAACAGTCCACTCCCCATTCTCCTGGCTCGAGGCATATTAATCTTCTTTTTCTAGAGTAGAGCTCCCTCCTGAAGCCGTGGATAGGTCCAGGGACGCTGCTCCATGGGACTAAGCTTCTCTCCATTTGACTCAGTCTCAGCCCACTTCAGACTGCTTTTCACACCAGATTTGCTTACTCCTCCCAAGACCTGATCTTTGGGGTCCTCTACATCCTTTCTCACACACTCGCTCTTAATTCTGTCCCACCTGTGAGTGCAGGCCATGCTCTTTGGCTCCCTGACCCTTTCAGAAATAAAGGTTTGCACGGAGTGACCTTGCATCACCCTTTTGGCTTCTGACTCAGTGGCTGCAGCTTTGACTCCGCCACGCCACACAGCTTGTCCAGACAGGCCTCTCCTCTGTTGTGACCCTGTGGTGCTATGCCCTGGCTCTAAGGATTCTCACAATTCTCACTTGGTTCTGATTCTGAATCAGAAATTCTGGGGGAGGGGCCCAGCACTGTGGATTTTAACGGGCCCCTTCAGGAGGACCAGCTACAGCCTTTGTGGGGCCCAGGACAAAAGGAAAGGGCAGAGCCCCTTGTTCAAAAACTGTTAAGAATCTCAAGACGGCAACAGCAGTGCATTAAGCCCTTCTGAGTGTGGGGTCTTTGGTGTTTGGGACCTGGGAGACCATGCAGTCACTTGCCTGTGAAGCCACACTGCCATGATGATTCGGGTGGGCCCTGCAGTCTGAGAGTCTCCCCTCTGGCCAGCACTGGTGCTCAGTTTCCCACACAATCCCACCTGGCTCTGGCAGTGGTTCTAGCCCTTAACAAAGGTCATCTTCTCATGGCCCCAGAGTCCCTATGCCCAGGTTGCCCATAGTGGGGACCCGAGTCTCCTCTGGAAGTCTCTTCTTTAGACCCTCCCCTCCTGGCCTTGGCCCTGCTTGGACACACATTCACACTCTAGTTAGCATCTCTATTGCTAACTATCAGTGTCCTGTTCTGGCCTCGGCTGGATAAAAAAAAATCTCACATTCACGACATTTATGGGTATAAAGTTTTATGCCACCACGCCCCCCCACACACACACACAGAGATCCTAGGTTTCCCCGGGTGTTCCCCAGTACCTTCCTCCTGGGCACACGCGTGTTCACACACATCACTCAAGGAGGACCCTGCCTGTCAGCTATGACCTGGCCTGGCCAGGGTGACAGCTACATTGTCTACAAGGCATGTAGCAGCCCCTCTCCTTGTCCTGGGACAACTGGCCCTGTCAGGATGACAACAGCTGAGGCTGGAGGCTGAACCTCTCCTGGCTGCCCACTGCCTGGAAACCTCATGCTGTCAGATGCCCAGATGTGACTTCCGTTCCAAGCCCTGATGCCTCTGCTGCCCCTGACATTTCCCAAGTCCCATTTTGACGACTGAGCCTCTTAGATGTGTCCTCAGAGGAGGAGGAGAAAGCAGCATCATGCAGGTCATCTGTCCAGGCAGCCTCTGCCCCACCCTCTGTGCTCTGAAATCCATCTCATTTCAACAAACGCCAACTTAGCAGCTACTAAGCTCCAGTAGCCATGCGGGCCACTTGGAGTCATGGGTCATTAGAACCTTGTCCCTGCTCTTGAGCAGCTCACAGTCTAGTCCCTGGAGATGGAGGCAGCTTTCACAGTGGTGCTCTGGATCAGGTTCACGCCAGCTTGTACCACAAGCTTGTGACAACTTACTGCTAAATTTTCAGGAGTATTGCAAGCCCATCATTAAAGCATCAGTAGCTTAAAATTGTAACTCATGGAGTATTTACACCACAGAAATTGGCAAATGCCATATATAAAGCTTTTCTATTTTTTGGAGGGCCACTGCAGCTGTGTGATGCTGGGCACTTCCTCCACAAACTACTGAAGATGAAATGAGACCACCACACCATGCTTATCTCTCTGTACCTAGCATAGAGGACACGCCCCAAAATTCACAGCTGTTGTCATTTTTTAAATGCAATGGGGTTATACAAATAAGTAACTCCAGCACAACATGCTCTGTATAGTTAGTGTTACACAAAGGTAGATGAGGAGGCAGTTAACTGTGCAGTCCAGGAAGACCTTAGACCAGGCCCTAAAGAACAAGTTGGATGCACCCAAGTAGACCAGGTAGACCAGATGGACCAGGAAAGGAGCGGTCATCTAGGCAGAAGAAATGGTGTGTGCCAAGGTGGGTAGGTCTGGAGGGGATTGCAGAACGGTCAGAGGTGGCTGTGACATATGGGGCCAGCAGGCAAGTGGCCAGGATAGAGCACCTTGGAGCTCTGTCCTGCACAAGCCTCCAGGATGGCCCACCTCCCCAAAGATAGTGGAGAGTGTCCCCAGGAGTAACCAGCAGATAGAATACAAGGAGAGGCCACTGCTGGGCTCCAGCACCAAGCCTTAACATACCAAGAACTTTGGTCACTCCCCAAGATTCTCAAATGCATGCCCCATTGTCCCTGAGGCTTCTAGAGCTGTTCTTCACTACACCATTCCCTTCTAGCCCTTTCTAAAAGAGATCACCAAGGTTCACTGCTACACCCTCATCTTCCCTGTACACTCATTCATTCTGCCTCCCTCTGAGAGGTGGGAGATGTTGGGACAGTTGCTTAGGGAATCCCTGGAGAAATGGGTCATGATAGAAATTCTCTTGTCGGTCCTTCTTCCTACCATCACCCTCTCTGGCCAGTCAGCCCCCTTGGTGGGTCAACCCTCCCTGCCAAGTCCATGTCATTCCTCCATTGGCCAGAAGGGGTCACTGTTTCCATGTGCCCCTAAACTTGCTGGGTAACTGGCTCCTCCCCACTCCTCTCCATCCTCCTTCCAGCAGAGCAGCAGACAACCCACCATCCACTATGTCACCTTCAGAAAGACTTGCCTCTAAATTCCAGCAAGTAAGGATGACAGACAAGGCTGTGTGCCAGCAATGTTCTCATCATCTAAGCCAAGCAGCTGCCCTTTGCTGGGTGGTGGTCAAAGTCTGCAGATGGAGCTTGGCCATTGTCATGGCTATTAAAAAACATGTTTAACTAATACTATGTGATCAACTTTAATGCCATTGTGATTACTCACTTAATGTAGGCAGGGAAAGAAAGCCAGCTCAGCCTCTCTCATGCACCTTTGTCATCCTAAGGGGTGCCACAACCAAGAGGGGTTGAAATCAGCCTCTTTGCTTCTTCTGGAGGGACATGTCTGGGTCAGGGTGTGCTAAAAATGAATGGCAATTATGTCAACAGTGCCCACGCCTATGCCTGTCGCAGGCATAACTAATGGAGCCCAGTTCTCCATCCCTCTGAGTCCAGATACCGACTCACATCCTTTCAAAACAGCCCTTCCAGAGTCACTGCACTTTATTCACGCTGGAGATTGAAATGTCTAGATTAGCCTTTCAAGGTCTGGAAAAAAATGTGGAAAATTGGTTCTCCAGCTACTAATCTGGGCATGAAGCACCGGGAAGTACATCATAACCTGTGCAGAACGCTGAGAGCTGTTGAGCTATGGGAGTTAACCACGTAATGTTGTGCTCAATCATATCCCATTTTATGTGAGATACTGCTATTGACGATAGGAAAGTGCCATAAGACTCTGAAAAAAATTAGAAAACAACAGAATAATCAAAGAAAATATACGTACTAATGCATTCTATCTGCAAATTGAGCAAAAGTAGTTATTGTCCTATTTCATGGGTGGGAAAGATTCCTCAGTTCAGTGTACAGAACCCAAGATTGTTCCCAGCAGAGACTAGGAGCCACAGCATCAAGGAAATAGAGCAGAATGTGACATCATGAGGCAGGATTCTGGTCCACTCCCCCAAAGAAAGAATGTATAACCTTGGAGGAGATGCTTAATGTCTCTGCATCTTGGTTTTCTCACTATAAAATGAAGACCACGGTGTCTACTCTGCTTGACTACTCGGAAAAATAAGAAAACAATGTACACAACAGTGCTAGGTCCTGAATCGCTGCTTCTCTGACCTGGCTGAGATCCAGAAGCAGAGAAGACAGGTCACTCTCCAGGGTGGGTGACAAACCCCATCATGCATGTGCCAAGGCTGATCAGGCACCAACACAGTCCACACTCCCCTCAGGGTAGATTGGGCTGTTCGGAGAGGGTCACACTCATCTCTGCCATCTTTCCATTCTTACCAACTTCTTTCTTCTTCCTTTACCCCTGTGTCTTTACCCTGGTGTTTCCTCCTCTGAGGACAGAAGAAGTTCCAGTTAGTATAGGTCAGTGCTTCTACATGCTCCTCTGGGCACATGGGAGCCAGGACACACGCCTGGCTGGGGTCTGGGACGATGACAAAAGGACATAGCTGTGGCCCAGGCCTGGCCTGCAGCTATAGAGTATAAAACTTAGGGGGACCAAAAAGACACTTTCCAGGGGCAAAGCTAGAGCTGAGAAAACAGAGTCAGATGTTTCCACCCCAGGGAAGGGCAGAGAAGCTGAGGAAAGGTGGCAGGCCAGTCCCGCGGCAGCTGGTGAGAAGCAGATGCACACACGTGGTGAGAGTTTAATTGAGAGGAGCTTTAGGGAGTCCCACAGGGAGGGTGTTTCATACCAGCACTCCGGGTATGAACAGCCAGAGGAGGGAGCAGGTGCCAGAATCCCAGAGGGCAGATGTAGAAAGAAGAGCAGCAGGAGCTGTGGCCTTAGGCAGAGGGACATGCACGAACCAGCAACTGCGAGAAGGCATCTAGGAAATGAAGAGCCTCTCCCTCCCCTCTCACCTCTGATGTCCAGCCTATCCCAGCTGAAGCCAGAGGCAAAGGAGCCTTTTGAAAGTCCCTACACAAGTCAGCCCCTTGGAGCACATAGTAAGGTAGAGAAGAGTGAGAAGAGCTCTAGGGAAGCAGCCAGAAGCCAATCCAGCCAGGAACCAGAGAAATGCCCAGGCAGAGCATGCAGGCTGGGGGCAGCCGGGAGGTGAGGGTCCAGGGGCATTACAAATGCCTGGGAAACAGGAATAGAGAGGTGGAGGGAGCCTTAGGAACAACACATTGCCAGCCTCCCTTACAGCCAATGCTTAAGCATATGCACCACCTGGAGACAATGGGTCCCGAGGGGAAGCATGTGGGGGTTTCAAAAATAGATTTTACCTCTTGATACGATGAAATGTGGGGGTCAAAACTGCAGCTGGGTATGGCTGTGTATGGTCAAGATGTTTGGAGCAATGGCAGCCCTTTTGCAACCATGAGGGAATGAGCGTCACACTGAGCATGGCAGAGCACAAAGATTGAAATAACCTGGGTCTACCATAACATCACTAAATCATTTTACTCACTCTAGAAATACCTTGCCTCCAGGCTTCCTGTTGGGGAAGAAAACAAACATCCTTGGCTTTTAGGTCCCTGGCAGCCTTCCCTTCTAAGGTGCAGTTGTAAGTATCTTAGCTTGAACAAAGGGACCATGCAAGGACCCAGCAAGTTGCCTGACACATTGTAGGTGTTCGGTGAGTACTCCTTGATGAATGGGCCAAGTAACAACACATAACTCATGAGTGAGTACAGGTGCCAGGAACCCCTTTTCTCTCTGCCTCTCCTGATAGCTCGGAGAACCTTGTCTCCCCCAGAAGGAGAAGGTCGACGACTGTCACGCGTCGAGGCCAAGCCCACGAAGGCCATACTGCTACGCACATACAGATGACTCATAAAGACGCATTTTTACCCCTTTCAAATGGCGATGTTCCTGTAATAAAGAATTTAATAACCCGCTGTGCCTGTGCAGACAGAAAACTCATTTGTTTAATAGGCAGCAGTTTGGCTTTGTCATGTTCATTTAGTTTTTAATGACACACAGTTGTGCCAATATTGATTTTAGCTTATAGGGACTCAAAAAATTTACTGTCTAGATGGATCCAAGATGCAACCATTTTATCTTGCCTGCTCCGAAGACACACGGTCCCCAGCCCTGGCCTCCAATTGGCCCCAGCCCTCTTCGCCACCTTCTCCCCGTCTCACCTCTCAACCCCAGCCAGCAGGAGCGATGCTGCGGCTGCCACAGGTGATGCGTTTTCATCATGCAGAGTGGAGCGTGACTGCGTCAAGGAAATGAGCTCATTTTCCAGGCACACTCTGAGCAGTGAGTTATTTGTGCTTGTGCACACACACAGGTGTGTGTGTGTGTGTGTAGGTGTGTGCGTGCATGCATGTATATGCAACCGCCTAGGCAGCAGCCCAGAGCCTGAATCCCAGAACAGGAAAAAAGGGGCCTGGCTGGTTATCCAGAATGTGCCTTCAAATCTCGTTTGGACCCACCAGGCTCGGGGCCACCTCTGCTTAACATTACTTACAATTTTGTTTTTGTTTTTATTTTTAACTAGGGACTGTATGAAAACAGCAAAAGGGATTACCGAGACAAGCTGAACGGACTCTCTGTTTTCTGAACAGTCACTTTGAGCATAAATTCATGCAACGGGCCTTGGGTATTTGTGGGTTTGACATTTGTAATCTCAACTGTGTAGTTTCAATTACTCAGGAATAGCGCTGAAGGGTGGACCAGAATAATAATAGTCAACATTTATTCAGCACATACTATGTGCCAGGTGCCTTGTGTATAGGAATTTACAGGAATTATTTAATCTCTGCATCACCCCTTGAAGGGAGGTAGGTTAGTATTTTAATCTCCATTTTAGAGGAAAGTTCTTCTCCGAGAAATAGAATAACTGTCCCACAGTCCCAGAAAGAGTGAGTACCTCCAAACTCGTGATCTCTGCATTCAAATGGCATGGCGCTCCCGTCTCAAGTGAATGCTGTAAACGGGTGTCCCCAGCATGTCCCCCTCCTAGAGAGCGAACAGGCATCATCTGTAGCAGGGGCAGTGGCCAGGCAGGGACACAGCTCCACGTCCAGGCCACAGTCATGTGTTTAACTCTTGTTTCCCTGATGCAGTTTGACATGGCCGGGCTTTCCCCAGGGAGCCGCGGGACGTTTGCTTGGCAGTTGCCTTTCCTAACCCTTTGTGCCACTATTAAAACAAGGCCGGCACCAGGGAGAAAAGAGATAGCTCTGCAGAGATAGCACATTATGATAATGAATCATATTAAATGTAATTTCGTGTCGTTGGCCTACTTAATCTATTTATGTAAGTTTTACCGAGCGCTTTATTCATGATGGGAAAGTCATTGAGGATTGATTCTTTGATTCGTGGAATTTGAAAGGCCCTATACATCATCCAAACACATCCGGTCCCCAGAGAGAGTGAAATGACCTACCCAAGGTCACATAGTTAAATTGGAAGTTGTGGGCTTTTCTAGGAAAGAGAGACACCAAAACTCTCAGCAGAAATGCAGCCACCACCACCCCCAAAGGACCATGGTCCTACTGAATACTGGGTCTCACCTGCATCCTTAACACTTAGATGGTCATCTCTAGGATAGCCCTTGAGATGCTCATAGCTCATAGCCACGCCCCCAACACCAACACTGCTGGTTCCCATCACTCTCCCTGTGAGCGCCCAGATCCTGAGCACAGCAGGTGAGGGTGGCCTTACGTTTCCCTCTGGCCTCTTTCTGTTCCCCAACCTGTCTCCTTCCTGCTCAGGCTAGAATCCTCTTCCTCTCATCTCCTATTAAATTCCTGTTGCTCTTTCAAATATCAATCCATCCCCAACCACACTGGGCCAATACGCTCTCATAATTCTGCAGGGCGCTTCAGTGTTGCTATGACTTCAGGTATAATCTTAAGTTTACCTGTAGGAGGCTGTTATCTCCTCACCCTGGCCGTAGGTGGGCTGTTGACCAGAGCACTGGCAGGTGGCCTCCCCAGCATGGTCGCGGTGTACTTGAACTGCTTACCGTCCCCAAAGAGAGCTCTGTGGCTTCTTCAGATCCAGCCTTGGAATTCACTCACTCTCACATGACTTCAGCTGCCTTCCACTGGTTAGAAGCGAATCACCGAGTCCAGTTCAGATCCAGCTGAACTGGGGAGCGGCAAGGCCACTTGGCAAACAGTAAGTGGGAGACATTCTCACAGTCATCTGTGATACATGCACTCTGCTACACGGCAGGAAGGCTGCTATCTTTCCTTCTTTCATCGAATCCCTAGTGCCAGCACAAGAGTTCAATAATTATTGGATATGTAAGGAGATGGATGGATGAATAAAAATATATAGATGCATAAAATCGAGAAGAAGGAGGAAGGTGGGCAGGCAGGCAAGCTCGGGAGCACGGTTAGGGGAGGAAGTGCTGGCGAGCCTGAAGGAAACCCGGTCACTCTTTGAGAATTGACTTTCCATGTTCTTGTCCGAGGGGCAGTTCTCACGTCGTCCCCGCCCAACACATTCGGGTGCAATTCCTTGTCCACATGTGGGTGTGAACTCATTTCAACACCAGTCAGAGAAAAATAAAATGAGGCAAACAGATCTGCTACCGAAAACGGACTCCAGCGGCAATGAGAAGGGAGCCCGAGGGGCACGTGTTGCATCACGAAGCCCAGAAGAAATAGAATTTAATTATCTACACATCCTGACTTCGTGCGGGCCGCAGGAGAGAGGTGCCTGTGTTTTATGCTGTGTCATGCAGCCGGGGGCACTGGGGGCAGAGTGATGTCTATGTTCCTGAAGCCAATGATTCAATAATGTGGACTTCTTGATCTATTCCCCCCCATGGGTGACAGGTTAATAAAACTTGAGTCAACTTGGTAGATTGCCCTTCCTCGTTCCTGTCATGGGGTGGAGCACATGCAGAAATCTTGAATTGCAGTCTGGAGCAGGCAGCGCCTCGCCTTGAAAGAATCAGCCTGTCCCCACGCCTGCCTCAGCGTTTCCCAGAGCTTCCCAGGGACCTGGCCTCGTGGTGTGGCCAGTGGGACCAGTCTCGCTGCTCAGCCTCCTCCAGGTGGCCAGGCCTCTGGCAGACACAACACTCAGTTGACCAGAAGCTCCGGAAGCAGCGAGCTGACAGTGGGCAGACGGGTCAGGGACACCAAGGTTCATGCACAAGTCGGACCCAGCTGCATCTGTGCTTGCCACTGTCAGCACGCCCTGCTGGCCCCTCGGGCCCTCAGGTCTGCTAGCCCTCACATTGTACAAAATGATGACTTGCAGAAAACTCTCCTGGGAGACTCTCAGCAAATACATTACTCAGGAGAAGCCGTCTTGAGCCCGTTAACCAGAGCAGAACTCGGCCATGATTCTGGGACTCCCAACATTCAGGAACAATCTCAGTCAACAGGTGAGTGCTAAAAAGGCCCCCAGTCTGGCGAAGGGAGCACAGGGGAACCTTGTTTTGTTGAACTTGGCCTTATTGCTCTTTGTGGATATTGTACTTTTTACGAATTGAAGGCTTGCGGCAACCCTGCGTCATGCGAGTCTCTGGGCGCCATTTTTCCAACTGCACGGGCTCACGTGGTGTCTGTGGTCACACCTGAGAAGTCTGCACACTACTTCAGGCCTTTTCATTATCATTGCACCTGTTGTGGTGATCTGTGATCCGCGATCTTTGATATTACTATTGTAATTTTTTGAGGTGCCGCAAACTGCACCCATACATGTATAAGATGGCAAAGTTAACACACTGGTGGCTGCTCAGGAGTGACCCGTAACACAGATCGTTTCTTTGTAAAAACTGTCCATCAACTACGTGTTAACACAGCCGCTGTTCCCAGTCTCATTTCCCAGTTGTCCCAAATTCCGCTTATTTTATTCTTTCTCCCTGCCTCAGCTCTCAGCTGCTTGTAGTATAGAATCACCCAGCACCTTTAACACTTAACACACGTTGGCCAGCAATTTTAAGCAGAAACTATCCATGTTACTGGGAAAGTCTGACCACTCAGCAATGTGTTAATCCACAAATGTTGTGTGTTCCTCCGGCCCCACTGACCGGCTGTCCCCCCATCTCTCTTCCTCTCTATTCCCTGAGACACAAGGACACTGAAATTAAGCCAGCTAATAACCCTACAATGGCCTCTCAGTGTGTTCAAGAGAAAGGAAGAGTCATACATCTGTCTCGTTAAATCAAAAGCTAGAAATGATTAAGCTTAGCGAGGAAGGCATGTCAAAAGCTGAGACAGGCTGAAGGCTTGGCCTCTTCCACCAGTAAGCTAAGCAGTGAATGCAAAGGAAAAGTTCCTGAAGGAAATTAACTAGCCAACACACAAAGTGCTACCCCAGCCAACACACAAAGGATAGGGGAGTGAAACGGGCCGATGGCCAGCATGGAGACGCTTGAGTGGTCTGCACTCAAACCACCCACAGCATTCCCGTAAGCAAAAGTCTGCTCCAGAGTGAGGCCCTGACTCTCTTCAACTCTATGAATGCTGAGAAAGGTGAGGAAGCTACAGAAGAAAGGTGTGACGCTAACAGAGTTTGGTTCCTGAGGTTTAAAGAAGAAGAACTAGCGTAAAAGTGCAAGGTGAGGCAGCAGGTGCTGGTGGAGCAGCGGCAGCAAGTTATCCAGAAGATCCAGCTAAGATGACGGATGAAAATGCCCACACAGAACAACAGCTTTCAATGTAGACAAAATAGCCCTCTACTGGGAAAAGATGTCATATTCCTGGCCTTTCATAGCTAGAGAAAAGAATTCAGTGCTTGGCTTCAAAGCTTCAAAGCACAGCCTGACTCTCTTGTTAGGGACTAACGCAACTGGCGACTGTAAGTTGAAGTCCAGAGCTCATCTGCTATGCTGAAAATCCTAGGGCCCTTAAGAATTAAGCTAAATCTACTTTGCCTGTGGCTCCTAAATGGAACCACAGAGCATGGATGACAGCACATCTGTTTACAGCAGGGCTTACTGAATATTTTAAGCCCACTGTTGAGAACTACTGCTTGGAAGAAAAAAAAAAAAGAGAGAGATTCCTTTCAAAATATAACTGCTCATTGGCAGGGCACTTGGTCACCCAAGGGCTCTAATGGAGGTGTAAAAAGATACTGATGCTATTTTCATGCTGACCAACACAATGTTTATTCTGTTGTCAGTGGACCAAGGACTGATTTCAACTTTCAAATCTTATTGTTTAAGAAATTCATTTCATAAGGCTTTAGCTTCCATAGACAGTGATTCCTCTGGTGGATCTGTACAAAGTTAATTGAAAACCTCTGGAGAGAATTCACCATTCTACACGCCATTAAGAGCATTCATGATTCACGGGAAGAAGTCAGAACACCAACAGGGACAGGAGTTTGGAAGAAGAACATTTCAGCCCTTGTAGATGACTTTGGGGCTACAAGACTTCACCGTGGAGGGAGCGACTGCAGATGTGGTGGAAATAGCGACAGCCCTGAAATTAGAAGTGGAGCCTGCCGATGTGACTGAATTCTTATAATCTCATGATCAAATTTAAACGGATTAGGAGTTACTTCTTATGGATGAGCAAAGAAAATGATTACTCGAGATGGAATCTTCTCCTGGCGAAGATGCTGTGAACGTTGTTGAAATGACAACAAAGGATTTAGAACCTTACATAAAGTTAGTTGACAAAGCAGCGGTAGAGTTTGAGGGGATTGACTCCAATCGTGGAGGAAGTTCTACTGTGGGTAAAAATGCTATCAGACAGCATTGCGTGCTACAGGGAAATCTTCAGTGAAAAGAAACGTCAATGGATGTGGCAAACATCATTGCTGTCTTATTTTAAGAAATTGCCACGGCCACTCAACCTTTAGCAACCACCACCCTGACTGGTCAGCACCCATCAATATTCAGGCAAGACCCTCCACCAGCAAGAGGATTACAACTCGCTGAAAGCTCAGAAGATTGCTAGCAATTTTCAGCAATGAGATATTTTTTTAATTAAGGGATGCACATTGTTTTTTCAGACCCAGTGCCATCGCCCACTTAACAGACTACAATATAGTATAAGCATAACTTTTACATGCACTAGAAAACAAAAATATTCAGGTGACTCACTTTATTGCAATATTTGCTTTATTGCAGTGGTCTGGAAGTAAGTCGGCAATAACTTCAAGCTATGCCTGTATCTAAATAATACAGTCTCCTTTCTTATGTATGTCTTGCCTTCTTTAATAAATAGTAGTTAATAAGTAATTGCTATGCTCTTACTATTCTTATTAGCTACTTAAAATGACATCCTTACCGTAATGTTATGAGGTGCCTGGTATCGCCTTTCAGGTGGAGGTGAAGACACTGAGATGCAGAGAGACTCAGTGACGGGCTAAAGGCATCATGAATGGTGAATGGTGGAAGGAGATTGATTCCTAGGTCCGTGTTTCCAAGGCTGGATCTCTTCCTTCTCTGCAGGTGGTCTCCTGCCGAGCATGTGTGCCCTTTCTGTTGGGGACAGTGTGGCTCACCATTCAAAGCGGGAGACAGACAATGTGCCCATCTGATAGCTCAGAGGTCTGCTCAGGACTTCCCAGCATGGGTGGACCAGGTGCAAATCCAACCAAGATCCACCGGCGCTGGGAGTCTCCCTGTTTCTCGAAGGTGAGCAGAAGCAGTCACTGACCTTCATAGGGACTCAGCCTGGACAAGGAGTCATCTGGGGCAGCGGGAGGGGGGACAGGCACACCCATATGTGCCTTTTCCCTCTAGCTTGACCTTTCAGGACCCACTGGTATCAGCTCATACATACGGGGGACTGTTTGAGCTGCTCTCTGAGAGTCTCCACCCTGCATCTTTGTAAACACGCATGAGGTAGGTCCTGCCATTGTTACATTTACTAGATAAGTGAACTGAGCCGCAGAGAGGGCAAGGAACTTGCCCAAGGCCATACAGTGATGAGTGACGCAGCTGGGATTGGACACCCTCCCAGGCAGTGGCCTGCCCTCCACTCCTCTAGACTGCCCAGCATGCTGTGGGAAAATGGCTGCTTCATCTAGTTTCTAGAGCCACCATAGTAAAATACCACATGCTAGGTGGCTGAAACAACAGAAACTGAATTTCTCACAGTTCTGGATTCCCAGTGTCAATATCAGCTGTCAGCAGGTTTGGTTTCCTCTGAGGCCTCTCCACTCGGCCTGCAGACAGCCACCTTCTCACTGCCTCCTCCCACGGTCCTTCCTCTGCACACTCATGGCCCTTCATGTGTCCATATTTCTTCTTTTTATAAGGACACCAGACCACTCCAATGGCCTCATCTCAACTTCACCTCTTCCAAGACCCTGCCCCCAAACACAGCTGCATCCTCAGGTTCTTGGAGGTCAGGACTTCAACCCCTATTCCATGTGGAATTGAAGTGGACACAATTCATCCCATAACATCTAGAAATTAGGCAGCGGTCACAAATGGCCCAGAAATGAGAAGGGGGGAAATTGAGAAAGTGTGAGATTCTTTTCATCTTTCCAGAAGCTGGAGTAGGGTTTCTTTTTCCAAAAAAATAGTGGTCATGTGAGGGGAGAAGGGCAAGACCAGAGTGGTGCCAGGGACAAGCTGGTGGGGACAAGGAAGTACAGAGCGCTTCCCGGGAAATGCAGGGAAGAGGTTCACAAGGAAAGAGCCAGGACAAGCACGGTGGCGCGCCTGAGAGTGACGGTGGCAAAGAACAGCCCAAGGGTCCTGTGGGCCAAAGATGGGAGGCTCTGGCTGGCTGGCCTGACTCCACCAGCCCCCGATCCTCCAAGGCAATGGGAAACCCCCATGCCAGTGACAGAGTGTGGCTTACTCCTGCCCTGAATTACAGAGCCCAGGGACTTAAATGTCCACAGGCAGTTCCAGACAGAAGACTTGGACTGTAGGGCACCCAGGTAACCACAGTTTTGTTTTTTTTTTTTTTTGAGACAGAGTCTCACTTTGTCACCATTGATAGAGTGTCATGGCATCATAGCTCACAGCAACCTCAAACTCCTGGGCTTAAGCGATTTTCTTGCTTCAGCCTCCCGAGTAGCTGGGACTACAGGTGCCTGCTGCAACACCCAGCTATTTTTAAGAGTCAGGGTCTCACCATGGCTCAGGTTGGTCTTGAACCTGTGAGCTTAGGCAATCCAGCCACCTTGGCCTCCAAGTGCTGGGATTACAGGCATGAGCCACTGCGCCTGGTCCCACTGCTTCTTGTAACTTGTGCCAAGGATGCTGGCAAGTGGGGGAACCCATGCTGTTTAGTGGAGTCTAATTTCTGGGTTCCAGGTAGGGTCATACTATTTGGTAAAGAGTTATTCACAGAAAGTGAACCCAGACCCTTGCAGGAAGGTGAATTCCTGCACTGAGACGGCCGTTACAGCCTTCCTGGGTCTGTGCTATTTGCTGTGAAAGGGGGAAAACAGACCAAGAAACAAACAAAGCAGATTATGTATCTTGAAACCTAACAAGGAGGGGACTCCTCTGAAGCTCGATCTCTCTCTGGGCCACAGAGGACACTGGGGAATCCCCCGGCCACCCCTGCCCTTTGATTCCAGCTGCAACGCTGCCTGGCGGGGATCAATGAAGAAGGATTGTGTTTTTCTGTGCCCTGAATTGAAAGCAAAACACATGTGGAAATCGAGAAATCAATTTTCAACCCTAGAGACTTCCTAGGAGACCATCGTCCTCCCCAGAAAGTGAACATGAAGGGAAGAAATTCTAAACCTTCAGCATGACCTTGGCCTTGGGCGAAGGTTGACAGGTTTGGCAATAGATTCCTCTCTCCCTTCAAATTGCAGAGACATGATGTCAAAACCTCCAAGTCCATCCAGTCTGTGGTATGTGGACATGCATATATGTGTGGGTCTGTGTTTGGCTGTGTGCAGTGTGCGGTTATATGTGCCTGTATGTGTGTGGGTGTGTGCATGTGTGTGCATCTGTATGCATGTATGTTTGGGGGGAATAAGGGCTGATGGGGATCCTAACAGTGAATCCTGAGATTTTCAGCTTTCCCAGGAGTAGACAGCAGATCTAGGGCCTAGTTTCTCTCTGTAACCATCACCATATTCTATGGTTTGAGCTCCAGGGCCCACTGTTCTAGGTTAGTTTCCCTGGGAGCAGAGCCTGGCACAAGGATTCCTGGGACAGAGACGCCCTCCCAGACTGTGGCTGGTGGGCGCCATAGATGATAAGAATCGAGGGAGGGTGGGCGTGGGCTGTGCTGTGACCCTCTGTGCCTCTAGGACAGAGCAGCCACAGTATGTGAGGGCTTGTCTGCCAGACTCTCTGACCCTCTGCTAGGCACCAAGGACTGGGCATGTCTGCAGAGTGTGGCCCTGAAGTCCAGCTCTGGAGGAAAATTGCCCCCCTGGCTCTTGACCTCCAGAAATAAGAGACAGGAGAAACCACCTGCAGGCAGCTGGCCTGGGAATTTAGAGCCCAGTCTGTCTCCTGCCGTCTTCATTGCAATGATTATCGCTATTAGTTACTGTTATTTGTTCAGCGTGGACAGCACTGTGGACATCACACAAGACATAGAGAAGACAAAGTCGCGCCCCTTGGGGCTTACCGTCGAGCCTGATAGGCTGCTCTGGCATCAGGCGCTTACTCGGACTCAGGTGAAACCTCTGCTGTGGGCCCCAGGGTGTCCATCTTTCCACAAGCCCCATGTGGCAGCACCAAAGAATTGGCAGCCTGAGCTCTAAAATCCCAACCCTCACCCCATCATTAGACTGCTCTCTCTTCACCATCTCTTGGGGCTCCCTTAAGCCGTGAGCCGTAGCCAGGGACAAGCTTTAGACGCCCTCGCCAGGACCAGCAGGGAGGCAGGACCACAGCAAGTGAAGGGATAACCAAACACAAGCTCACATCTTAGGCCATCCGGGCTGCTTTAACAACATACCCTAAACTGGGGCACCACCGACAGCAGAAAGGCATTGCTCGCTGTTCGGGAAGCTGGGAAGTGCAAGATGGAGATGCGAGCAGATTCCGTGTCTGCTGAGGACTTCTTCTTGCTCATCGATGGTACCTTCCTGCGGTGTCCCCACATGCTGAAAGGAGTGACGTGGATCTTTGGGGTCCCTCTGATAAAGGCACTAATCCCATGCGTGTGGGCTGTACCCTCATGACCTAATCACCCCTCCAAGTCCCCGCCTCCAACTACCATCACCTTGGGGGTTAAGTTTCAACATCACACTTGGGAGGACACAAGCATACAGTCTATTGCTTTCATGAAGGGCAATCTTAGAGAAGATGATCAAGCCCCAAGGACAAAACAAGAGAATTAAACTGCAGGAGGGGGAGACTCCGGCCGGGCCCACAGGAGAACCTCTAATGGGCTTTGCAATCAAAGAAAAAGGCAAACCTTACCACCCACTACTCACCAGCTGCCTGACATAAGCCAAAACTGTGCCTAACTCTCGTTTCCCGGTGCTGGAGTGGGGGTGAAATAGAGAGCCTTCACTAGACCTGGGAAGAGAGGTAAGGATGCAATAAATGGGTTATTGCTCCTGCAGTGACTGATGAAATAATAATCTATGTTTGCAAACACTGGGGCCACTCCATTTACCCACATTCCAGGAAGATGAACAATAAACCAGCTTATTGCATGCCCTGTAAGTGTCAGACACTGTTCAGAATGCCGGTGCCCACAGTACAAGTCAGTTTATTACTTAGCAAATAAATGTTGGGATTGACGCAGCCATATCCACCGAGCACACAACCAGCATTCCACAAATTGTAACCCAGTGGCTGGTGGTCACAGAACACTAGAACAGATGTGTTAGGGATTACAGGATCAAGGGCTATCTTGGAAGGCGGGGTATCCATCCCACCTAATGTGAATGTTATCAGCTGCAAGAGATGTACCTTGCCCGTTGGATCTAAGAGCACATGTTCCTGACTGAATAGTCTAAACAGACTTTGGGTCCTTTTGCAGGGTGTGTGGGGGTGTGTGTGTGTGTGTGTGAGTGTGTAGCCTAGGCTCTATTGTTTGCCCCACACAAAGAGTCAGATAAAACTTGCACCAATCAGCATGATCTTTTCCCCAGCTTTACACTCCTCTGCCACTGTTTTTGAGATGCGATCCAGCCCCAGCAGAGGAGACAGACACGTCGTCGCAGGACTCAGAGCTGCACGCCAGTCATGGCCCTTTGTATCCTTGGTTTCACAAAGTACAAAAATAGGCGGCAAGGCAAGCTGGAGACAGCTCAGATGCTTGGCTCAGACAATTGCAGGCAGGAGAGAGAAGGGGAGGAGGGGAGGCGAGGTGAAATACAAGGGAAGGGAGAAAGAAAGAAAAATCAGCCACTTAAGGTCAGAGCGGTGAGAATAACATGAAAATGCTGCCAGCAGAGTGGAATCCAGATGCCTTCGAGGTTGGAGATGTGACAACAGAACTGTTGTTGCCGCTAGGTCGGTGTCACTGTTGTAGTCTAGCTGGAGACGGTGATCCGGAGGAGGAGCTGAGGAGGAACTTGGTGGGGGAGGCAGGCTGGGCTCCAGATCTCAGAGGGGGGTGTGCCAGGGTCCTCGCAGGGCGGGCCTCAAAACCACAAACGACGGAGGCACGATGCCCAGCCTCTTCCATTCTTGAGGGCTGATGGAACCCATCTTTGATGGATGGCGTCTGATGGGACAACATGCAAATGTATGCAAACGAGGCCCGGGAGAACCTGGTGGTGCTTTTCTTTATTTGTTTATTTAGTTGAGACAGAAGAAATATATGCTTGTGCAAACAAATCAGAAAATTACAGATGTGCACAAAGAAGGAAATCAAACTCCTTTGTTGGCCCACGACTCAGGAAAAACAAATAAACAAAAAAACTCTTGCCGACATTTTGCTGTACACTCTTCCAATTTGCAACCCATCGATACTTAGACAGTTGGGTTGTCTTTTTTTTTTTCCCAACTAAAATGGGCTCTTAGTTTACATAGGGTTTTGTAACCTGCTTTTTCTGCATTGAAAATATTTCATAGATGAGTGTGAGGCACCGTGCGTTATTTAACAAAGTCCCTGTTGTTGGGAATGTGGATGGATTGTAGTTTAGCTTTCCTAGCCAGGGTTGGAAGAGCCCACAAGTCACTTGCAAGAGGCAGAGTGAGTACCCCAAGATGCACAGGGAACCCTGTCCTCCAGGGAAGCAAGTGTGTGTCCATTATGTGGGGTGGGGAGGAGAGGCCGGCTGGGGAGACAGAATCAATTTTACTCTCTCAGGGGCCAGTGGGGAAAGGTGTGTCTAGATATCGAGCCTGAAGCAAGGGACATAGAGCCTTCGTGGTCACCCTTGCAAATATGATAACTCTCCAGGAGTCGCCGCCAGCGGGGATTGTGCTGAGGCAGCATCCCCGGGAGAACAGAAAGGAGACACATCCCCATAATTCACCGTCTCTTCTCTTTGCATCACGAATTTGGCAGCCCCAGCACGTAGAGCCCTGTATCAGCTACTGTAAGGAAGGACAAATAGGAGTGGCCAAGACCTCGGTCTGATCGGGAGACACCGCTAAGGACAAGAAATGTACCCACTGCACTGTGAGCCCAAAACACTGCGTACAGGCTGTGCCTCCGAGTGGGAAAGGCGTGGGGCGAGAGGGTCCTCCAGTCACCTGTAGCTGCACAGCTGCTGCACGCAGGGCTCTGTCTAAAGCGTCTTGTTTAATCCTGGGAACTACACTGCTGGGGAAGCTGCCCTTCTGTGGCTGGGAGCCCTGAGGACCAGAGAGCCGCTGACTTGCCCAGGGTCACACAGGTCACTCAGAGGCAGAACTCAGGGTACACTTAGCTCCTCTTGGACCCTAGAGAGACCCCATGTAAAGGGACAGTCTGCAGAGGATTGGCTGCAGGAGGAAAGGTTTCTGGGAGCCAGCGACTTTGGAGATCTGCTCTGCAGAAAGGAAAGGGTACAGGAGGTGGGGGAAAGGGAAGGAAGCTGGGGGTGCCCCAGCAATAAGCAAACCATGGCAGGGGCAGCAGGGTAGACGGATGGTGCAGAAAGGCCTGCAGGTGGGGGGAAGAGTGTGCACCTGGCTGACCCAGGACCCCCCAGGTGGGTCAAGATGGGATCAGAAGTGGGAAGTGAGAAGGATCCACGGTGCCCTCCCACATGGGGGGACTCAGGACCCAGCCCTTGGCGCAAACGCAGAGAGGGAGCAGTTCTCTCTCCTGAGCTCCAGTCCTTGCCACCCCCACCCGCACTGTTCTTTCATAGCGCCCCTTTAATTACAGCTGAGAACCCCAGGTGAAAGCCACTTTGGGCAAGATTTATTAGGCTTCTCCCCTTGCCGCTGAGCTTCATTTGTTTTGCTCCATATTTGCTGGCAGCTCTGGCATGGCACTAATGTCCTCTTTGGGGTCCATGATCCTCCCAGGTCCTCCCGGAGGCCAGAGGGGTCATCCAGCCTTTTTATTTGCCCACCTGGTTTGTTTTTTTAATTACGCCGAGTGGGGAGAGCAGAGGCTCTGGGTAGATTTCTGTGGCAAATATTTATCATTATTGCTAGTATTTTCATTGCTAATAATCCTGGCAAATGAGAAACTGTAATCCATAGGATTGGGGCTGTTAATTGAAAAACAAGGCTGAGGAAAGATCACCATGGATGAAACTGAGAGAGGAAAGGGAGAAGCGAGCCTGCCTCCTCCGGGGGCAGCTGGACGTGCCAAGGTCCCTCCTGCCCTGCAGAGCCACCTGACCTGTGCCCTGGGTCCAAGAGAACATGTTTTCATGGTTGTTTTATTGTTTTAATTCTGGAAAACAGGTTTGGGAGTATTTATGGACTGCCATCGGAGGAGAAAAGAAAGGGATGGGGACATAGATACCAGCTTTGAAGTCAGCCCCCATCAACCTCTCCAATTCCTCCAACTGGGGAGAACTAGAGCAAAGGAAAGGAGAAGCCAGTGGGGGTGAGGAGGTGGGCAGAGAGGCCCCGCCCCACCCCCAGGGAGAAGCCAGTGGGGGTGAGGAGGTGGGCAGAGAGGCCCCGCCCCACCCCCAGGGAGAAGCCAGTGAGGGTGAGGACGTGGGCAGAGAGGCCCCACTACATCCCCAGGGAGAAGCCAGTG
>NW_003852413.1:8010009-8013572 GCF_000181295.1 Otolemur garnettii
CCCCATCCCCAGGGAGAAGCCAGTGAGGGTGAGGACGTGGGCAGAGAGGCCCCACCCCACCCCCATGGTGATTGAATCAACTTGGGGGCCTATCTGGAAAGCTCTTTGAAAACAGGAAAATAAAAATCTTAAAAGTGTGCCTCCCTTTGACCTATGAGGACAAGGGATTTGGGATAAACCCCCCAGACGTCCCCACTTCTGGAGAGGGGTCTGGAGTTGCGGCCAGTGGAATGGCCACTAGCCACTGGGGACCATTTAAACTTAATGAGCTAACTTAACTCAGCCCTCCATCATGTGATCCTCATTTCAGCTGTTCCATAGCCACAGGGGATGAATGGCTGCCACTCTGGACAGCACCGATACATTTTCGTCATCCCAGAAAATCCCATGGACAGCAGGGGCCTGCAGGGTTATCTCCAGTCTTCATTCAGCAGCCAAAGGGATATTTTTGAAAATGTAAGTGTTGTCATGTCATCACCTCCTGGAAACACTTCAGTGCCCTTTTGTTGCCTCTAGAATGGGTCCTAAACTCTTCCCACAGGCCCGTCTCGGCCTCTCCTCAGGCAACACTGATCTCCAACAGGCCCAGAGCTTGTGGCCTCTTTACAACCTCAGGGCCTTTGCACCAGCCACTCTCTGAACCCACTTCTCAAGTCTGTCAGGGACAGGTGGTTACAAATCGGAAAAACGGGGCTCAGGAGACTTGGACCTCCTTGGGGCTCTTTTTGGCCCCTATTCACAGAAGGGAAGGGCCAGGGTCTGAACCACCTTTTGGAGAGTTGAGGGTGGTAAGTAAAGTAAGAGAGAAGAGTCCAGAACAGTGGCTCTGTCCTCTCCCTCAACATGCATGCCTCTGGGCTTCCTGCCTCATGGCAAACCCATGCTGATAAGTTTGATTTGGGGGATCAATGTCTTTGCAGGCAGCACAGATGGAGGTCAGCCACGGTTTGTGTCAGCCCCTCGGGTTTCAGGCCGCCTGGCCCTAGAACATGCTGTCCTGTCAGCCTGTGCTCCCCAGGACTTGGTGGCCAACCTGACCCATCATAGCCCTCCCCAGGCCATCCTCCTCACTAGACTGCAAGCTCCTCGAGGACAGGGCGCTGTCCTATCCCAGCTGAGGGTATGACATCTAGTAGGCACTTAATACATACTTGTCACGTGAAGGAAAGAAATGGGGAGCCTCATCTCAGCGTTGCAAATCTGAATTAGACAATTCTTGAGAAAAGCACCGAGAAGTTTACAGCTGGGATACTAAATTGAGTTAAGGTGTTCTTAATGATCTTAATGGGTACTGCTATTTTAAATTAACTAATTAATCTGATTTTAATGTGCTCTAGCAAGGTAGGCTCGTGATCATCATTATCATTATTTTATAGCACCAATGAATTCAGCCTCCCGTTCTAACAGCAGTGGTTCCATTCACCAGGTGTATTAACACCATTTTGACTGTTTGTATACACCTGTCCAGGTTCCGTTACAGACACTCAGAATTGACACTAATGTATATGAATAGTCACTGGACTTCCTTGTTACTAATGTTATTTAAATTCCAATGTCTGGAATATGGTTTGAAAGTCGCTTTCCAAAGAGTAAAATGAGGACAGTCATGCATGGCAGGGACCAGTGAGATGAACTGCGTGTCTGTACAGGGCACAGTAGGCTGGCTCTACCTGGGAGAGGCTGTTTCTCTTCTCCCTCCAAGCCTCCTAACTTGGCGTCATCTTCAATGGTACCTTCTCCTTTACATTCTGTGGTTAAGGGCCAGTTTCTCCATGAGGTCTCTCTTCTCTCTCCTCCCTTTTCATCCTATCTGCTCACGATAAAGGTACCACCTCCACTCCACCCCTGCCATCCAGGCTGTGGCTCTTGGCATCATTGACAGTCGATTTCTCTGCCCGAGTTCTCTTCTGGAAACCGTCTTCCCTAGAACAGCCAGGTTCTCTTTCCCAAACCCTAGCTCTAATCTGGTCCCAGGTCCCGTCTTCAGCAGACCTTCCACTCCCTGCCCACCTCTAGCCAAATGCTCCATTTGGACATCAAATAAATAGGTGGACCAGCCAAGCCCCAAAGGGGCAGATCAGCACCACCTCCTGGGGGTAGACCCATGTGAAAATAAAGAACAGGACACAATGAGACAAGTGCGGACAGTGGCAGACACAAGGTATAGAGTTGTCCGGAGGAAGGGGCCTCGCACGTCTTGGTGGAGAGAGGGAACTGAGCAAAGGCTTCTCAGAGGAGGCGATATTCGTGCCGCCTTGAGGATGTGCAGTCAGCCGAATCTAAGTCTGTACTGACAGGGTATCCTTGCCTTCACCATTCTCTTTACCCAAGGAGACACCACCCTTCCCTTTTGGATATATAAACTCTCAGCTACAAAGTCAGCCAACCTGACCTCTTTGAAGGGACCTTGGAATTTGAACCCATGGTCACTTCCACCTCCTCTGATTATCTGTCACAAGCTACCTGCTGTACTTAGGAGCTCTCAAGTTTAGGGCTATGGTTTTTATAGTAAGTCTCATCTTCCCAGCTAGATGGAAAGCCCTTTGCTAAATTCCTTCTGTCTAGAATGGTCTTACTCTACATGTCTGCAGGGCTCACCCCTCTTTCAGTTCTCTGGTCAAAAGTCACTCTAAACAGAGGCCCTCTCTGATCACCCTGTTAGAATGACCCTCCCTCTCCCAACATGTACCCCTTTCTTCATAAAAACACAAATTAACCTTTTCTATTTTTCTCCACTGCTCTTATCATCACATAATATACAGTGTGTTTTCATTTGCTTACTGTGGGTCTCCCTCCGCTACAATGTATGCTCTGAATATTTCCCTGAGTGTTGCAACTCTAATATCTGCAACGGTGTGCAAGGCACACAGCCAGCACCTAATATGCGATTGTTAATCTAGCAGCATGAATGGAGGTAACAGAGTTGCTTTATGTCATTTCCTCCAAAGTAGCTTTGCAACACAGTGCCCTGTATAACATGCTTAATCCAATGCCAGTGTGGTCTCTGGGTGCCTTGAAGAACTGAGTGAACTTGGCCTGACCCTTGGTTTCTCTACCCTTGTCTTTCAAAAATCCTGCCCAAGCTTGCTGAGCACCCAGGGGCTTCCCACAGCATGCTGCTATCTGCCCTTCCTCAGCTGCCTCAGTCTGGTTCTCATCAGATAGACAAAGAAATCTGCAGACCTCATGGGCCTCCCCTGCACCATCAGCAGAGGGAATGTGGCAAGGACTGGGGGGGAGGGGTCACCTCCTGCATCAGTCCCAGAGATCATGGCTGCCTCCCTCTGTGCTTCCTTCTCTCTAGGGATGCTGCCACTTTCCTGCTGGAGCTTAGGCAGATCGGTTCTGCCCACACCCAGGGCTCCGGGCCTTCTTATTAATTCTCCAGAAGTTCTAATCAGGGCATGCCCCAAACAGGGGCCTTTCACTTTCCATGAGGAATTCCAACATGATTAATATCCAGTGGTTTGGGTTTTATGTTGTTCCTATCATTATCCCCATTTTACAGAGAAAGAAGAAACCAGCCTCAGAAAATGATGAGCCACGTGCCCAAGGTCACACAG
>NW_003852413.1:8013955-8015026 GCF_000181295.1 Otolemur garnettii
GCCCGCCCAATCCTCCCTCAGTGAACTCCAACACATCCTTCACTCTCCACTCATATGTCACTTCCTCAGGTAAGCCCTCCCAGACTTCCCGGTGCAGCCAAGTTCCATTGTCTGTGCATAGCAGTCTCCAGCATGGAGCAGGCACTCAATGAACACTTGCTAAATGAACAGAATGAATGGGTGGATGGATCTGTGTTTACGTCTTTCTGCATTCATCAGCACATGTCTCCCACACGAGGCGGCAGGTGCCCAGAGAACAGGATCCATGCCTGGTTTTCCCTCTATTGTGTCTCTGGCTTGCACCCCAGGGCCGACACATGGAGGAACTCCCTCCATCTGTGTTGCATGGATCAAGAGCTGGGATTCACACCCAGGTTGCCAGTTCCAAAGCCTGTGCACTTAGCAACTACTGTTGATTGACTGCGGGTAGGTGACCCCAGCTGTCTCTATTAAGGCAGCCTTCTGAAATTTTAATATGCATAAAATCACCAGGAGATCTTGTTAAAATATAGGTTCTGATCAGTAGGTCTGGAATGGGTCCCAACGTCCTGCATTTCTAACAGGCTCCAGGAGAGACTGACAATGGGATCTGCGGACCCTACTTGGAGCAGCAGGGACTAATGCAGGGTTCTGACCTGTAAACAGAGCATGCTGGGCATCCCCGAATCACAGCAGAGTGTGGGGGACAGGGTGGTGGGCTCTGAATCCAAATCCTGGCAGAAATCAGAATCAATTATCCATCTCTCAGATACATGCAGTGGTATTTCTCACACTGACTAGGATGAATAAAATACATCCATTTAAAAGCACTGCTGAATTCATGGCAACTTTTCACTGTTATGCATTTTCCCAACTGAAAGAAGGTAAACATGGGAGATGGTAGGAGATGGGGATCTTTTAACATTAAAGAAGAGGGAAGAGGGTCTGTAAGAGCTGCCTGGAAGATGTGGTGGCCTTGTGTTCTGTATGTCACCCTTGGTAGAGTGCCATGGTGTCACAGCTCACAGTCCTCAAACTCTTGGGCTTAAGCAATTCTCTTGCCTCAGCCTCCCGAGTGGCTGGGACTACAGG
>NW_003852413.1:8015462-8019081 GCF_000181295.1 Otolemur garnettii
AGACAGACAGACACAGAGGAAGAGACAGAAACACCAAAGAGAGAGAGGGACTCACAGAGGCATAGGAGCAGGGACCTGAGATGGAGGCTGGGGCTCAGCTTCCTGGAGTGGGCAGACTCAGCTTCCCCTTCAAGATGCTCTCTGGGTTGGCATGGCAACAGTTAATGTTCATGTAAATAGCTGACCCATATTTAATTAACAAAAAGAAAACAAGGGGATGGGAGGGAGAGGCAGAGGGGCCGAGCCTGGCTGGCTCCTCGCCTGGCTTTGCCAAGACTGATGGGCCTTTCTCCCTGGGCAGTGGATGTTGGCAGAAAACAAGAGACACCCAACACATCCGAGTTCAAAGGCAGCCTGCTGCTGTCAGCACGGAATGGGAGAAGACCTCCATTAGAAGAGTGAGGCGGGAGGCCCTGGACTGTGTGCTGGGCAGTGCAGGATCTTCATGACTCATCTCTGTGGTAACAGCAGCAGCAGGTGCCATGGTGCTCATGCTGATAACCATCACTCTATGCCGGGCACTCGGCCTCACTCTTTAGTTAATCCAAACACGGACACTATGAAGTAAGTGCTAGTATTATCCTCATTTTGAAGATGAGAAAATCGAGGCTTTGAGGGATTTAAATAACTTGTCCAAAGTCATATAGCAAGTAAGTAGCTGTGTGGTCTGTATATTAGAGACTTTTTTGTTGTCACCTTTCCTTGAATCTAGGCTGGCCTTTTTGATGTATTTTAGTCAGTACAGTCCAATTTAATCAACACAGTGCCAATACGATGTAGCAGCACACAGCCTAAGCCTTAAGAAAGCTGAGTTTCTTCCTGGTAGTCCTGAGAGCCCTGAGCCGCCATGTAAAAAGTGCAATCATCCTGCTGGAGACACCACATGAAGGAAAGACTCTGAAAGAATATGAAGAGAGAAAGAGAAAGGGGGTGGGGAACCGGATAAGTCAGTGGTCTTCACTGAGCCCAGACCCAGCTGACCCATCCCTGAAGACCACTTGCCAGACCAACAGAAGAATCACCCGTCTGAGCCCAATCCAGATTACAAAATCGTGAGCTATTAAATGGTTGTTCTTTTAAGTCACTTGATGTTAGAGTAACTCAATGTTAGAGTAGTTTGTTAAATAGCAAGAGATCACTAACACATGTAGGTCTCTGTGAGGGGCCAGCAGAACTGCTCCTTCCCTTCTGTCCAGCCTCACCACACACTACATCCCTCACTCCTTCTCAAAACATCTGTTGACTCCCAGCTTACAAAGACTCTCTCCTGTCTCTGCCTGGTTGCAGCATGCGTTTCACCAAGCCATGACACTACCGTACCTACGAGTGCTGTGAACCAGATACACCTTCCCTTGCACTTTCCTGCCCTAACCCCACCCCACTCCCTGCCTGGACGGTTTTTAGCAGCCTCCGATCCATCCTTGCCCCTCCCACCTCTCGCTCTTTCTTGTGACATCCCTTCTCTGTTGCATCTGATGATATTTTCTTTTTCTTACCTGGCTGATAAGGTCCAGAATGAGTGAGACCCATGCAGCCTGCACCCCAGCCAGTCTGCTGCCTCATCTTTCTTCCCGTTTTCCTCCAAACCCCAGTGAGCTCTGCTCCATCCTTGGAGTACACGAAGCCCTTTCCCACCTACCGTCTTCCCAGTTGTGGTTCCCTCTGCCCATAATGCTCTTCTCTCCTGCACCCAAGGCTGATTTCATTCTTCAGAAGTTAGAATTTTTCCCCAGAGGGGAGAGGTGAGATATATTTTACATACAGTAAAATGCATAGATCTTAAGTGTATAGCTTGGTGAATGTTGACAAATATTCACATCTGTATAACCATCACTCAAATAAAGAAATGGGAAACATCCTCATCATCCAGCACCTAGTCAAGACAGGTGGAACATCTCCATCCCATCAGAAAGTCTCCTTGTGTCCCTTTCTCATCAGTGTCTATCACCAGGCAAGTGCTGCTTCATTCTTTATAGTTTTGAGATTAGTTCTGCCTGTTCTTGAACCTCGTGCAAATGCGAGCAATTATTATCTGCTCTTTTGCGTCTGATTTCTTTCACTCAACATAGCCCTTCTGAGATTCATCCATGTTGTGGTGCATATCAAGGATTATCTCTTTTTATTGATGAGTAGGATTCCGTTGTGTGAATATGCAGTACTTAATTAGTTCATCCATTCTCCTATCGTCAGACCTTTGATGTTGTTTACAGGTTTTGGCAATTAATACAACTGCTATGAATATCTGCATACAAAGTCTTTTCATTTCTTTTGCATAAATATCTAAGAATGGAACTGATAAGTCAAAGCATAGGTATATATGTTCTATTAAAAACCAACCAGTTTTCCAAAGTGGTTGCACCATTTTATATTCCCACAGTTCCCATTCCTCCCAGATTATTGCCAACAATAATTATTATCCATTCTGATGAGTGTGTGATAGTATTTCCTGGTGATTTTGATTTGAATTTTCCTGTTGACTAATGATACTGATTGCCTTTTTATTTCCTTGTGGCCATTCACATGTGGCCTTGTGTGAAGGAGTGGTTTAGGTCCTTTGCCCATTTTTAATTGCACTACCTGTCTTTTTATTGATTAGTAGGCCTCCCCTTTCATGTTGTCCTCAGGAAAGTTCTCCCTACAGGTATCCTCCCCCCACCACCACCTGCCACACACACACACAGACACTCAGATCCTTCTGTTGCAGGCTCTCACTGGGACTTGAGCTTCTCTGGGCTGTGCTTTACACAGATGAAACATGTTATCACACGGCCGTGTGTCACTGCTCCTGCAGACTCTCCTCTACCTGAGTCTGGACCACATCTCCCCTGTTTATTGCTCATTCTCTGGCTCTGAGCACAATTCTAGGCACTTAATAACCTTTTTCACTCCATAAATATTTACTGGGTGTCTAGAATGCTCCAAGCAATATTCCAAGTGCTGGAGGTACTACAGTGAAGAAAATAGGTGAAGCCCCTGCTCTCCTGAGGCTGCCATGCTGGGAGGGGGTTGGAGGGAGTCAGTGAACAAGTAAACCCATAAATATGTGGGGAGCCAGGTGTAGTAAGCACATTGACTCATACAATCAAGCTGATGAAGGAGGCTAGCAAGGAAGTCTGCACGCGATGATTGAGGAAGCCTATCTTGTAAAGTGCTATGTGAGCAGGTACATGAAGATGAGGAAGTGGGCTGTGTGCAAGCCCAGGGCAGGACTTGGCATGATGGACACACAGCAAGAAGATCTACATGGCAGGAGTGGGGTGAGGGGTAGGGAGTGAGGTAGAGAGATGTGAGGTTGAGGGGACACATTACACAGGGCTGTTTTCCAAACATTTCCCATCATAATCCACTAGTAAAACATACACACAATAGCCACGCTCAAATAGTTTTGTAGTTTTGTATAGCAATGCATATCTTTATTATGCATGGAATATTCTCTACTATTTTTCTTCTTCACTTTTCTGATCCATTTTGTTCCATTTCATATAATAAAAAATGCTGACCATGATGCAGGAGATTGATTTTGTGACCCATTAATAGATTCCTGTGTACACAGCAAAGATTTTGGATTTTACTCTCAAATGAGAAGCACAGGAGGATTTTAAACAGAGGAGTGACATGA
>NW_003852413.1:8019276-8020755 GCF_000181295.1 Otolemur garnettii
AGACATCAAATCACTTCACTCTTATATATATCCATATGTATTTCTATCAAATGACAATAATACCACTTTCATACCCAGTGAGAATAACAGTAATTATTTAATATCCTCTACTACCCAGCTCATGATCAATTTTTCTCCATTGCCTCAAAATGGGTTTTCACAGTTGGTTGGTTTGAATCAAACAACATCCATATATTGCATTTGGTTGGGATTTCTCTTAACTATCTTTTCTCTTCTCTCTCCTTTCCCTCCTTCCTCTTCCTCTCCTCTCCCTCTGATACTGAGGTTTAAGCGACAAAAAAATAAAATGGTCATTGGCAATTGTGTACACACACGCAACAACAACCCAAATCAAAGTAGAGAACATTGGTCACCTCAAAATTTTTCCTCATGCCCCTTACTGATCATTCTGCAAAGCAAATATTCTTCCAATTTGAATTACCATGAATTTTCTTTGCCCATTCTTGAAAGTCATAAAAATGGGATCCTTCAGAGTGCTCAGTCTGGACTCATGCAATGTCTGTGACACCTCCCTGTTGTTGCGTGTGTCACTAACTCATTTCCTGATGTCACTGGTTATATACTGGCATGTGCACGTACTACAGATTGGTCATCCATTCTGCTGTTTATAGACACCTGAAGCTGCTAAAAAGAATGCTAATTTGAACATTCTTATACAAGTCTTTTTGTGGGTCTATGTTTTCAGAGTTCTTGGGTAAATTTTTATTGTTGTTTTTCGAGGCTGTTTGGTTCTTCTGGGCCCTTAACTATTTGCCACCAGTTACTACTAAGAAAACTGTTGGGATTTTGATTATATTTGTATTGAAAACAGATTAATTGGGGGAGAATGGCCATCTTAAAAACACTGACTCTTCTGATTCGTTAGCAAGGCATATTGCTTCGTTTAATTTGATCTTCTTTAATTTCAGTAATAGTTGAATTTTCAGTATAGAGGTCTTATGCATCTTTCATTAAATTTTATTCCTACATATTTGATTTTTTGTATGTTATTTTGAATGATATTATTTGAAAATGTCATTCTCCAATTTCTCACTGTTAACGTATGGTAGAAATACAATTGAGTTTTGTATATCTGATCTTATAGTCTACGATCTTGCTGACTTTACTAATTCTAGAAATTGTTATGTAAACTCATCAGAATTATATGTGTTTACAATTGTGTCATTTGTGAATAAAAATAATTTTCTCCTTTCTTTCCAATTTTTACAGCATTTGTTTCTTTTTCTTGTCTTATTGCACTGGCCAAGTTAGAGTGGACATTCTTGCATTCTTTTTAAATATTACTAAAAAAGCACTTTAGTATGTCATAATTTTATATAATTTAGCTTCAGATTTTTCATATTTGCTCTTTATTAAGTTGAAAAATTTTTTTGTTTTTCTATTTTTTTTTGATTCTGAGAAGTTTTTAAAAATTATTAATGGTAATATGGTAAGACACTATATCTATAAAAAGTAAAA
>NW_003852413.1:8021664-8022970 GCF_000181295.1 Otolemur garnettii
ATGATGTCTCTTTAACTCTTGATATTGGCAATTTGTTTTCTCTCTTTTTTTCTTTATCAGTCTTTCTGAGCTTCATCAATTTTATTAACCTTTTCAAAGGACCAGCTTTTTGCTTGTTGGTCATCCTTATTAATTTTATCTATAGCTTTTCCATTGTCTATTTCACGGATCTCTGCTTTTATCTTTATCTTTAATATTTCCATCCTTCTAGTTTGTGTTTTTATTTTTTCCTAGCTTCTTAAGTTGAGTTTTAAAACTTTCTTTTTTATTATGCATACTTAATGCTGTAACTTTCCTTTAGAACACCAAATTAACTTCATTTCACAACTTTTATTATATTATGTTTTGATTTACATTCAACTGAAAATATTTTCTAGAGATTACATCAAGCTAAAAGCCTCTGGGAAGCAAAGGAAACAGTCAACAAAGTGAAGAATCAGTGCACAGAATGGGAGAAAATATTTGCAAACTTTCCATTTGACAAGGGATTAATAATAATCTATAAATTATTAGCAAAAAATGAAAATAATCTGTTTTGTTAAAGAAGGGGAAAAAGATTTGCATAGACATTTCTCAAAAGAAAGGGCCATGTAGGGCGGCGCCTGTGGCTCAGTGAGTAGGGTGATGGCCCCATATACCAAGGGTGGCGAGTTCAAACCCTGCCCCAACCGAACTGCAACAACTACAACAACAAAAACAGCCGAGTGTTGTGGCAGGCTCCTGTAGCCCCACCTACTTGGAAGGCTGAGGCAAGAGAATTGCCTAAGCCCAGGAGTTAGAGGTTGCTGTGAGTGTGATGCCATGGCACTCTACCCAGGGAGATAAAGTTAGACTCTGCCTCTACAAAAAAAAGAAGAAAGAAATGGCCATACAGGTCTTCTCGAAAAATTCACTCTTTTATCACAAGGTTGTGAAATGCCGCTAATACTCCTCGTTTGAAAGTCTGCTTTGTCTGATAATCTGCAGACAGACCAGGACGCCTATGCTTGGTGTTTGCGTTGGGCCATCTCTTGCCACTTTTAACTTGTCCATGACATTGTAGTAAATTGTGTTTCTTGTAAAGAGCATATAGTCAGATCTTGCTTTTATCCATTCTGACAATTACTGTCTTTTAATTTGAGAGTTTATAGTTTGACAAATTATTGATATGGTTGAATTTAATTATTCTATTTTCAATATTTCCTTTCTGTTTTTCCTATCATTTGTATACACCCTGTTCTCTAGTCCCCACCGTCTTTTTGTATTAATTATTTTTCAGTATTCCATTTTATCTCTTCTATTGATTTTTTCTTTCTTTCTTTTTTTT
>NW_003852413.1:8023107-8038817 GCF_000181295.1 Otolemur garnettii
TTGTTGTTTGGCAGGCCTGGGCTGGATTCAAACCCATCTGCTCCAGTGTAGTCGCTGGTGCCCTAGCCACTGAGCTATAGGTGCTGAGCCTTCTATTGATTTTTTCAATAATAGTTCTGTGTTAATATCCCTAGGGTACAATATGCATCCTCAACATAAATTTTCTTCAAGTAATTTTGTGCTATTTACAAATAATGTAAAACCCTTGCTACTGCATATAATGTGTTCTTGTTGTTCTGTATTTTACTTCTATATAAGGTATGGCCCCCACATACATTGTTATAATTTGTACTTTAGCTAATATTCTTCTATAGAACTTTTAAAACATATTCACATAACAGATAAATATAAATTAACCATCCTCAGGATTACACCTTTTGGTACTCTTCATTTCTTCCATATGGTATTATTCACTTACAGCCTGAACAACTTCTTTCCACATGAAAATTTTCTCAGCTTAAAGCATGTCTGTTTCACTTCCATTTTTGAAGGATATTTTCACTGGGCATAACATTCTGGATTGAAAATTCAGCATTTTTATTTTAACACTTTAAAGACGTCATTCTTTGTCTTCTGGCCTCCCTTATTTTATTTTATTTTATGAGAAGTCACTTATCATTCTAATTCCTATTCCCCTTAATATATTATATACTTTCTAGTTCATGGATTTAATTTTTTTTTCTCTTTCTCTTTCATTTTCAACAGTTCAATTACTATGTGGCAAGGTGTAGTTTTGTTTGTAGTTAAGCTGATTGGAGATTATTAAACTTCTTGGATCTGTGGGTTAATGTCCTTAATCCATTTTGGAATATTCTTGACTATTTTCTGCTTAAATATTTCTTCTGCTGCATTTTCTTTCTTTTCCTTCTGGGACTCTGATTGCATACATGTTAGAGTATATTGATACTTCTGCACAGAGCCCCATGATGTTCTCTCTTTCCACTTTAGTAGGTGACTTCTTTTGACCTGTCTTCAAGCTCACCAATCCTTTCTTCTATGATCTCTAGTCTGTGCTATTGATCCCATTAAATGAATTATTTATCATATGGTAGTTTTCTGTCTTAGAATAGACATTTGCTTCTTTGTTATCATTTGATGCTGAAATTCACCATATGTTCACATAGGTTGTTCCCTTCTCACACTGAATCCATTAAAATATTTGAAATTATTATTTTAAAGTCTTTGTTTACTGTTTTCTCAGTACAACCTCTGGAATATCTATAAGTCTGTTTCAATGACATTTTCCCCCTCTTGATTATGGGTTACATTTTCGTGCCTCATCAAGTGTTTTGTAATTTTTAATTATATCTCAGACATTGTGTATAGAAGAATTATAGAAACGAAAGTACACAATAATTACTCACTACTCACAGAGGTAGGAGGCTGAGTCAGCTTCATCTGTGGTTAAATAGAGTTGAGTCTGAGGTTCAGTGACAGCTGGTTCACCATGGACTGGAAATGTTTTGAGGCTGAATTCCCTGAAGTGGGGCTTGAGGTCTGAGTGACAGCAAGTCTGAGTCACAGCTGATCTCACTCTGCATTAGAGCCCAGATGTTGGGTTCTAGGTCCACTGGGGAATCTTTTTGCTCTCCAGGTTCAGTGCTGGCTCTCTGCCTTGGGCAATCTCTCCACTTCTCTGCCTATATCCTTTGGCTGGCTGCTGCTTTGAACTTGGTGAAGTTCTGGAGCACGTTGAGGGCTCTCAGTTCTCCTGACTTGCCTTCAGCCCCTTGGGAATAAATTGGAAGTTGTGACTGGGCTTTGCAAAATACAGATCTGTCACATCAGCCTCCACAAGACTATTAAAAGTGTATTATAAAGTGGCTTGTTTGGGGTTTTGTATTTTTGTGTTTTTTCCATCTGTGCTGGATTTAGTCATATTCTTACCATCTTCATAGTCATGGGTCTCTTCCGTCCTAGGAAAGACTTGTAAATTTGTGTCCTCAGCTCTCTGATGGATTTTAAAAGATGTGAATTTAAAAGATGTGATTAAATAAAACCAAGCTTAACCAACTTGGATTTGTTTCCAGGATAGAAAGGTAAGAGTGTTGGTCTCTTGCAACTTTCTATCATAACTGGTAGCGAAAATCCATTCTAGCCGGAAGCAAATGTCCTAATAAATAATTATCAAGTGAATGTGTGTTCCTTCTCCCTGGGCAGCTCCTCTGCTCCTTGTGTGTCTGGAAGATGCTCACTCAGCCTTCAGTGCTTCCCCATTGAAGTCTTTCCCTATCTCCCCAGTAGCCTTGGGCACTTCTTACACTAGTCTCCTCTGTTCTTTGATCCTGCCTACATTAAAGCCATTTTTCTCACCGTATCATAATTGTTCACATGTCTGTCTTCTCTGTAGAACTTTGAGTTCCTTGAGGGCAAGAGCCGTGTAGTTAATGAACTATATACATACACATACATGCACACAGACATGTGTATATGTGCATATATGTACTTTATACACATTATATGTATCCATACATATGTCTCCATAGATATACACTAATTACTAAACCAACATGTGCTTACTTAACAGATAACAGGAATTTTCATCTTTGGTGTTTAGGTCTTAGCCATGTGTCTGACACACTGTAAGTATGCAATGCATTTGTGGAGTTAAATGAATAAATGAATGAATGACTAAATGCCGGCTCACTATCCTGAAGCTTTATCAACTTTAGAAGCTTTGACAACATTATTTACCACTTGCTAAAGTGTGCTCTTTCACTTCTGTTGCTTGGGAGGGGAGTGTGTGTGTGTGGGCAAGTGTTGATTTGCATATGCAAATTTATAATTCAGTCTGAGTACTCTGAGTTTGGGGTGTTTGCTTTGAAGTTTAGATTTTTGGCAGCATGAGCCAGGGTCCAGAAGTGGCATCAGGCTGAAGATTTGGGAATCTGGCCAATGCTGGCCCCTGCTGTGTAAAATCCACTCCAAAGGGTAAACTGGGCTTTAAGGGCTGGGCTGCCATGCCAGGAAAGGATCTTAAGCAAGATGGGTTGGTGTTCCCTATCTCTATTCTTAGGATTTCAGATCCAAGTCAGGACAAGGGCACAAAGGGTATTTATAACAAAACAGATGCTTCAGTGCCTTCTGATCTCTCCACCGCCCCCAGAATCCTTCCTTCCGATGTAAGTCAACTGTGCATGAGATCAGAGTCAGACAGACTGAGATCAAATCTCAGCTCTTAAACCCTCTGAGCCTGTTTCCTCATCTGTAAAATGACATTTCTTAGCAAGAAACAGAAATGGCAATGGAACTGCTGGTGCCTCCCGGTGTCTTCCACTCACCACAGTGCAAGCATCACTGGGACAAGTCACCACTCTGGCCAGAAGGCAGAGTCAAGGCACTGCAGGCTGGTGGTCTTAACCTTCCTCCCTTTTCCAACATCCCCAAGGCCATGCACATAGTCCAAGTTCCCTGGGCAGGGCAGGGCCTGGAGAGAAAGGGACTAGAAGAGATCCATCGGCAGGGCTGCTGGGAGCTTTGAAGTGACCAGGGAGAAAGGAAGAGCCCCACAGAAAGTAGGTAGGAGTAGCAAGTCATGATACTTACACAGAAGGAAGTAGAAACAGTTGCTCAGTGGAGGTCACAGACAGCCCCTGTCCCTGCCCCGGGTCCAGAGAACTCCCCCCAAGATTGGCCTTGTCCTCATGGAGCTCTAAGCCAGATCAAGCACACCAGAGAGGATAAGTAAGTGGGCTAGCAGCTGAAAGCATGGCCAATAAAGACAGACAAACACAATTTGATAGGAAAGTAGTTAGCCTCAGCCATTCTTTCTTGAAGTCCTCTTATGAATAAGAAACAATAAGGGGATAGAGCAGAGACTGTCAAGGAGTGAGAACTGGGACAAGTGGGGAGTCCTGACCTCTCACCTGGACAAGTATAGTAGTTACAATAAAACAAACAAAAAAAAACCAACTAGGATTTATGGCATTTGCTGGGTGCCGAGAGATTTCACAGACATACAGCTTTTCTAATCTTCACAGCAAAGTGTGTAATGTGCCTATTCTACAGATGGGAAAACTTGTCAGTAAGGAAGCTCCAGGATTTGCTTCTGGAACCGTCTAATACTAAAATGTAAGCTTTTTTTTTTTTTTACTACACCAGCCTCCCTCATCAAGTAAGCTGGGTGGGTAAACAGCTGTTTCAGTAACCACACATCTCTTTCCAAAGTCTTTCAGACATTCTCATAGGATGGACTGTGATTCAGTTGGCGGTCAGGGGAGGGAAGGAGGGAGGGAAGACAGAGGCAGGACATGCAGGGGTGTTTCTCTCCTTTCATAATAATGGATAGTAATTCTGAGAAAGTTCCCTTTAGCAGGGTTCAGGCTATGTTTGTGAGTTTGTTTTCCCACTCCCTGCAGGAAAGTTATCAATTTTAGAACCAGCCCCTTCTGTGCCGAGATGACAACTGGGAGAAAAGGGATTGGTTTTTTAGCTGCTGGGTTTGCTGGGCAGGTCCCCTTCCACTTCCATGGGGCCACTTATTGACATTGAAATATCTCAACAATAAGCAGGTATCGATGGCCCCTGAGGTCAATACCAAGATTCATTGACTCAGGCTGCAAATATGGAAGGCGGTGAGTCCAAGGTCACTATTTACCTGAAGGGATGAAAAATAAATCTTGATAAGAACCAAAAATAGAAATCAATGTGCATACTGTGGTGTGCATTGCATTACCTCTTTCTAGCAGGAGGCTATTTTAGGAGGTTTCAGGGCTCTTCTGCCGTCAGAAGCTGGGCTCGGGACTGCAGAGGATGTAGGGACAGAACATGATCCTTCCCTGATTGCCCCCCCAAGGAGAACAGGCCACCTCCGCTGCTGGTGGAGATCAGCCCATTCCCCACAGAGAACCTCAGTACCTCCAGCCATTCTTCCCCTTGGAGAAACATGAGCTGTTATGGCTGAAGCAAGCTGGCCATTTCTCCAAAGCATATTTCACTGAACATGCCAAGAGAAACAACTATGGGGTGATTAATGGGACCTTCATTTTGAGGGGGAAATTTCAGCAACTAAAGAGGTGGGCAAGGGGAGGCCAAGGTCTAAACCAACTACAAACCCCAGGATAAAGCGGGATCCATCAATGCAGCTGGCTACCTGGTGACATGTGCCTCTCTTCCACAAATATTCCAAAGCATTAAGTTACTGTGCTATGACATTTTCTCTCCTTTCAAGGCTGTTTGTATTATAATTATTTGTTTAAGCTTAATTAACTTCTTTCCTAATTACAAAAGAAATTCATGTTCTTTGTACAAAATGTCAAGCCTGTTTAGGATGATCCTTTTAATTTTGCCCAGAGTGTTCAGGCTGTTGGATGAAGTGAAGAAAGTACTGCTTCTGAATTCAGACAGATCTCAGTTCTGGTTTCGGTTCTACAACTTAGTAGGCGTATGGTCTCAGAAAAATAATGAAATAATTTTCTGCTGCCATTTTCTGTTTTGTTGTTTTTTTTTTTTAAAAAAACCCTCCTTTGTGGAGTTGATAGGAAGATTAAATAAGGACTTATGTGAAGTCTTCAACAAAATACTAATGAAGCCAAGAAATGTCTGACAATTTTGCTCATGAAACACACATACAAATAAGCGACTTTAGAAATAGAACTGGCAACGGAACTACTGAAGTAAAGATGATTTTTTAAATTATAAGATACTATTATTGCACAAGTTTACGCTAGCAGATTTGAAACTCGCCATGAAATAGATGACTCCTCAAGAAAAAGTAAATGATCGAAATTGATTAAGGGGAAGTATCAAATCAAGATCTGAATGAGTTAGGAACCAGTCAGAACATAGATATCATGCTAGGTATTTCAAGCTAAGGGACTTTAGTATAGGTACTTGAACTTGGTTACATGGGTGATGATAGAGCTATGAAACCTGTCAGGGTTGCCTAGCAACAGTAGAGACTAGAACAACAACAACAACAAAAAAATGCCGCCCATTGGCCAACCTACTTGGAAGCCAGAGGGCAAGCAAACCTGAAAATGTAGTTCCCAGAGATACACAGCAAAGCTGTGCAAGGGCAGAGAATAAACCTGATGGCTAACAGGACTACGGCTTAGGGTCGTAAGTTCTACTAAACCATCAATTCCTATGATACACTTACTTAAACTATTCAGGAGCACAGGAAATTAAAATGTTTCAAATTGTAGAAGCTCCATAGTTGATCACCTCCCTGCACTGACCACCTTCTTAAGCTGACCTAATGTGCGTAGGCAGGGCATACACTACATGTACATGTGAGTGCAGTAGGTCTAGTTCCTTATGTTGACCACCTCCTTATGTTGGCCAGTTTGTTACAGTCCCTTGGCTCACCACCTTACAAAGGTTCTACTATAATTCTATGAAATAACATGACCTGATGCCAAACCCAAAGTAGCAAAACAAACAAGCACACACCTAAAAGCCAGCTTTGTTGCTAAATATGAGAGGCAAAAAGTAGGAAAAAAAATCAAACTCATTGATATATTAAAAGAATAATACAGGGCGGCACCTGTGGTTCAAAGGAGTAGGGCGCTGACCCCCCCCCCCGCCATATGCAGGAGGTGGTGGGTTCAAACCCAGCCATGAAAGAAAGAGAATAATATATGATATTCAAATTTAATTTGTTTTAGGAATTAAAGGATGGTTCGATATCGGGAATTCATTAATGTAATTTTTTACATTAACAAATTAAGAGGGGGAAGGGTTCTAATCATTTTAGTGGATATGTGTATTGAAGAGAGAGCTGATAAAAGCCAACACGTTTTCTCATTTAAAAACACAAGACCTTGGTAGTCATGATAAGGTTTCATTTTGCAGAATTCAAGGCTGTGGTGGAGAGTAAGTAATTCCTGCCCCTCCCCTTCTCAAGAGGAAAAAAATGCATCAACTTTGTAACCAGGCTTGCGCTCAGATGGACACTAGAAGGCCATGATCGTGGCCATGATTTGAATGATAGTGTCCCTTTCAAAGTTTATATTGAAATTTAATCCCCAATGCAATAGCAATAAGAGACGTGGCCTTCTGGAGGTGATTGAATCATAAGGGCTCTGCCCTCATGAATGAGATTAGCACCCCTAGAAAAGGGGTTGAGGTTGAAAGGAGCCCTCTCTTTCCCTTCCACCCTTTGCTCTGTGAGGACATAATGACAAGGCTTCACTTGGAAGCAGAGACCTTGATCTTGGACTTCTCAGCCTCCAGAACTGTAAGACACAAATTCTATAAATTATCCAGTCTTAGGTATTCTGTTACGGCAACACAAATGAAGCAAGCCAGAGTTTTGAGCTTATCTATTACTTTATTGGACAAACCTCCCCTATTTTTGTCAAGCCTCTTATTGACATTGAACCATCTCAGTAAGAAAACATTGTTTTTTTTTTTGTTTTTTTTTTACTTTTTTGCCAGGGCTGGGTTTGAACCCACCACCTCCGGCATACGGGGCCGGTACCCTACTCCTTTGAGCCACAGGCACCACCCAAGAGGAAAACGTTTTTAGCCTGGTAATGTTTCCTACATGTTATAGCAAACCACGCACAAATGTCATAATAGTCACACATTAAAAGCATTCCCACTAAAACACTAAGAACAATCTCAATAAAAGTTTAAATGCTGTCATTCCTACCATTTAACATTGTAGTGGCAGCACAGGCCAAAGGAATAAGGAAATAAAACAAAATGAGGTAAAAATGTTGGTAAAGAATGGTGAGACCAAACTCTCATTATTTGCACATAATATGATTATCAACTTAGGGAATACAAGAGAATCAACCCAAAACCTGTCAGAACAAAAAAAGTTAAGTTAAAGTTAACGCACAAAATCCAATAGCTTTTCTATTTACTGGCAGTAACCAATTAGAAAATCTAATAGAAAAATAGATGGCCATTCCGATTGCTCAAAAACTATAGAATGCTTTTTCCACAGACTCACCCCAGAAACACACACACACAGCACAAGGGGCAACAAACTGTGGCCGCTGAGGATGCCTCGAAAGGTCCATTGGGGTGAAAGTGAGTGATGGGAGATAGTCACTTTTTTCTGTATGCTTTCCTGCAAGTCAAACCATGAGAAAAATATTTTAAAAAACAAATAAGAGAGTCTTTTGCTGTATTTTCCAGAAGCAGAGCCCCAACAAAGGATTCCTATGCAAGTGGCTTTTCAAGGGGGTGCCCCTGGAGGAAGAGCCTATAAGGAACTGAGGGACATGGAATTAAGAATTAAGAAAGGGACAAAATTAAGCAAAGACATGAGTTGCAGAGGTCTAACCTCAGCCTGATCCCACAGGCTCTCTGGAGCATGAATGGCAGCACCGAGCTGTCCTCTTTTGAGGCAAGGTGACAGACTTTTGTACCCTGAGGTCTGTGTCATTGGTTGCAGGCTAACTCTGAATGGGGAGGGTATTTATAACCCCCCAGTGTCCCCAGGAAATTCCTGATAGTCAAGGTCAATTTTTTGGACCTGAGCTGTCGCTGTCAACACTCACCGTAGCTGGGGACTGGGTACAGTTTCCTGGTTAAAAAAAAAAAAAAATCAAGGCAAGAGTCCAGCAGCACCTGCCACGGTCCCAGCTCCAGCAGCATCCAGTGCTGAAGTTCACCTGAAGTTCACTCCAGCTAGGGCAGGTTCTTTCTCCCTAGGTCAACTTGTGGGGGAAACTTTAAAAGAAGGGCTAATGGGACAAAGACTTGTCTCACCATTGCAATTTTTCCTGAGGCCATAACACGCACTCACCATCTGCCTGCTCTGACACCCTTCTGGATCACCCACCGCTGCTGGCCTAGATGGCTCGGGCCCATAGACACTATACCTACCATGTCATAATTGTACTCACCCATTTTCAATTAAAAATATTCGAGAGATGCCATCTAAGCTGGCCATCTAAGTGTCCCAAGGATTCCTCCTTGCCCTTGTAAGGGGCAACTGTTCTGCCCCACTCCAGGAAAAAGACTTTCCGCTTTGCTCAACAGCCCACTGGAATGAAGACAGCAAAGTCAACAGCAGTGGCAGCCATAGCTTTAAATTTAGGGAAACCTCACTATGTGTCCTGTGGGAGCTGGGCCTCCAGACTCACAGCCCTGAAGTTGCAGGAATGAAAAATACAAACTCCTGGAGTGAGTCACAGGAGTAGATTAGAGCCGCTCCCACTGCTGTCCCGTGATGTCTGAGCCAGCGATTTGGGGGATGCAGCACAACAAAGTGTGCATACACATCCTGGGGTACCACACCCCTTCCTCCCACGGTGGCATCTCCAATCTAGTGCCTCAGCCATACACTTCCAAGAGGCTACTCCACTGCTCTATAGGTCCGGTAGCTGCTGGAGTTTACTGCATATGGTAAGAGAGCCAAGAAAAAGCAGCAATTTTATTTTATTTTTTTACTTTGGAGGAAATTTCCTGGCGTATCCCAGATCACTATACCCCTGAAAGCTTCATTGATGTAGCTGACTCTTGATATTTTTTTCTGGATTTTTTTTTGAGACAGAGTCTCATTATGTCCCCCTCAGTAGAGTGCTGTGGCATCACAGCTCACAGCAACCTCAAACGCTTTTGAGTTTAAACGATTCCTTTGCCTCAGCCTCCCAAGCAGCTGGGACTACAGGCATCTGCCACAACACCCGGCTATTTTTTTGTTGCAGTTGCCATTGATGTTTAGCTAGCCCGGGCCGGGTTCAAACCCGCCAGCCTGGGTGTATGTGGCCGACACCCTACCCACTGAGCTACGGCCGCCTCCTGACTCTTGATTTTTATTAGGTTATTTCCTGCCCTCTGGAGAACATGTGTCCTCTGAGGTACTGGAGAGCTTGTACTTCTTGTTTATAAGGTACATATCTTGAAACAGGATCCATACAGCGGACCAAGGTAATGTTGTATGTGGAACTTCCAGACACCCAGATGTCTCTGAGAAAAACAGGAATCCCTGGGCCAAGACTGTGAATGTTTGCAGTTGGCTGTCTGATAAATGCAAACTGCTTCCTTTCCTGCTTCTCCAGAGGCATTGAAAAGCATGCATTAGGCAGGTTAGTAGCTGCATGCCACATACCGGAACCTGCAGAGGAGACATTAAGGCAGCAGCCACAACTGGGGTGGGGCTTGCTTAAGTTTGTGGAAGTCCACGGATAGCTACCGTGCTCCATCTGGTTTTACAGGAGTTGGACAACATGAGAGTTAAGACACCACTGCTACAACCTGTAAGTCTTTGAGGCATCAAGCTCTGCCATTCCTCCTAGTGTCCAAATAGCTTCATCTATTATCTCAGCTGGGTGGAGGCACAGGGTGGCCGTCAATTTCGAGGACATTCACTTGCTCTTTTCTACCATAATAGTTCTTCCTCCTATAATAGCACTAATTCCATAGGCCAAGGAGTGACAACAGGACTGAGCCAGCTTCTGAGTATGGTAATTCTGATTATACATTCTTGAAGTAGGAAAATGACCCCCAGTTGCACCCATGGACTCAATGGATGACATAACCCTTGGCCAGAACTCCATGTATTGCCTGATCCCCATAAGCTTCTACTCCAATGGGGCAGACAAAGCCGCATTTTGGGTCCCTGCAAATCACTGTCAATTTGCGCCCTGCTCAGGCCTTAAAATATCCGGATATCCTCTTCCTTAATGTACATTTACCTGAGTTCATGGACTGTCCTCTGATCAAGGAGATTTGCCATTACTGCAGGCCCTGAGGATTGAGGGAATTCCACCAAGGTTCCCAATCACAGTTACATGGACGTCACAAGCCTAAATCTCAGGGCCTACAATTTCCCCATTCAGACCCTGACTTTGGCATGGGAGACTTGCTAAGTCTGAGAATTCAAGCTTCTCTGAAGCTCTGCGTCCCTGAAAATTAGATACTGAGTCTGGTTTTCAGCCTGATTGGTCTTTCAGCTCTGGGAGATAAGAACTTCACTGCCAAAGAGGTCCTCTGGTTTTTATTCTTTGGTCTGGATTGGTGATTAGCCAATGTGGGTCTGTTGTTCTCTCTCTGCTGCACCTGTGGCTCCCAGAAATAGCCTCTCAACTCCACAATCCTTATAAATTACTGTCTCTGCTATAATACTCAAGTGCCAGAAATATTACAAAATTCAGTACCTCCCCTTCCAACTATAAGCTGTCACAGAAATTACATTGCTCCCACATGTCAGGAACCATTGATTCTTCCCCTGCTCATGCTGGCAGGTTGTCCAATTCCAGAACCCCTTCTCCCGGCACCAACTCTTTTAAGTCAGATCCCTAGTGGTTCTCAAAGTGTAGTCCTTGTACCAGCAGCATCAGCATCACCTGGGAACTTTCTAGAAACACAAATTATGGGCCCTTCCCTAGACCAACTGAAACAGAAACTCTGAGTAGGAGGCCCAGCAGGCCCTGTAGGTGATCTTCATATATGTTAGATGTTGAAAATCATGGCCCTGAAAGAGGACCATATTCTTTTATGACAAAGTTTAGGATGCATTTTTACATGTTATTTAATGTGATAGCCACAACCCTAGAAGTAACATCAGCCCTGTATTGTATACAAGGCCACACAAGAGTAGCCTGTGCTGGGACTCGAATCCCAGTTGCCTGACTCCTCAAAGAGGAGCCTGAGATAAGAATCCTGGTAAAAGTAATTTCTGCAGGAGGAGGTGGAGAGGAATGAGAAACGCAGAATGAGGCAGGAAAAAAGGCAGGTGAGGCTGTGGCATCTGCTAAAGTTCTGCCTCAGCCCCCAGGGAGCTCTGGATCATAAATGCTACCATAAAGTTGTCCTCCCTTGAGACAATAAGGCCCCCTTTGTACATCTGTTATCAATTAGCCATCAGCTAAGGGACCCCCTGCCAAGGGACGTTGAGGAATATTTCCAGGCATCTCCAGGTGAGGCCACTCCAAGAAGCCAGAAACAGTTCTCTGAGGACAGACAGCTGTGACCTGTCAGCAGCCAAGCCCTTGGGAGAAGGGCACTAGGCCTGGTCGAGGCACCATGTCTCTGGTTGGGGGCCTAGCGCTATCTCCTGCCAAATGCCCAGAGCTTATTAATTTTCCTCAAAGCATAAACACACAATGAGGCAGTGTGGGGGATGGAAAATGCCCTCAGAAAAAAGTCAGGCAACTGGGATTGGAGTCCCAGCACCAGGCTACTCTTGTGTGGCCTTGTATACAATACGGGGCTGATGGTACTGCTAGGGTTGTGGCTGTCAAATTAAATAACATATGTAAAAATGCATCCTAAACTTTGTCATAAAAGAATATTATACCCTTTATGCTTTCTGTTGAATGGAAAAGAAGTACATCGTTTGCCTATGGTAATGAGAATTTCTTACAGGAGTAGAATAGCTGAGACACAGGGGTGAGTGTTTTTATCTTTACCTAGATACTACCAATTGCTCTATAAAACAATTACGTCCATTTACACAGTGCCACCCACAGCCTAGGAGAGTCCGCACTGCTTTACCACCCGGCCAGTTCTCCCTCATTTATTATGGCCAGTCCAGTGGGTCTGAGGGACCCCAGCAGCAGGGAAACACACATTTAAGAACATTCTTTCCAGCCTTCTTGTCAGAGATAAAATTGGAGATAAGCCAGATGCACCTCATTAAGGGAATACAGAAATAAATTGTGCTGTGTTCATATACTGATTGCTATGTAACAGATACAATGGCTGAACTAATTTATAATATATATGCACGCACACATATATATGATACCGCTGGGTAGAAAGCGTGAGTGGTACGACATTATGTAGCATATTATGCCATTTACATATATTTTTAAAAGCACATAAAACAATACTATGTATTGTTTATAGATACACACATTTGTAATAAAAATATTAAAAATATGCACTGGCTATACACCACACTCACGACAGTAGTTACTTGGGAGGAAGGAAGGGGTAAGTCTGGAGGCACAGTGGAGTGTGACCTCATCACCGTATTTGTACAGCTTCATAAAAGAGAGCCGTCATTGAGAAAATAGGAGAAAAGTATTTGACGTTTGTTGATCCAGCATAGCAGATTCATGGCTTCTTGTACCCTTAGTACCGATTTTGTTTTTCATTTTAATTATTGCTCTAATTGCCAAGGGCCATTTCTGCAGAAGGAGGCTGAGGTTGTGGCAGCCGCTACATTTCGTTCTGCAACACAGTGGTGGGCGCTGGCGTACACACCAGTGAACAAAGTCGCCATGAACTCTGCCCTTGTGGAATACACCGCCTCCTGGGGAAGACCAACCAAGACTGCGGTCGGCACAGGATGGGAAATTAAAGGGCACAGTGAGAAAGTAAATTCACCAGGCTAAATTTAAATCAGAGCATTGGAAGGGACATTTCTGAAAGACTGATTTGAGGCTGAGACTCCTGGGAAGTAGCCAGAAGGAACTGGAGAAAATGGACTTGACCCCAGATGTAGGGGAAGATACAGGAGATGCCCCCAGGAAGGTCAGAGCCTGAATTTCGGGGGACTTGAAAGGAGCCCATGGGGAGAGCCACACAATGGGTGGAGCCTCAGGATCAGGGTGTGAAGGGGAAGAGAAGGGGTCAGTGGCATTGGCAGGGCAGGGTCGGGCAGGAATTGGCAGGCCATGGCAAGGACGTTTAGTTGTTTGTTTGAATCTTTTGAGTGATGAAGAATTTCTGCAATTTTTTTTAACTTTTTCATTATAGAATTTTTCAAACACATGCAGAAGTAGCCTCGTACCATGAAACGCTGTGTAGCCTGCTTCAATGGGGCCAATCTCTCACTTCCCTGACCCACTTGATATTATTCTGAAGAAAAACTAATACAACAGATTCTTTCATATACAAATATTATGGTAGGAATCTCCAAATGAGCAGGACTCTCTTTCAAGAAAAGAAATAACCAGAATACAATATCACACCTAAAAGAATGATAATTTCAGAAGAACATCAAATATTGAAGAGATTTAAGCAGGGGAAGCTGATCATGTGATTTACTGTTAAAAGATCATCCTGGCTGCCCTGCACAGAATAGACTTGGCGGCTGGAGAAATGGAGGCAGAGAGCTAAAAGGCCACAGTAGAGGTCCAGGTGGAACTTGGAGGAGGCTAGAGAGGACAGTGGCAAAAGAGACAGGGATGTGGAGATATTGGATCTGTTTTGGAGACAGAAGCACAGCCTTGGTGATAGGTGGGATACAGAGGGTGAGACAGGGTCTGATTGAGCAGTGAAAGTGCTATTTACTGACTAAGAGACCCCAGGTAAGCAGTGATGCGGTGGGTGGGAGTTCAGCACTGAGGATCCCGCTCTGCTCCTAAGAGTGTGCCTAGAGGGGTGATGGAAGAGGTGCCTGCCTTCCTCCAGGGCCTCCACTGCCCCCCCCCCTCCTTCACACTGCCCCTTTGCAACAGGCCCTGGGACAAGGAGACCCAGGCCGTCAGCCAGGGGAGCAAGGCAGCCACTCAGCTTTCCAGAAGGGCCACAAACTCTATATGGACAGCCAGGGGCTTCAGCCTCCTTATTTGAGAAGCAAGTTTGACCTTCCCACGCCTACATAACTCCTCCACACCCTGACCCTGAGCAAACTCTGAAACGTTCTCATGTCATGAGTAGGAAAGAAGAATGACATACTAGACCTTTAGGAAATCATACAGACAAGCTGCCCCTAAATGGGGATACATGTGACAAAGGGCATAAAAGAGACATGAGACTTGGCCAGGGGCACAGCCAGCCCACACGGTGCCTTTGGGTGAATTAGAAGGAAACTCTGCCTCTGGGCAGGGAAGCCCCTGGCACAGGGCTTTGCAAGAGGCCAATATCTTTGGGAATATGAAGAAATAGCCCTCCATTTCAAAGTGGTGCAGCCCCTTATTCAGCTGTCCTGGGGCAGCAGAAACAATCAAAACAATCATTCCCAGTGGCACAAGACTTTGTCCTTGTCCCTGGTAGATTTTAACCTGGGTACTGAGATGAGAAGCATGTTGCAATAACTGTACTATTGTGTGGCTTGACTGGTCTTTGTACACAGTGTACCCAGAAAGGAGGGAACTGGGTGGAATCAGTAGATGGGTGTAGAATGCAACCATTAGGAAAAGTCTCTCTGAAGTGGCCAGATTTGGGCTGAGCATTTAGGGAAGGGCAGAAGAAGTCATCTTCCCACTCCTCCTTCCATGGGATAAGGTAATAACCCCGTGTCCTGACAATCAAGGGAAGGGCACATTCCAGAAGGCCATAAAGGTCACTCACGGCCCATGTTGCTGAGAAGACCTGAGAATAAAGGCTGAGAGAAGGCCTTTTAGTAGAGGGGTTTTTTAAGAGCTGTGAGTCGAATGCCAGCTTTCCAGGAGTTAAGGAAGAAGCTATGTAAAGAAACAGAGGTAGAGCCTGTTTTGCATGAATTCAAGAAATTTGGCAGGAAAAGCCATGTGAGAAATGTGATGAGAGCCGGAAGAGGCAAAAGGGCCAAGTGAAGCTTTTACAAGTTGGGAAATACCTGCTTCTATTTAAAGGTGTTAAGAAAGGAGCTAGCAAAAAAAAAAGAAAGAAAGAAAGAAAGAAAGGAGCTAGCAGAAAGTCAATGACTGAACCTGCCGGGGAGAGGCGGGTACATAGAGGACAAGGATCCCTTGGGAGCTAGAAGGTCTCTCATCCCTGTTTTCTAAGCCTGAAAAGATGAAGGCTGATGACGAGGACAAATGTGGCGTGGAGCGAGGGCTCTTCCAATGTGCAGCCTTCCTCGTTTCAACCAAACCTGAGATAAGCGTGAATCAAAGCAGAACTTCTCACAATGCACTGTGCAGGCACATCAC
>NW_003852413.1:8039007-8039342 GCF_000181295.1 Otolemur garnettii
TGAAGGCCTATGTCCCTACCAGAGTGAAAGGGCTCACTAGGCAGGATGAATGACAAAAAGCCAACACAGAAACACAGCCTGGGAAAAATTGGGGATAAGAAGAACGAATTCTCTCCAAGTATAACAAGCAGGTTGTCTGAAAAGCTGTACAAATAAAACTGGCATCACAGGCTTCATCAGAAATGCAGGGGCCTCAAATAGCCACAGTGTTCTGAGGGAAGATTATTTTGAACCTGGGATTTTATATACCCAGCCAAACTATCACTCCAATAGGAGGATACTCTGACGTGGAGCTCGGCTGATTGGACAAGAACCGTGTGGCTTCTGTTTCTCGG
>NW_003852413.1:8039738-8047634 GCF_000181295.1 Otolemur garnettii
AGATAAGGCTGGGCACAGTGTCTCATGCCTGTGATGCCAGCACTTTGGGAGACCAAAAAGAAATGATTGCTTGAGGCCAGGAGTTCAAAACTAGCCTGGTCAACCTAGGCAGGCCCTGTCTTTACAAAAACATCTTTTAAATTAGCCAGGTGTGGTGACACACCCCTATCGTCCCAACTACTCCAGAGGCAGAGCCAGGAGGATTGCTTGAGCCCAGGAGTTTGAGGCTGTAGTGAACTATAATTGTTCCATGGCACCCCAGCCTGGGTGACAGAGTAAGACCCTCTTTGAAAAGAAAAGAAAAGAAAAGAAAAGAGGACAATGAAAACAAAAGGCAAGGAAAATGCTTTAGTGTAAAGAAATGTATGGCCATAATGGAATGAAGCTTCACAGAAGATAGCAAAAATCAGATTGTACAAAATTGTCGTGAGAGGGAAGTGGGTGGTTATAAGGATTTGGAACAGGACAGCAAGGAGAGAGTGGCCTTGAATAAAATGGTTAAAGACAAACTGGAGTTTCCAGGGAACACTTTAACATTGTGCGTTTACAGGAATTAGGGAGATCTAGCCTCATTTAGGGTATATGATAGAAGTCAAGCAAAGGGAAACAGGCCTGACCTTGGTGTTCCTGACTAAGTGCCCCGTTGTGCTCATCAGAGAGCTGGTGGCAGGGCTTCTCTGGCCATGGCAGACCCAGGCAGGGCGGATCTCAGCCAGGACCTTACATATAAAGGAGTGTGAGAAGGAGGGAGAAACTTGAAAAGGCCATGAGCCCACAGCAGCAAGGGCAAAGGGTAAGGAAGCAGTGGGAGAAGCAAGGCAGAGAAGAACCAAGTCCAGAGAGGTCTGTTACGGCAGAGAGAGGGGACCTAGAGGCTACGGGGCTCTGGGACAAAGAAAGTGATACAAGCAAACCAGGTTGCTGTTTCTGTACCCAAGACAGAGGAGATTGTACAGATTTCTGCTAGGTGTGATTTTTAGCCAGATAAAAGTCAGGTGCAGGGACGCGAGGATAACCTCACGTCACTGCACTGCTGCCCTCGGATCACTTCAGACAAGTTTGGAAGGATTGCAGGTGGATCTTCTACCTGCAGATGACGGCGAGAGCAGACCTGGACAGGTGTACATGCTCAGAACCCAAAAGTCTAAAGATAGGGGATGACTTGCCTTCATTTTCTTCTACAGCAGAGTTGGCAAACTTTCTCTGTAGAAGGCTACATAGTTACTACTTAAAATGTGCAGGCCAGAAGATCTGTGCCGTCACTATTTTACACTGTCCTGGTGCAAAAGTAATCACAGACAATATGCAAATGAATGGACATAGGTAAGTTCCAATAAAAACTTGATTGACCAAAACAGCTGGTGGCCCAGATCTGGTGCACAGGCTGTAGTCTACCCACCCCTTCTCTAAAGTCTAGAGTTTCGTTGTCTTGAGGAGTAACAAGATCATTCCCAAAATCTAAGCAATCATTGAGGAAATGATTTTGGATCATATTGGCTACTAATATTTTTATGAGATGCCAAACCCTCTGTGCTCTCTCATTGAATCTCCACAACATTATAAGGCAAGTATTTTCACCAGTCTCATTTGATCTATGTTGGAAATGAAGGCTTAGAAAGATGGCCTCCTCTGCCAGTAACTGTGAAGTTGGAACTTGAATTCAGATCTCTGAGACACTAGGTCTCAGCCTCCTTCTATCCTGCACTTTTATCTCATCCCAGCACTGGTGGGCTTTGATCCTAGAATGTAAATGAAATCATATTTCACATGCATTGGCTTTTAGGGATTCTGAGGTGTAAACTTCAATAAAGAGAAGCATCGTTTTCAGAAACCAAGAAAGCAGGCCTCAGTCTTTCGCAGCCTAGAACTTAGAATGTGTTTATACTTTGCGTAGTTGGTAAAAAGTAGCTTCAGGCCTAAAACTCATGCTGTCTTCCAGCTTATTTAGCTCTGCAAAACCTTACTTCTTGGAAATGAATTTAATGTATGTGACTGTATATATTACAGATAGGCACCACACTTTGGGTTAATTTTTAGGGATCAGTGAGTGTTCACTGTAAATCCAAATTATCGGGAAACACACATTGGAGGTCATTTATTTGCAAGGTCAAGGGAAGTAAAGACACAGCAATGAAATTGAAAAGCTGTTCACACGTCAGGTATATTTTCTCTCATTGTTTTGATCACATTGAACAAATATCATCACTTGGTCTGATTTGGATTTTTTGAATGCAGAAAGACGAATGAACAAGCAGAAATCCCTCCCTTCAAGGGGCTTATAGTCGAGTGAGAGAAGGCAGGCAAGAAATAGATTAACAAGTGATATCTGTAGTGTTTATATCAGGTGGTGGCAAAAGGGCTGGAGGGAAACAAAAATAGGAAAGGGGGACAGGGCAGATGTGTGTGTGCACATGTGTGAATGCACGTGTGTTTGTGAGTCAGCAGGGCTGATGTGCAGCAGTCTGTGCTGGTGCCAGGGACCAGCCAGCAATAGCCGTGATTAGTCAGTACCTCTGCTCACCAGAATTTTCTGTATTGAACATCGCCCTAAAGTGGGATTACCCTTTCAAGATGAGTGATGGGGAGGCCTCTCTGGACAGGTCCCATCTAAACAGACACAGGGAAGGTGAGGGACTGAGCCCTGTGGACACCGGAGGGGGAATGTTTCAGGTGTGGCTGCAGAAGGACAGGGAGGTCAGAGTGGCTGGTTGGGAACACGTCCCATCAAAGGCCCTTGCCCTTTAAGTTGTGAGAACTTGGCTCTGAAGACTCAGAACGGTAGATTCTCTCAGCTTTCAGATGTTTGCGGGGTGGGGGGGTGGGGGGGTGGAGGCAGATCCACTAGTATCTTCTTGCACTAAGCAGATTAAATAAATAACCCTTGTTCAAGTTAGAGTTCATTGCTCTGTGATTTTGAATGGCTCGAAATGATTCTAAATCTTTGTCCAATTCAAAGATCAATGTCCCAGCCACCCAGAGGCAGACTTCTCTGTGGTGCTTATATATCTTACGGTAGACACATTAAAGACATTCACATATAAAGTGGATACTGTTCCCTTGTGTCTGAAACTACCACAAAGTACACATTCTGCCCCAACCAACCTCCTCCTTCCTGGACCCTCCAGGGTGTTTATAGCACCCTCTCCTGTCTGGAAATAGCCTTATATTTTCTATCAGTCTTGGCTGGCACACCCACCTCCACTCCATGCTCTTGGCCTATGCCCCAGAATGGCGGAAAGCAGCCCAGATATAGAAGATTCCTATTTCCTCCTCACTTCATTTCCCAGCCTAGCTTACATTTAGCAGTTTTTATTGTTTAAAAATGCTGTCTCCCGTGGTCTCTTAACCTCTATTCTCTCCAGCTTGCATCTGGCTTCAGACCAGCAAGCCAGTGAACATGTCTGTGCTAGTCTTGGTTTGGGGATATTCACCTTCAACTTTCCTTTCCTTCCCCCCTACCCCCTTTCTGGAGAATTGGTGGGCACAAGCAGGAAGGAGCATGAAAGCTGAACTCCAGTCTGTTTAGGTATGTGCCAGCCATACCTTAGGAACTCCAGATACCAAAGCTTGAAAGCCAAGAGTAAAACCTATAGTGATTTTGACCTTGGCACAGAGAAGTTAAAGATACAGGCTGCCCCTGGCCTAGCCATACATGTATACTGAGCTCTTAGGACCATTCTCCTAAGAGAAAGCAAATTTTAAGGGGTAATATAGAGAGAGGGGTGGAACTAGGATTAAGATTGTGTCTCCTCCCAAATTCATATGCTAAATCCCTAACCCTCAAGGTGATAGTATCAGGAGATAAGGCCTTTGAGAGGTGATTAGGTTTAGAGAAAGTCGTAAGAATGGGGACTTTATGATGGGATAAACATCTTTATAAAAAGAGAAGAGAATAGAGCCCCTTCCTTTCCCCCCCACCCCCAGCCTCCCCCTGGCCTCTCTCTTCCTCTCTTTTTCCCTCTCAGAGGACACAGCAAGAAGGTAGCCATCAATAAGCCAAGAAGAGAGCCCTCACCAGCACCTTGATCTTGGACTGCTCAGTCTCCAGAATCATGAGAAATAAATACCCGCTCTTGTCAATAAAATTTAGCTTATGTACATCAGTAAAGATGGCATCAAAGCAATACAAAAAATAAAAATAATAAAAAGTACATGAGCTATAACTGAAACAAGTTGAGCCAAGAGTTGCTGATGGTTGAAATCACAAATGCCAACATTCCCCCAAAATATATAATGTGGGCCATGTATGTAATTTTGAATTTCCTAATAGCCATGCTTACAAAGGAAAAAGAAATAGATGAAATCTGCTCTAAAAAGTCTTTTATTCAACTCAACATATTCAAAATATTATCACTTCAACACGTGTCAATAGCTACATTTGTAGCGCTCTATAGTCACGCATGGCTGGTGATCACCGTATTGGGCATCAGAGTTCTATGCTTTACACTCTGCTTTTATGTGTATTGAGAATGTTTTCCAGAATTAAACAAAATAGTTGACAAACAAAAAATAAACTCTCTGCTGTTTAAGCCTCACAACCTATATCTGGGTCCCAAGCTGCTGAGACGGGGACCCAGGGCCTTTCTCTCTCCAAATGAGATTAATAAACCACTGCTATCTAGTCCGCTCCTTCCCTTTTGCTACCTTCAAAACAGAACAACAATGAAAAACAGATGTCATTAGCTGTTTACTCGAAGCCTGCTCGTGTTTCAAGACCGTCCATTGTCTGAGCTCCCTCCAGGAGGGGGAGAGATGCTCTGCAGATGGTCTCTACTCTTGGGGGTCTTGGCCCAGCCCCACCACAGCAACCCTGAGGGCAACCTCACACAGAGAAATGAGACTTTGGGACACGGTGTTGGGAAGGATGAGGGGGTATGGGAGGACTTCTGCTCTGAAGCCCCATGTTTCACAGCTTCCTCTACCCTGGCTCCCCTTCCCATCTTCATTTTCTTCTAAACTGAGTGTGTCCAATCCTGTGCTCACTCTTTCTGCCTCCTTATCCCTGGCAAGATAGCCATGGAGTACACTTCTTGGCTAAGGGTGGCACCGGAGTAACTTGGGGAGTGGGAAGCAGGGGATGAGGGCGTAGGGGTGGGGTAGAGGCCTGTACCTTTTCGTCCGCGGTACCCCCATCCCTTCTGACTGGCTGGTCCCTGTAGGTCCCCAACACATATCTAGGGCTGGAGGAAGATGCAGTCTGATCCTGCCACCGAACACTCTGTTCCAGCTGCTGTTACATTTGAGATTGAACATAGAAGAAAAAAATACACAATAACTATATTGAAAGGCTGACTCTGTCCCTGCCTTCCCTTTGGTTTCTGTGCTTACATGATGGTAGGGTTTACACCACCTTAGAGTCTTGGCCTTCTGTGATATTGGACAGTTCCATTTGACTGTCCTGGGTTTTGTCTTCAACTTCCTTGGCTGGGACTTACCCACTCCACAGGCTGCTTGACAAATTCCACAGTGAGGCTCTTTCACTGACTATGTATGGTCCTACGTGAGGTTCAGTGAATGTTTTTCTAGGAAAAGGGTGATGTTTAAAACTCACATGCACATGGGAAGGCAGAAGGGGGGACAAATCGCATCCACCCAGGCCTTTCCCTCTCTTGGGAATGAATGTTGTTTCTCTCTGCCTCTGCTCCCCACCTCTCAAACTCTCAGAGTCAAATGTAGGGAGAGAACAGTCTTCGACAAGGTACTGTCCCCGGGGATGGAGAGAGGGGGGGTGTAAATAAGGAAGACCCTATCCCACCCCCGGAGTGTTCCAGGAGCGCTGTCTGCGGAGACTCCACTAGGAAGGGGCAGGGCTGCAACAGGCAGGCAGAGTAGAGCCCGGGAGAGCCACACACTATAACTGCACTGTCTGCAACCTTCTAATTATGCCGCTGGTGGCAAGAATGAGGTCATGGTGTCTGCAAGTGACTTTCTCAGTCAAAGTGGCAGGCTCCTGGCTCAGCCTTCTCTGATAAAAAGCAAAATCAGAGAGTTCCCTTCCTGTGTGTGTGTGTGTGTGGGCTGAGGTCAGAAAGAACTTGAATCTTCTTCTCCATCCCAGATGGATGAAAACAGACATCTGCTGGCAGGGTATATTCCTCTCTCTTCTCCAACCTGCAAGCTGGCCTGGCGACTTCCAACAAAGAACAGGAACTCTCCTCCCTCACTCCAGCCCCTGGTTGGCCCCCTATCATGGCCTTCAGGGATTAAAGCCCAGGTTTGTAGGCCTCCTCTTAGGAAAGGAACAAACGTCACTCCACGCCCCATGCACATCCAGCTCAGGCAGAGGCAGTCTGGGGATTGGACACCAGCAGGGTGGAATCCACCCAGGTTTCAGACATTTGTATCCAGGTGAAATCCCACTCTCCATGCACAGAGGCGCAGCCTTTCTGCTGTTCCTTTGCTGGCTGAGAAGGAAGAGAGGTTGCTGCAAATCTGGCTCTCAGGCCCCCTCTGTGAGTGAGCAGTGTAACAGCACCCTAAAGCCCAGCTGTTCCTACTGCTCTGGGAAGGGCCTGAGCCCTCACCTGGGGCACTCAGAGCAGGCAGGTGGGCAGTGAGCTCACACCTGGGCCTCACTTAAGCAGGTAGGAGTTGTATGGCCACCACAGGGAAGGAGAGCTAGTCCCATCTAGGCTGCCTTCCCCCCAAAGCCCTTCCATGTATCAATCAGCCAGCCAGAGTGGCTTTGGCCTGGGAACACAGGTTGCTGGGGGAAAGTGGTAAAACACTGTGTGAAATAGATGATTGGAGCAGATTTAGGGAAGATAGGCCAGCTTCTCAGCCATCAGCAAACGCTCAGAGCTCTTCTTCCTAAGCAGGTGATACGAGACGCTAAAAGCAATGAAATCTTTGCTGCGGTTATGTCCTTTCTGCAGCAATCAGAGGGACGTCCTTAGGGAAGGAGCTGCTCCTGGGCAGTCAGCAGAGTCAGTAGGTAAAGTCCTAGACTTCAAGGACCAGAAAGGGACCGCAGCAGTGAGGGGCCAGACTTGCAGGACCCCAGGAAGAGAGAGGAGAGAAGCGCTGTGGTGAGCAGTGCAGTGTCTCAACTGCTTCCCAGCAGAACTGCCCAGAGGGCCAGGCTGCCTTCTCCACTAAGCTCTACAGGCCCAGTGCCAGAGACCACAGTCTCTTAGGGACCCAGAGAAATGTTTAATTTCTATTAAAATCAGAAATAAACTTTTAGGCTGAAGAGAATGTTTTAATATGTAACATTAATATACTTGTCTTTATGCCCAACAGTCACAAAATATTATTTTTAATATTTTTTAGTGGACGAAGGAGTCCACAAAGGCGAAGGCAGCTAGTGCCCAGGGAAGTTTAACTGGGTCCCCTTGAGCCAGCGCTAGTCGCCCTTAGGGGCTGAGGACAACTCCCGGCTCCCTCGCTCCTTTGTGTCCCCTCCCACCACCACCAATTTCCTCCTCTTCTATGCTTTACAAGCAGAGCTCACAAGTAAAAAGAGAATGCATACAAAGAATGCATACGCCTTGGCACCAACTTCACTTTCTCAGCCTTCTGTGGGTCCCAGGCCTCCCTTTTGTCTCGCTCTCCGCTCTGAGCATTTCCAGACATTTGAGAGCCCGACAGAGGAAGGGGAGACAGGGATCAACCGGTTGACCAATTCCCTCTTCCCGAACCGTCGCCCCCACCCCCGTCACTCCCTGTGGGGAAGGGGGTTGGGGGAAGAGACCAGAGTCGGAGGAGGCCTTTGAGAGTGGGGTGCCACCGAGGCTGCGGGGGAAGGCTGGGCGAGAGAGCGGAGTGCCCGAGCGCATCCCTCCCGGCTCCGGCGTGAGGTTAGCACTGCTGCCCCCCGGCGGGTCCCGCAGCACCCGGGTGCCCGCGGCAGCGCAGACGGTTTGTGTTCCTGCGGGGCTCGCTCCCGGGCCTGGC
>NW_003852413.1:8048127-8091961 GCF_000181295.1 Otolemur garnettii
CATGGGCGCGCGGGGCTGAGTGCCTGGCCGCTGGCCCCGCAAAGTTTGCGAGCCGGCTGGGCGCGGAGCCGAGGGCGCGCTTGGCCCCAGCGCCCCCGGGGGGAACCCGGAGTCTCGGGATTCGGCGCGCGGGCGGTGGAGCCCAGAGGGGCGGCTCGGCCCCGCCAGATGCCGACTGCAAAGTTAGAAAGAAGAAAACTTCGGCTCTAGGGAGATTCGGACCGCTATGCTAACCGCGCCCCCCGAAACCGGCGCCCCTGAAAGAACGTCCTCACCCCCGTCTGCCTCTGCGCTCAGTTTAGGCCGGGTCTCTGGGGCCCGGGGCCCGGCGCCTGGAACCGCGGCGACTGCATCGGCCGCGAGAACCCAACCAGGGGGCGGGGAGGGGGCGGGGGGCGGGCAACGTGGCCACGGGAGGAAGTTTCCTGAAGTTGTCCATTTATTCCGGAGCTCGGCCAGCGACCCGGCGGGATCGCGGAGGCCGCCCTGCCTGGGCGGAGTCGGAGTTGGGGTGGTCAGAGAGAGGTGCCCCGAGTCCGAGAGGGCGGGTCTGCCTCTTTCTCTTTGCTCTCCCCTCTTCCGGGCGCGCCGGCGGGATCGGACTTGGACTGAAGAGGCGGAGGAAAGGTTGGGGTCTCCAGCGCTGCCCCTCCCGGGCATATCACACCCGGGCCCGGCGCCTTGTACACAGTCTCCTGGGACGAAGCCGCGGGGTACCCGACCCCATCAGGATTATAAAACAGGGTGCCGGAGAGGAGGACCTGGAGGAGCCCCCTCCAGGCTGGTCACCATGTGGGGGCTGCTGATCTGGACCCTGCTGGCTCTGCAGCGGATCGGCGCGGCGGGAGCCCAAGGTAAGGAGGGCCACCCCTACGTGGGGCTGGAGTGGGGGGAATGGGACGGGGGATGGGTGGCGGGAGCTGGCTGGCCTCGCGGTGGCCTCCTGGACACCAGGCTTGGCCTTGACCGAGCTTTCTCCAGAGAGTTTCAGGACACCCACCTCCGAGTTTTGGAGGCTCTCTTTCGGGGTGGGGCAGTCTGTTCGAGACTTGTAGCTTCCAAATGGAAGAAGGTGGGGGTCGGTCCCTGAGACAGAGAGGAGCCTGAGGTGGGCGGGGGCGGGGCGCCGTCCTCTGTGGCTGTTCTGGGTCCGGCATGGGAGGGGTGCGACGTTCGGCTCCACCGAGCTGCCCAGACCGGGCTCCTGGTTCTCGGCTCAGTGTCCGCGGGAAAGGGCAAGGCCCTGGCCGGCAGGCGCCGGCTGCCCGGGGCAAGGGAGTGGGGTGGGCGGGCTCTGGGTGCCGGGTTGTTCGCCCGGGAGGGCAGTTGCCCAGCTTGGCCGTGTACGGGTGACCAAGCCTGGCTGCCTGGCCGGCCGCGGAGGCTGAGGGTGCTTCGCTGCGCGGGCCAGGAGCCGAGGTCGCGGGTGCAGCGGCGGACCCACCGTAAGTGCGGTGCACCGGGAGGGTCTGAGGCCTCCCCTTCGGCCCCCGCCCCTCCGCCCCCTGCGTCCCGCCTCTGCCTCCAGCTTCCACTGGCCGCTCAATTGTCTCTGCAGCCGCCGCTTTGACCTGTGGCTGCCCCGAGCAACCTAGCGGTGAAGAAGGACTGGTGGCTTTGGGAGTGGGAGTGTTAGGAAGCATAGGGGGCGTGATCTGCGCTGGCCCCCTCTGAGGGCGGATGCACAGGCGTTCCTCAGGCAGGTCTGCCCGGGCAAGGGCGGCTGCACCACCGGCGGTTCTAGCCTTTGGGGTTGCTGATGTAGACAGCGGTGCCAGCGGTGTCCGAGCGGCGCCTGCTGGGGGCGGAGAGAGACGAAGCCTGGACCCGAGTTCCAGCACTAGCAGGGCTCAGTCCGCCCTCTTCCAGGCTCAGGAGGGTGCCCGGAACCACTCGGGGGCGCCGGACTGCAGGGGGCTGCAACTCACTCCCCAGTCTACCCCTGGGGTCTCCAAGCCTGTGGGGAAGAAGGAACCCCAGCGTCAGGCAACCTAGAGAGCCAAGATCAGAGAGATGGAAATAATCAGCTCTCACAGGGTTGAAGGCATGGTTTTATGAGGTAATTTATGTAAAAGCACTTAGAAAATTTGTAACAAGCCCTATAAATGTAAGGTAGTAAAAGTTATTATTTTTATGATCATCATAAAACCTCCAAGCAGGCAGGGACCTCATAGGTCATCTTAATCCATTTAACAGATAAGGAAACTGAGGCCCAGTGGCATTAAGTGACCTGCCCAAGGCCACTCTATGATCTAGGGGTAGAGGCAGGACGAAACCAGATGGTTCCTGAGCCCTTCTCCCAGGCTCCAGGACTGGCTGCCGCTGGAGTCTCCTGACCTGGGGTCTCTTTGCCTGGGCATGTCTCCCAGGAGGATTGTGAGGCTGGCGGAGTAGGAATAGATTGTCTTCTGCCCTGGAGCACCACACAGACTTGCTCTGAGATGATCATGGGGATAGTTGGGAAAAGCCAGGAGGCATGGAGGGCATCTGTCTGGAACCTTCTAACATCATACCACACAGACACCAACAATGGCATGATTCCCTGAGCAGGTGGCTCACTAATTCTTGTCCCATCAAGGACCAGGCCCTTATGGAGTCCCCAGGGCACCTGGTCACCCTTCCTTTGGGATCTTCAGAGCCCCTCTTGCCCCATCTCCACACCTGCACCAGACACCTGAGGCCAACATCCCACTTGTCCTGTATAAGTTAAGGCCAGGCTGCTCCTGTCCCTGCACTCCCTGCAGGAGGGGCTCTCTTGTCAGCAGCAGTGAGTCTCTGATTGATTCACTCCCTCTCCTGCTCTTCTCTTGTTTGCTGCCTTTTTGAGTCAGACTGCCCAGGTCCCCTGCTGCTCCATTTGTGTTCTGGCTCCCAGACTGTTTTCCAGCCGCTGGTTCCCTCCTTCCATTTGTCTCCCTGGCAGCAGACCTTGCAGACCCCTGTGGGAATGTGGTCTTAGGCTTGGGGGCAGTGCTGGGTTTGAGTGTTGGAGGGGTGAGGTTAGGGCACCAGGTCCTTCCTTACCTGCCCTCGAGTTAGAGAGTGGGTTTCTTCCAGTCTGAGGCCATGCCCTCGGTCCTGTGGGGGTAGCTGAAGTGACTAAGTATCTCTTACTTCTGAGCCCATGCTCTTGATTCTCCAGGTGTGACACAGAATGAGGGTCCAAGCAGTTTTTCCTTCCTTTGACCGCTGCCACTGGCTTTTATCTGGTGGCCGTTTTGCCTCAGGTGTTGGACCTGAGTAACATCACCTGGTTATACTGAAAGCCAACATTTGCCCATTTTCCCCACAACCCAATGTCACATGATTCAAACTCATTTCCCAAATGAGGTGCAGTGATGTAGAAAGGGTATCGGCTTTGGCAGCTGAAAGAATGGGCTTTCATGATCTGGCTTTGATGTTTAGCTGCAGAGAGGCCTTCGGCAAGGCTCTGGGCCACTCAGACCCTTGGTTTCCTCATCTGCACATTGGGAATAACAGCTTCTGCCTGGCAGAGTCAATAGGAGGATTTGAGGTATTCCAGGGGAGGCCCCCAGCAAAGCCTGGCACATGGAAGGTGCTTAATACATGGCAATTGTCATTATCATTATTGTTGTTATAATTGTTTTAACACTGTAAGCCAGGGGAATATGGCTTAAAAGAGGATACCCTGCCACCCCCGCCAACAAGACCTTGAACCCCTCTTCCTCACCCAGCCCCTTTCTTTACCTTCCTTCCATGGCCACTTTACTGTGACTCTTAGAGTGGCCCTTGAGTGCTTCACTCCCAGTGGCCCTTGAGTGCTTCACTCCCAGGGAGCTTGAAACAGTACAGATTCTGGGGCTCCCCTCCCAGACACCCTGACTGGAAAGGTCTAAGTGAGCCTGGAAGTCTGTCTTTCAACAAGCATCTCCAGAGATTTTTCATGTGCTTAGAAGCTTGATGACTGCCGGAGGTCATCCTGGTGGGCCCCAGAGGCTGGAAGGCAAGCATCGGCAGCTGAGCCAGCTGGTCCAGAAGGTTCTTTGAAAAGAACCGTGCCTGGGGAAAGAACAAAAGGGAGTCTGAGCTGAGTGAACCAGGCAGTGGGGAAACCCTGACAGAGGATTGGAAACTCCAGTTCTGGAGGCTCCTAAAGGGCTCCGAAGGGAGAAAGTTTAGTGCTGGGAGCTAATCACAATAAAAGCCAAACAGTACTCGAGGGAGCCGGATGAAAGTTTAATTACATGGTGTGGCTAAGCTGTAATTATTAATTACTGACAGCAAAAAATAACTTATTGATCAGGGCCTTTTGCTAATTACAAGGAGGCAGAGTGTCGCACTTGCCTGGGGCTCAGCTGCCACAAGAGCAGGATGGGGGGGTCCCTATGCTCACATTCCCTCTTTCCCTCGCCATTTGCACCCCTTGCCTTCTGCTGGGGAGTTCAGAAAATTCTGGCCATGATTAGAGGAGAGTTACAGTTTGGTGTTTCCACTGAAACTCCCTGTCTGGGAAGAACAGAGTCAGGACCCCCACCCAGAGGCCCGATCCTGCTGGCAGCCTGACACCTGCCTCAGAAATCCTCCCCTTTCATGCATTCGTTCAGCAAATATTTATCGACTGCCTCTCCCTTATGTCCTCTGCGGGAAGGCCAGCATAGGGGCCAGGAGCCTTGTTCTATCAGGGAAGGGAGGCTGGGAAGGAGGCCAAATCCTTTACAGCGGTCCTCTGTTTAAACAGTGTCTGAACGGGTGACTTTAAAATGATGTGTTAAACTGCACACTGGTCTGCATTTGACTTTGTACCACAGGATGTAGTTGGGCTGTAACTAAAGGGGATGAGAGAATGGGCTTGTCCTTTGCCCTAAGGACTGGCTGGGAATCATTGAGCTTGACTTGAAAGATGTGTGAAAAGCCATCTAAATCTGTCCCCTGCCCACAAACCAAGGACAAGTAGCCATCAGTCTCAGCTTGCATTCCCTTGGTGGTGGAGGACTCACTACCTCATGAAACACACTGGTTGTTGGACAGTTATGTTGATTAAGAAATTGGCCTCTGCATGGCCGGTTTTCCTGAGCTCTGGCTGTGGTCTGAGGGGTCTTCTGATTGGCTAGCACCCTCCCTCCTGGTCCCGGTCCCTCCTGACTCTCCCATCCCTTTGGGGAGTCAAGAGACTGAGTTGGAATTGATGTTGGGTGTTACTATGCTGCCTGAGGGATTTCCACCCCAGTTCCCCCTGGAGCACATTGCTGCAGACAGCCCTAGAGCTGCCTAAAGCGGTGGGAATTAGTCATCATAATTTGGGGCCTTGGGATGCCAATAGCAACAAATGGGTGAGCAGCGCCTGCCGGCAGCAGCCCACTGCCTGTAATGGAAAACAAGCCCGTTGCTGAGACATCCTGGCTGCCTCCCCCTCCACCCCCACTGTCCACCCTTTGCTATCCACGTGCTGAGCAGAAGGCAGGGCCAGTGAGCAGTGTTGAGCCAGGACTGTCCAGGGTTGCTCAGCATCCTGGGGGGAGGGAGAGGGGGAAGCTGCCAGGCTTGTCTCATCAGACTCACTGGGCCAGGCGTCTGGACTGGAAAGCCCCTGGCTGGGCCTGGGGAGCCCTGGGGAGGCTTCAGATGTGGCAATGGCTCCCATCCTGAACCCTGCTCCTTTGAATCCTGCCTCCACCCACTGGGTGATGCTGAGCTGAGCCTCAATTTTCTCATCTGAAAAATGAGCAAATAAGAGTTCAAAATAATTGTATCTACTTTATAGAACCATTTTGAATGATAAAATAAAATTGTCCAAATCACTGTAAACAGGCTGTGTGTAAATATTAAATATTATGACATGGTGTCACAAGGCCATGGGGATGTCCTGGCCACTGTTCTTCCTCCTTCCTGCCTCATCTTGTTGCCCTGTCCCCTCCTAATTACCTTTGCTTCCTGGGTCTCACCAGGCCCCCACCTGGCACCTGAAGCCCTGGTGAGCCTGCAGTGGTGCCCACACCTCCCAGATCCCTGCCAGGCCCACTTCCCATTTCCTTCAGGACTGTCTTCTAAGTGCCTTATCTGCCTCTGAGCACCCTAACGTGTGGCATCGCCCTGCACGCGCCCCCCCTCTGCTTCATCTTCTCCATCACACTTGGCTCCAGTGAACACACATTGACTTGCTGACTGTTGGTCTCTCTTGGGAGGGCAGAGACCTTGTTTTACTCACTGTTCCCAGTCATTGGGAACATAGAAGGAGCTCAACAAATAAAATGAGTGAATGAAGGATGAATGAGTGCGTGAGTGAATGAACACTTACCCAAGGCACAAAGCCCTTGGCCATGTGGCCCTTACCTGCCTACTTTGGCCACTCACCCCTCGCCCAGGCTGATTGGCCTGGGAAATTCCTGTGGGTTCCTGTGCACATCACGCATACCCCATACCACGGAGCCCTCAGTGCGCTGAGCACCCCAAGGGCAGGAGCCCTGCCCTCTAGCAGTTCCAGACTGTGTGTATGTAGAATGGGGTAGTATTGCCATTGAGACGGGAGCCCCAGCTCAGATGTCTTGTCCTTTTTTCCCTCAGCTAGTCCCAACTCTGGCCTGATAGGTGAAGCTGCCTGTAGCAGGCCTGACGTCTAGGTTGGGTGGCCCCTGGGTTGTTACCAAATCCCTGACAGCTGTGTAATGAGGAAGACACTGGGAGAACGGGTAGAAAGTTTGGGGGTTATGCCCATCAATGCATGGATGAGCTATTCAAAATGTAATGGGTTGTCGATTAGAGGTGCAGAGAAAAAGGGAAAGGAAGATCTTGCAGTGACACTTAAATACTTTCGGCTGTATTTCCTCCCCTTGCAGCCAGTTAGCCAGAATTGATCACGTGGTCCCTCCCAGTGGCAAGGGGGCTGGGAAGCGCAGGCTTCCATGTGCTGGAAAAAGAGAACAGGGTCTCACGCACCGGGAATGCCTCGTGTTCCTTCATAACCACGGAAAAGACATGTGGTCTCTGCATCTCAGAAAGTTACTTTGCACAAGGCTGGACCATTCCTGAAGCAGCCCCCAATCTGTGCTAGTTCTTCTGTTCAGGGTGGGTTTGTGTTTCCTTTCAGCTGTTGAGAAGTGGCACGTGTAGTGATGGTACCTTAGGGTTGGGCTGAGCTGAGCTCAAGCTCTGTCACTTAACATTCCAAACCTCCATTTCCTTGTCTATAAAACAAAGATAAAAGCCTTACAAGGCTTAAATGAGATAATACAAATAGAACCCTCAGAATGGAGCCTGACAAATCACAAAAGCACTTTATACACACTTCTAACTAAATTTCTGCTTTTGCGTTTGCCTCCCCAAGTGTTCTTAGGGTAGGAGGATCTCAGACTGCATTTCACTGGCAGATTTTCTTCTCTGGCGTCTTTACTCTGTATTTTCCCTACCCCTTTTTCCTACCTCACTCTCTTTTCCTTCTTTGGCAGTACATGGCTCTGCGTGTCAGACATGGGCATTACCACCACTGTCTGTCTTCGTCCCTCCCGGTGACTCCAACATGTGGGTAAACTGAGCCTCAGAGATTAACTGCCCAAGGCCCTCCAGTGGGGAAGTCAAGGAATCAAGACTTGACCCCAGGGTTCTGCGGTACCAACACCTATCCTCTTTCCACTGCCCCAGGCTGTCCTTGGCCTCCATAGCAACCACTACCATCTACCCAAGGAGAAAGGACCATTTGCCAGGGAGACACCCAGACAGTTGTGCTGTGGGAAGACTGGGGCTGGTCCAGGGAAGCGATGGAGTTTGGAAATAGGCCTTGCAATTCCAACACCTCCTCCCTTCCTCCTCATACCGCGACACTATCTGTGTTCTCACTGGGCTTTAACTTGGCAGAATGGGAGCAGTCCTCTTCTATCCTGGCCTCCTGGGGTTGAGATGTCCCAGAGCTGTTCAAGGAGTCACCTTAAGGTCACTTGGGGCATTTCTGATTGACTTACCAGGGACCAAGCCATACAAAAGGGAGGAAAGACCCAAAGATTCTAAATTGAACAGGCTGAGGGGGAGGGGAGGAAGAGGGGAAGAAAGCCAATTAAAGTTTGATGCCACATAGGAAGCTATTAGTGACCCAGAGGGGTGATGAAATTTTGATGATGTGATAATTCTAACGGAAGGAAATATTATTTGCTATAATGAGGCCCATTCGGGCATTCTGCTTCTGGGGTAGACAGCAGTGACTGTATAGGGTCTGCAAGAGCTAGATCTCTGGCAAATTCCCCTGGGCACCTCTCTGGAGGTGCAGGTCAGGGAGGCAGTGTTGTGTTGCTCATGATCTGTGTAATGGTCAGAAATATGGCCAAGCTGTCACCACGTAAGGTGAGTTAACTATGAATCTAGAACAGACCCTCCATTCTCTACTTTGAACTGTGAGAGCCATTGCAGAATGTGACGAAGGAGGGCCCAGGAGGGGCAGGGACCAGGTCGGATGGCTCAGACCACAAAGGAACCCAGAATATGGACAATTCCCTGGGTTTAAATCCTTTCTGGTGTTTACTGCTTGGGTGACCTTGCTTGAGTTACACAGCCTCATCTAAGCAGAAATCTGGCCTCTGTGCCTCGGTTTCTTCATCTGTAAAATGGGGATAACTGTAGTACTTTCTTCCTCAGGTTGCGACAGCCCGTAATGAGAGGGGCTAAGCTCTTAGCCCGCTCAGTGAAAACGTGTCTGTCACATCACTGTCATCATTATCTTCATCTTGTTGATAGGAAAGCTAGGTGAGCTTTGGGCCTGCAATTTGATGGGTGCCCTGACTGCAAAGGCCCCTGTTCCCTGTCCTTCACAGACCTGCCAGTGGCACCCAAACATGTGCTATTAGGGATTTGCTTATTTGGTTGAGACATTCCGTGTCTGTAACTTGAAATGCAAATGCACCATGAAGAACCCACGTATCAAGCTATTATCAGCTGTTCAGGCCTCAATGTGAATTTTTTTTTATTGGATTCTTTCATAAAACCTCAAATGTATGTGGGTGGCTTGCACAGACATCCCATTGGCCAGAAAGCATTGATGTTATTAACATTGCTAGCACCAAAGTTGAGCAACATTGAGTAACATGCCCATCTCTTGACTTGGAAGGAAGAGACAATGACTGCGGGTCAGATGTCCACCTGTGGGGATTGCTCACCATGCTGCTCACCTGGGCTGGTGGGCCCAGGGCACGTGGCTGTTGTCTCCTTTGACCAGAGGCTTCTCCCTGGCTTGAATAGGCACAGCTGTAGGGCACAGAGTGCAGCCTGGGACAGCCTTCCCTCTCTCTGAGGGAACTCAGAACCTTCTCTTAATGCCCATGGGTCATAGCAATGGGAACTGGATGCTGAGACCTGTCATGTTACCCCCATGCTCATGCTTACAGACCTCCAGTGGCTTCCCCAGGGCTGTGGTTTCAACACCAAACTCTCCACATCTGGAGCTTACACTGCTGCATCCTCACCTCTGCCTGGCCTCACACCAACTCTCCCCCAAGCTCAGACTGCCCTGCCCCAACCTGTTAATTCCCCTCCTCCCCTGCTGCCCTTAGGAGACCCTTTCCTCTTCCCCACTGACCCAGATCCCACTTGCACCCTCATAATTTAACACAAGACTGCCAGCTGGGATATGTCCTCCCATTCCCAGCTCACAGGATGCTGATGGTCTAGATGTCTCATTGGATACTTTGGCCTTATTGATTCTGAATTATCTTTTAATGTGTATGTGTAACTGATTTCTTTAATTATAAACTCCTTGAATTTCGATAATAACCCTTCATCAGCATAGATTGAGGTATTAGACATAAATTATTTTTCCCAGTTAATGAGAAGGGTGCTGCAGTGAAGTCAGAGAGAAGGAAACAGTTGATGGCACCATCCGAAGCAGTTGATGGCAGTGTCCTCAGAGGTCAATGCCAAGGGTTCTCATTGGGCCCCTTTGGGTCTTTTAGCTTGTGTGGCTAGTAGTGTCCTTGTAGGGAAAACGTGGGGGCATACACAGCATTTCCAAATCCCTCCCCAGGGAACTGTCACCATGGAGGAAGGTGGACACGTGCCCCGGAGGACCTGGCCATGCAGCCGAAGCTGCTGCTGTCCTCACCTTGTCCTTTTCCATTTTTTAAATCTACGAGAATTTGCATTCTACCCATGGCCTGTATGGATTCTATTTTAACACACAAGGGATATTTGAAAGCTGATCGGTGCTGCCGGGAGGTGTGGCAAGTTTTCCCATGGCTTCCTAGACGCCCCAGGATACATGTCAAAACCTGGCTTTGAAAAGCTTGAGTGAGATGATCTCTTGGGTCATATTGTCTAGAAGAGTCTCAGATACTTCACACACACAGAGGCACATATAATATACACACACACATATTTAACCATTTTAAAATGTTCTATAATGTTTTCTAAAGCAATCATATCACTGACGTTACTGGTCCACCATAACAGTCCACCAGGGAAGAGTCTGTGGTCAGATTTTGAGGGTGCTGGATGTGAGAGTGAGGCTGTTGTCCCTTGCTCAGTGGCCCTGCTCGGGTGTCTGGGGTGGTTTCTGGGTTCTCCCTCAGCCTTGGCCTGTCTGCTCCAGACCATGAGAGGACCAGTCTCCTGATTCTCCCTGGACCCTCCTTCTTCCTCCTGTTGCACTGGGCAAGCCAGCAGGGTCCAGTTTGGGAAGCATCAGAGCACTAGGGGAGAAACCATTCCCCAGAGTGATGTCCACCACATAGGGGCCTTCTTCATTTAGATGTGTAGGTTCCTTCCAGAAAATGGGAGCTTCCTGGAAGACCATCATCTGGCGAAGGAGGGACTTACTGTAATTTTCACCCATGCAGTAGCTACAAGCAGCCCGCCCTGCCCAGACAGCGCTCAGGAAACCTCAGTTGGGTTCAGGCACCGCCCCCACACTCCTCTCCTGTCTCTCATGCTTCAGGAAGCCAAGCAGCGTCCCCTCGGCATTCCGGGCTCCTGTGGGGCAGCCAGCCTGCCCCTCACTGTTGTTTGTCTTTCTGCTCTGGCTCGAGGACTCAGGACCCAGAGCAGAGGAAGAGCTTCTGCCCTGAGTCTGTTCCCAGTGCTCGTGCCAGATTGCTCGGTCAACTCTTGCATGTCCTTCCCATGGGCAGTGTGAGTGTCGGCTTTGGACAATGCTGGCTGGCTCAGCCGGTGACCCTTGACTTTCCCCCTTCGAGTCCCTCCTCTCCCTGCCCTGGTCAAGCATTTATAGGCAGGGAGTGGGTTGGTGGACAGACCATCAAGGGCCTGGAGCTGCCAAGGAGGGCCGAGGGGTGCTTCTCATTAGCTCTGCCCCAGCTCATTATCCGTCTGCGCGTCACTGGGTGAAAAATGGTTATCGCTGGGACAGTAATAAATACGTTGCTGTCAGTGTTGATGTGATTGCACTAATGAAGAGAAATCAGCGACAGACAGGGGAGATGCTTCTGGCTCTGGCTTCAGGTGGCTGGAGTGCTCTGTCCACTGCCTGCTCCCCACTGCCCCAGGAAGAGAGAGGCTGGGCCCTGGGGAAGAGAGAAGAGAGGTGTCCATGGCATTTAACTACCTCCTAATGCCACGGTGGATGGAGAACCTAGAAGGTGCTGAAATCCATCAGGGCAAAGGAACATCAGTCAGCCCTAGGAAGGGAGGCAGTGTGCTTAGGGGGCCCTGCCCTCAGCGGGGCCTTGGGCAATGGCAAGAGGGACCAGTAGGGTGACAGTGGTGCTCTGATGGCTCAGCCTCCCTTGCAGAGCCCTAATTCAAGAATAATCCTACAGAAAGGCAGGGGAGGAACACAGGCTCATTGTTTGAGCACCCCCAGCCTGCCACCTCCCCTGGAATGTTAGAACTTATTGTGTCTCCAGGAACTTGGAATGTCCAGCCCCAGGGACAAGTTCAGAGAGATTAGGCCTCTCTGACTGCGGCTTCTCTTCCGCCTCTGCTGGGGAAGAGCTCAGGGGATGCTGGGTCTTCTGAGCCCAGGTGGAGTCCCAGCAAAAGCAACCATATGTGTCCCAGACACTGGCAGATGGCAGAAGGGAGGAGACATAGATCCATCGTTGTGCTGGGCCTTGGGGCCACCGGTCTTGGAAGGGATGAGGGGGTGCCCCTCCATCTGACGTGGGCCTCAATAGCCATACTCTCAGAGCCCAGGTGTAAGCTCCCTCGTGACAAAGGTGAGGCATGGCCTGGGCAGTGGCCCTTACCCTTGAGCCCACACTGGAAGCTCCTTGGAGGGCTTGTTAGAATGCAGATTTCTTGGCCCCAAACCCAGAGCTTCTGAAGTAGGCATTTGCTTTCTAAAAAGGTCCTGGGTGTTGGCTGACACTGTGAGAAGGCCTGCCGTAGAGATCCAAAAAGAAGGTGCTTCTCCTGTAGCCCAAGATGGGGTGTCACACAGTGGCCGAGCTGAGCCACTCCTGCCCTATGGGCTCCGTGTCCACTCCTCCCACAGGGGTCTGTGCTGGAACTCGGTTAGCACGTGAGCTTGTTGTACCTGGGGACGTGACCACCAGGCATTCCTCTCGTCTGTCTGTGGGCGGCTCGGGCACCTCTTGCACCTCACCTCCTTTTTTGGAAGAAAAGAAAACCAAACTCAGCCCGAAGGCCTCCCTCCTGGGAAAGGGACGCTTTGGCTGAAACAGCTTTTGCCAGAAGCCCCAAAGCATCCCGCACGAGTCCATGGGTAGCAACAGCCATGACCCTCTGCTTGCTTATCGTGCATTTTCTAAGCACCTACTGCGTGGATCCAGAAAGGCCTAAAGCGGGTCCCTGCCCTCAAATTGCTCCCTATGCAGTGAAGACATGAGGTGGGTTACATAAGATGATGCCAAAAGTGCTAAGTGCAGAGAGCAAGCAGGTGGCCTAGGAGTCCCAGAGGGCTGGACTCTACGAATGCTGCCCCAGAGGAGAAGATGACATTGGAGCATAGGGCAAGAGGAGCCCTGTGTTCCTGGGAGGAACTGAGGGGCTTAATTTTCCTCCTTACTGGTGCTAAGCTGCGATCAAAGGCAGCAAATATAGACCCCAGTGGTGTGTACCCACCAAGGTCAGACTGTGCTTGGCCACACCAACTGGCTTCCTCAGATGTGGCCCTGCCCTCAGGCACTTCCACTCAGGGACACTTGTTTTGTGTGCCCAGCCCTCCTGCCTCTCCCCAGCTCCTGGGCTCTCTGGGCCTGTTCCCAGAGGGCACAGGGAGCTCAGGAGCACCCTGAGGGGTGCTCAACTGTCAAAGAAGGAGGCATCACTGAAAGATGCAGTTTGATATGTGGAATCTTCCTCCTCCTCCTCCTCTTCCTCATCTCATCCCATATTGAACCTAAGACGCATCAACTCTAAGACACGTTATTTTATGCACCTGCCAAGAAAGAAAAAATTGCTTCCAGTTAACCCACAACAAGATGTGTTCTGACTCCCAAGAAGTAGAAATGAAAAAAATGTGCATTTGGAATGGGTGGAATCCGGAAATGGCCACCATTTATATGACCCCTGCCGGTCTCTGTTCTAAGTGCCTCACAGGTATTAATGCATTTAATCTTCACAGTGACCCCTGTGAGTTTGGATCCTAGCAACCAAAAAATGGGCCAGAATAGGCTCAAGAAATGTAAGACGCTTCCAAGGGCAATATTCTCCAGTTGTCTGATATCACAAGGGTCCTCCTTGGATCCTATGTCCCCAGCCAGTGTTGGACTCCGTTGGTTGGGCACAGACAGGCCAAAGTAGAGAGGGGACCACAGAGAGGGGCCACCCCTCTGTCCTCACTGCAGCGATTCCAAGCTCATGGTTGGTTGCAGGTCTCCAGAGCACTCCTCCTCCCCATCACCATCCTCCTAGAATATGCTGGGCCTGATGCATTCTCTCCCCTGTCCTGCCCAAGCCCCACATTCCTTCTTTGGCCCTGCTTGAGGCCAGCACCTGTCTCTTGGGGACAATGGCCCCAGAGGAATGAATGTCAGGCTTTGGCTGCCCTGCCAGGCCTAGTAACCATGGGGGACGGGGAGCTGGAGGGAACCCTCCCCCTGAGCTGGGCCTTCCTTCAGGGCGGGCCAGAGCTTCTGAATCAAATTTACCTGGCTTTGTCCCCTCTCAAAATTGAAGTGAGGGGCTTGACTCAAATTACACAGAGCCCCTGGGGACAGGCTGACACAGCTGGGCTCCATGCATCTACTATGGGCAGCCGTCTGGGGTCTGGGTGTTGTTGGGGCAGGGATCCTGATGACAGCTGCCCCCTGTCCTCCCCTCCCCAGCCCTGGCCAACTCTTCATTCTGCAGGCAGGGGAGGACAAGGAGGCTGTTTTCGGGCTGCCTCAGGCACCTTTCCGTGGCATCACTTTCCCAGCCCTAGAAGGTCCTTCCTCACTCCTCATTCCCTGAACTCTCCTTTGTGCGCCATTCCCCCAGGCTCTGGCTGCCAGTTGGGGTATGGACGGGCTGGCTGCCGTGGGGTTATGGGCTTGCACCGGCCTGCCTGACAGACAGACCCAGGCTGTCTCACTCGGTGCTGCGCAGTTACTAGGCAGTTGTGAGAGCGGCTCTGACATGGGGTAGAGCCCCTACATGTTCTCCAACCCCTGGCAGCACTGGTGGTGTAATTTGTAGGGCCAGGTGCAAAATAAAAATGTGGGCCCTTTGTTAAAAATTCTTAAGAATTTCAAGATGGTGACAAGAGACTATTAAACCAAGGGTGGGCCCTTCTAAGCATGGGGGCTGGGGCAACTACTCAGGTCACAAGCCCATGCATGAAGCCTGCCTTGCCCGCTGGTGATACTTCACGGACTGCCTGTTCTCCCAGGCCTCAGTTTCCTGCTCTATGCAGGAGAATCCAACCCCCAGGGCGGTGTTTTCCTGTTACCACCTTCTCTGGGTCTCACGGGGCTGACAACACAAGAAGACTCCCTTATCTCAGGTCCCAGGGGTAAGACAAGGGCCAGCCAGCCTAGAAACTTTCCCCTAAGTTCTGCAGTTTTGTCTGGGAGACTGTCTGCTCATCACGGGCAGGGGAGTAGAAGGGCAGAACTTGGAATTCCTCCTTGTCAGGTGCCGGCTTGTCCCATCCTGTCTGGAATGCGCTGCTCTCTCTGCCTCTGGCTCCTTCCTTAGCTTGGAAGACGCCATGGACAAAATACCATTGTCTCAAACCCAGAGCACGCCTCTCCTCAAATTGTGATTCTCGTGCTTGCTTGGTGGCTGTGGGAACTCAGCAAGATACTGAAGCTCTTACCCAGCCTCAGTTACCTTATCTGGAAAATGATACCTCAGTGATACCTATTGCTCAGAAACTGTTACTCTTTTATGCATTTTCCTCCTGTTGGGGGGCCTAAGGCAGCCACACACCAGCCCTTTCCCCTCCCCCGACTTCTCCTCTCCTAAGACAAAGACACAAAGGAGCTGGCTAGCCCAGCCCCTGAGAAGTTCAGCCCACTTTCTAGGCAGGCTGTGGAATTTGCTCACTCCCTATGGCCCCTGCGGTCATCTCTCTAACTGCCCCTGGCCACAGATGCCACCTTTGCACCACCAAGGTGGGTCACCCCCGCCTTTCAATAAACCTGGCCTGGATCTCTGGACACCGTCGTTTACACCTTTCACATCCCATCCTGTTGACTGGCTGACCCTTTAAGGTTGGGAAAATCCTGCAAGCCTGGATAGATTTCCCTTCTGTTGTCCAGCAGTGGCACAGGGTGCCTGGCACACAACAGGTGCTCAAGAAACAACATTCCTTCCTATTAAGAGCAGTACCACCACCACCAGGATTGAGGTCACATTTTCCCCAGGAGATGCAGGTTAACTCACGACTGAGAGTGGTGCTTGTGGCAGCAGCACCACTCAGTGTTGGCCCGAAATGCAGAATCTCCCCACCCCACCCGATGAATCAGAATCTGCATTTTAAGATCCCCAGGTAATGAGGACATATCTCAGATTTGGGGAAGTACTAGGGTTTGTTTGCTGGTGATGCTACCTTGAGAGGGTTTCTACTCTACTAAGCATGAGCCATCCGTTCCGCCAGTCTTCCTGGAGTGCATAGGGAGAGGCTACTGATCACCTAATACTGTCTATGTTGAAACCCAGTTTTCTGCATTCAGGGGGAACTCCTCTACCCCCTGCCCCAGCCAGCAGTGAGAACCTGGAAAAACAGCCAGAGGCCCTGCTTTGTTAAGGGTCTGCACTGCAGCCTTTGATGCAGGAAGGAGAGCATGAAAAGGAATCACCCCCTTAAATAAACAAAACAGCAAATCCTCCTGGGGCACCAGTGAGGAGAGCTCTCCTGGGAACTCATCACTTATTTAAGGGCAATTTCCTATACAGTGTGGATCTGTTACATATCCAGGGAGGAGCTCAGTGCCCAGAGCTCTACACCCACAGGTGTGAGGGAGCAGGGTGAGTCAGAGTCTTGGGCAGGGTGGGCTATAGTGGAACAGACCATGACAGGGCATGGTCCCAGCATCAGATGGAGGGAGCTGCTAGGCAACTGAGCTCTCCCCCCACCCCATCCCTGCTTTTGCAGATTGCACAGGAAACTGACTTGAGATAGGGCATGGTCTTCCTTCTCCAGTCCTCCCACTCAAGCTCTAAGTGTCTGGGAATGAAGGACAAGGCCTCCTTCCTCATACTCCTTCCTTCCACTCAGAGACCTGGACAGAGAGCTGGGCATCCCTACTCAAGCAGTTTACAGAGCAGTGGAGAACAGTGCAGGTGGGCCTTGGAGCCAGACTGCCTCCATGGCCTTCGGCAAGCGGCTTAACCTCCCTGAGCCTCAGTTTCCCTATCTGTAAATTGGGGCTAACAGTGGGTCATGTCATGAAATGATGTGAGTATTAACCCAGTTATTATTTGTAAAAGCTCTTAGAAGAGCCCCTGGCATATGGTTGGCATTATATAAATATTTGTTAAATAAAAGGACATAGGAAGCAATGATCATGTGGGGAAGACATGCCTTCTCGAAGAGGGATTCAGGAAGGACTTTGAGGAGGATGGGACTTCTGCACTGGAAGCATGAAGATGCTCACTTGACAGAGTGCAGAGCTACAGGCTGGCTCTGGAAGAGAACTCGAACAAGGACAGTACAAGGGCAAAGTCCCAAAGTGGGACCATCAGTCAAGTATAGGGTGCGTGGGCCCCTGGCTACCTCTCCCAGGAATGACAAAGAGTTGCATGGTCAAGTTCCTTGAATTTTGAACTAAAGACTTTGAACTTCAGGGCCAAAGAAGCTAGAGATCTGGACCAGCTTCAGCCTCACCTGTGCAGTGATTTATTTAACAAATATTTATGTAATACCAACCATCGCATCTGAGCATGGCTCTTGGGCCACCAGAGATCCAGGAGATCCACTGATGCTGTCTCCCCTGAGTTCCTTCTGGGGCCCTTGTCTCATGGGAGGAGTGAGGGAGGCATAGGAAGAAGGGTCACCTCTCCTCACTTTCTTTATCTCTTCATGTCCTTCATAAGTCCCTCTGGGTGAGGCAGTGGGTGCATTTCAGCCTGTGCAGCAGCTACAGCACTTCCTACCTCCCTGTGTCCTCAAACACTGAACTGAGCACTGTTATTTCTCTCCTTGAGCTAAGAAGACCTGTCCAGCCATGATAATAGCCCTGGCCTCTGGAATCCAGAAGGGTCAAACTGCAGGTCAAGAGAGAATCAGAGAAAGTAGAGGCCTCTATGTGGGGCTTGGAGAATCAGGCTGGAGGCATGAAGGAGAGACCCCATTCCCAATAAGTTGCTGACTTTCTGGCAACCCAGTGTTAAAAGGCTTTATTTTCCACTTTGGTTGACCTCTCTGATCAGCAGAGATGAATGTACTTATAGCCTAGGGCTGATTAGGAATGAAACTGGGGAAAGCCTTCTGAAATTTGGAGATTCAGAGCACAGCATCCCCCATACAGTATAGGATGTGGGGGTAGGGAGCTGCCTCTAAAGGACGCGTTGATTAATCTCCAGGTCTGTCTCATTGTTCCACAGCTAAAACAGAACAGGTAGCTGAGAAGGGGACCCACAACCTTTTATTATCTTTGGTTTTCTGAAGTTTGACTCTGTTGTGCCTGGTTTTGTATTTATCTTGCTTAGGGTACACGGACCATTTTGAATCTGTTGATTTGTCTTTCATCAAATTTGAGAAAACGTGAGCCATTATTCCTTCAAATCTTTTTTTCATCCCTACTCTCTTTCCTTCTTGGGCTTCACTAATGCCTATGTTAGATGCTTTGATAGTGTCCCAGTCTGTTTACTTTTTCCAATGTTTTTACTCTCTGTTCTTCAGATTAAATACTTTCTCTAAGCATATTTTCAAGCTCATTATTTCCTTTATTTTCTCCATTTTTTGTGAAGGCCATCCAGTGAAGTTTTAAATGTGATACATCTTATTTTTCAGTTCTAAAATTTCCATATTTGGAATTTCTAGCTTTCTCAAGATTTACTATTTTCTCATTCATTATAAGCACACTGTCATTTATCTCATTGAGTATAGTTGTAATAGCTTTAAAATTCATGTCTGTTAATTTCAACATCTGGTTATTTCAAGGTCAACCTTGTTGATTGTCTCTTGGCTTTTATCTTGAGAATGGGATGCATTTTCTAGATTTTTTTGTATGTGGAGTAATTTTGAATGTATCCTGGGGATTGTGGTATATTATAGAGAATTGAGATTCTGTTATATTTCTTCAAAGAGTATTGATTTTATTTTTGCTTTGGTGGGAATTAACTTAGTTGATCCAACTGCAAGCTCTCTTTCAGGGCAATAGCTTAAATCTCAGATCATTGGCTGTTCAGTTCTTTTATCATCAGCTGGGTTATTGACAGTTTTCCCTAAACACAAATGGTTCAAAGATCAACCAGAGATTTAGGCTGAGTCTTTGCACAGAATTTGGAGTTCCCCCTTTTTTGGCTGTCTCCTTTCAAGGCTTTGCCTTTACTTTTTAGTGCCTGTGGTTACCCTGAATTCTAGATTGTGAGTTTTCTTTTGGATGTTTTTTTTTTTTTTAATTCAGGTAAACTCCATAGGACATAAAATTAATCATTTTAAAGTGAACAATACAGTGGCACTTATTATATTCACAGTGTTGTGCAACTACCACCTATATCTAGTTTCAAAACATTTTATCACTCCAAAAAGAAAACCCCCTACCTATTAAGCAGTCACTCTTCATTTCCCTCCTCTTCCAGCCCCTGGCAACAACCAATATGTAAATTGATTCTAGGATTTACCTATTCTGGATATTTCTTACACGTAAAAATGCATTCATACAATATGTGACCTTTTGCATCCAGCTTCCTCAACCACAATGTTTTTGAGGCCCATCCATATTGTAGCATGTATCAGTACTTTATTCCCTTTTTTATTTTTATTTTTTGTGGTTTTTGGCCCAGGCTGGGTTTGAACCCACCACCTCCAGCATATGGGACCAGCACCCCACTCCTCTGAGCCACAGGCACCACCAGTACTTTACTCCTTTTTTATGGCCAAATACTATTCGATTGTGGAATGTAGTACAATTTGTTTGTTTATTTGTTAACAGACATTTGGGCTGTTTTGACCTTTTGGAGATTATCCATAGTGCTGCTGTGAATGTGCATGTATGTGTGTGTGTTGAAATCCCTGTTCTCAGTTCTCTTGGGTATAGACCTAGGAGTGGAATTGCTGAGTCATATGGTAATTTTAAGTTCAAATTTTCAAAGAACCAGAAAACTGTTTTCTAGATACTGAACCATTCATTTTGCATTCTCATCAGCCGTGTACGAAGGTTTCAATTTCTTCACACCAACACTTGTTATTTTCCATTTGTTTAATTATAGCGATCCTGGTGGATGTGAAGCGTTAGCTTATTGTTGTCTTGATTTGTGTTTCCCTAATGACTACTGATGTTGACCATCTTTTCACATGCTTTTTAGCCATCTGTAGATCTTCTCTGGAAAAGAAAACTCTATTCAAGTCCTTTCCTATTTTTAAATCATGCTTTTGTTATTGTTGAGTGGTAGGAGTTCTTTATATATGCTGGATACAAAATGCTTGCTGGAGATACAGTTTGCATAAATTTCCTCCCATTCTGTAGACCGTCTTTTCATATTCCTGATAATACCCTTTGCTATATAGGACTTTTTAATTTTGATGAAGTCGAGCTACATCAATTTTTCTTTTGTCATCATCACTAAGAATGTTTTGCAAAACTTAAGGTGATCACGACTTTACCCTATGTTTTATTCTGAGTCTTGTGACTTAGCACTTATATTTTGGTTGTTGGTCCATTCTGAGTTAATTTTTTTATGTGGTGTGAGGTAGGGGTTCATTCTTTTGCATGTGGATATCCAGTTATTTGGTGCTATTTATTGAAGAGACTATTTTCCCCCATTGAGTTTCTTGGCAACCTTGTCAAAAATCAACTGGCCATAGATGTGTGGGCTTATTTCTGGACTCCTCTATTCCTCTGGCCTCTGCGTGTATCCTTAGGATAGTCCCACACTTTTTGTTTGCCGTAGCTTTGTTCTGCTTTCTCTGTGCTGTGCTGACTTCTGCGTGCCCTTAAGTTGAAAATAATAATAATAATAATAATAATAATAGGAGACTCACATTGTGCCATCCATGTCTCCCAAGCACCAAGTTCTGTCTGGAATCTGCCTGTTCTGGTCCCGAGTGCCTTCTGGTAGTTGCTTTTTTGGCATTCTGCTTAGAGTGTATAGTGATTAGCTGCGGGTTTGGTATTCCAGCAGGAGTTTGCTCAGCTGTGCCAATGCAGATCCTTTACCTTCTACCACCCTTTCCCCTAACATTGCTTTCCTTGGCTCTAAATGAGGATGGCAGGGGCAGTGGAAGAATGGGGAGTTACCTGTCCAGGCACTTTCTCTGCAGAAGACTTCTTGCTTGGCCCATGGTCCTCTGAGTCCCCCCTGTGCTGTTCCTGGGAATGAAGTGGACTCCAGATTCCAGAGTGAGGTATCCTTCCTGTTTGTAGAGCTGACATAGAGACTCCTTTCCTCATTTTTCAGGGATGTCTTGGAAATACAACAGGTTTTCAATAGATCCTCATCAAATAATTGAGAAATTGTGGTTCTAAAAGGGCAAAAAAGTGAAGCTGCCATGATTCCTTCTGGCTCCACAGCCTTTGGGGTTGGCTGACTGCTGCCTCCCAGGAGGACCTCATTTCCAGCAACTGTAAATGAATCCTCAGACACCCTGACTGCTCCCTCTCCACAGGGAGAGGTGAGTTGGCACGAAGGGCCATCTCTGCCCCGAGCCAAAAGCAAAACTTAAAATGTGTCTGGGCAAGGGTGGGGGAGCTAATTAAGAGGGACATTCCTCAGCATCAGAGCTGTGTCATTTACAGGCTAATGAATGGGTTTTACTTAGCAAATTATCATTTTCCCTACCTGCAGGTGAGGAAACCTATTTATTGCTTTAAGGTCTCTGCAATTTAGATTAAATTAACCACTTCTCTGTCCATTAAGGGACCTCCCTCCCTGGCCTACCATAGTTGGCGTGACCCCCTTGGCTTCTTGGCATGCTGAGTTTTCCTTAACTTACCAGAGAGCAGCATATCCCGGTTATGGCTTGTTTTTCTTTCTTCTGTTTTGTTCAAAGACCTTTAGATTTTGATATTTTCTCAAAACAGGTTGTGTTTTTTTTCTTTTGTTTTTGTTTTACTGTATCCCAGAGGCTGAGGGATGGATGACATGATTTCCAGAAGTCTTTTCGGGTACTCTCCTACTATTGTCCTTTGCTCTTGGAAGTAGATCAAGAATTCTTTACTTAATGGGCATAAAGTGCTTTGAAAACACACACTGTTAAGTGGCATAAGGGACCAGCTCACTAATTATTTATGATTTCAGGAGAGCCAGTTAATTCACCAGGAGATGGAGTTGTATTGGCGGGGGTGATGGTAAATCATTCAGGAGAATGCAAATAGCAGTAGTTCCCCCTCATCAGCTCCCTGTGCCCACTAGGGATGCTGGACACAGAAAGCTCCTGGCAGCCAGGTGTATGCAGCTACAGGCAGTGCCACCTGCAGCCTTCTTCCCTCCATTGCCTGGAGTTCAAAGTCAGAGCCAGGAGCCAGAGGGGACTCTACAGGTCTCTGTGCTCACTCCCCTGCCTAGGGCAAGAGTGTATTCAAAACATTCTGGAAAGAGAAAGGCTGACTCTTTGTCTCTTCATACTCTTCAGAGAGGGCAGGTGACAGATGCTTCCCTGAGAAAAGCCAGAAGAACCCCCTAGGATCTCCCATGTCTAAAATCAGGAGGCCCTCCTGATGGTCAGCTTGTCCTCACTGCTAGTCCTGCTGTCACTCTCAACCCCTGGAGTCCTTTCCCCTCCACTCCTTGGCTCTTTGCTTGGTACAAGGCCAGCTGTCTGGCCAACCCCTGCACACATGTGTACTCACAGCTATGGCCTTCCAATCCTTCCTTCTTCCATTCAGTAAGTATTTATTGCTGGTCTCCCCTGTGCCATGTGTGGGCATGCAAAACCCGCCCTTGTACCCTTCCTTCCTCTACTCTTCCTAGGAGAGCTGTTTCTTTGCCCACTCCCTCAACCCCCTGCATGCTCAGCTGTCCCTGAGTCCTGGAACCTGACCCCTCCCAGGCATTCTGTGGGAGACACAGTGGACACACTTCTCTGCCCATCTCTTAGCACCTCTCCCAGGGCTGGGCCCAGGGGAAAGTCATTTCCTATCCTTGTGACTCTCACACTGTCATAGTATTCTACAAAAACTAGCTGAACTATTTAGTTTCTTATCATCCTTCTTTCCTTTTTTTTTTTTTTTTCCCCTTGAGATAGAATCTTACTCTGTCGCCCTGGGTAGAGTTCAGTGGTGTCTTCATAGCTCACTGCAACCTTGAACTCCCGGACTCAAGTTGTCCTCCCCACTTAGCGTCCCAAGTAGCTGGGACTACAGGTACATATGGCCACACCCAGCTAATTTTTCTATTTTTGGTAGGGACAGAGTCCCACTGGGTTGTTCGGGCTGGTATTGAACTCCCAGCTTCAAGTGATTCTCCTGCCTCGGCCTCCCAAAGTGCTAGGATTACAGGTGAGCCATTACACTCACCCTGTTTTTTTTATTTTGCACCATCTTGGAACATCAATTTTTCCCACCCCAAACACCCAGGACTGAAACTCCATTGCTCCAGAAAAGGGATCTGCTGCCACACGGTAATTCATCCAGGAAAAGAAAACAAACCAAACCAACAAACCAAGCAAAGATAAAACATGCTCAGGGCTACACTGTGCAGTGGCCCTCCGTGCGGCAGTGGGTCAGCCCGCCCAGGTGGAAAGCAGTCACAACCGCCCTCTTTCTTTCATGTTTTCTCCTTCTGGGCTGCCTGTGGCGGGTGGGAGACTCTGAGCTGGGGCTGGGGAGGCTGTAGGGAGGCAGGTGGTAGATGTTTGTTCAGCTTAAAGAAGAGAGGAGGAGGTGGGGAGGGTGAAGGAACCCGGGGAGGCCTGGGGCAGCTGAACATGGGTGTCACAGTGCCCTGAGCTCAATTTGCAAGGACATGCCCAACTAGTTTGCCTTCCTGGTCCCTCCATGGCATTTGGGGGGAGAACAGTGGCATTAATTCCACAAACTGGACCACACATGTACTTTGTGTGGGCTGCCAAGCTCAGACGCGGAGGGAAGAAATATGTATGTTTGTGTCATAATGAGTTTGTGTTTGTACACTCACATGTATGTGTGCACGCGTACATGTGTGTGAATGTGTATATGTATTCAGTGTGTTATTGTGTGCACATGTGTATGGGTGTGTTTGTGTGCATTTGTGTCTGTGTGTGTTGCCTATTTCACATGGCTGTGATTTGAAAATGTGGCCTCTGAGGGGCACTGGACCAGCTTGCCCATCACCCTGTCTCCCCACACCCACATCCTGGGCACCACCCAGCTGGGACTTTTATTTCAAACCAACTCTCACCGCAGCCATCAGCAGGCCCTGGGGCCATGTGTGGGAGACAGAAACAAGGGTGCAGATGGAGGAAGGGTCAGAGCATGGGGAGAATGTGTTTTTCCCGCCTTTTCTGTGAGTGCACAAAGATGAGGGACCTGCCTCATCCCTGGTGTTCTCTGAGTTTTATGCAAAGACCTGGATTCTACAAAGACTCACTTTGCCCTCCTAGACTATGTAGTTCCACATGGGCCAGGGCTGGTGATGAGGAGGGCATTGGACAGTGGGTAAGATATTGTCAGGGAATTAAGGGGCCTAGATCTAGGTTCAGATCTGCCAGTGACCAATTCAGGGAACTCGAGCAAGTCACTTTACTTCTGTGGTTTCCAATTCATCTTCAGTGACGGGAAAATGTTAAAGTCAGTAATGTTTAAGGTTCTCTTTTTGTCATATCTAGCTAAGACTCTAAAATAGAATCCTGCACTCTTGAGCCAACCATTTTAATTTCAAGTACATAGTCATTGTTTGCCAGGCACGGTTCAAAGAGCTGAAAAATAAAAACAAGAACAAGGAACATAGGAATGATAGAGGTAGCTGGTACTTACTGAGCACTTCCTCCATGTCAGGTATGATTTGCACAACAATTTAGGAGCAGCCTTTACAAACTGTCTTTCAAAGATGGCTAGAACATGTTTTTGTGGTCCTGACCTCCACTCTAGCCTAAATTGAGGGCTAAGAAAGATGCATCATAAAAGTCTTTTAAGGAAACCGAGGCCAGGTACCTGGTCCATGCTGGGGTTCAGGAAAGTTTCTAAGAAGAGCGAGATCCCTATCTGGACTGAGCTGTGAAGTCGGGCAAGAACCGAGCTTGCAGTGGAGGGTAGGGTGGGTGTCCCAGGCTCAGTGAAGAGGCTGGACAGGCCAGGCCATACTTGGGGAATAAAAAGCAGTTGAGTAGAAAGTCCGGCCGAAGGGGAGGGACAAGGGCCTGGGGAAAGGCAGGGCCCCAGAGGGCCAGTCTGGGAAAGCCAGGCTCTGTCTTCTGAATCCCCTGTACCAGAGGGGTGGGGCCTGTGGTCTTACTTCTTTTGTTCTGTTTTAATAGCTCGAGGTCCCTGGCTGTGCTATGGAGGATACTTTGAATTAAGGACCACAGTTCCTTTGCCTTTTTAGATCCCTCTTTCCTGCTCCTCACTTGCAGAAAGTCACCAAAACTTAGTTAATTCCTTCCCTAGGGACTCCATAAGAGCCCCCGCCCTGAGGGGTCACCTCCTTCTCATCACAGGGGGCTTGGCTAAGGCATCCCAGCCCTGCCCTGCTGTGGGCCCAAAATAGAAGGAGAGATGGGGGCAGCTGGAAGGGGGGAGGCCCAAGATGCCAACAGAGGGGTCCGGGACAGGGTGATAGATGGATGAGCACATGCCGGGGAGGGGCCGCACCAGGGCTCCAGTTACAGAAACCTGCCTCCCAAATGCCTGCAAACAGCTGACAGCCAGGGAAAGCGGATGAAATGGGATTAGAACATCCTTTCCAAAGAGAGCACGGGCTGCAGAGCATGACAATACGGTCCCTGTCCTGCTGGCTTGGTGGCTAATGCCGCCAGCCTGGAACCATCTCTGTCTAGGGGCCTGGAGCCAGAGGGACCTGGAGCCTGGGGGAGGGGAGGCTAGCAGGGGAGAAGAGAGGTGAGCAGGCCACTCACTCAGTGGCGTCTCCAGGGAGACCAGGCTTGGAGCTGGGAGAGCCCTGGGCTGCTCCTCCAAAGGTCAACTTGTCCATCTTCCCGCCCCCTGGCCAGCCATAGCATTATGGAGATCGTTTTTTTTGTTGTTGTTGTTTGGGTTTTTTTGAGAAAACCAGTCTTGCCGTGTTTCATCCGGGCTTCACTTAACTCTGCAGGAGAAAGCCTCCAGTGTGGCTAAAATCTCTCATGCTGTTTTGCATCTCCTGTTCCCTACATGAACTTGAGCAGGTCTCAATGTCCTCATCTAGGAAGTGGGATCCTATTTGCTCCCCCATGGAACTGGTGGAAGATCAAAGCACCCACAGCACAGAGCAGAGCCTGGTCGCTGATAGGCACCCCGCACGCTGCTGCTGCTGTTATTATTATTGGGCTGTCTGGTCCTCTGGGCCTCTTCTCCTATCCTCACCCCCAAGCCCTGATGGGGTCAGGCTGGGGAAGCCAACCTGGGCTTGTTGGCTACAGAACTCCCTTCCCTCAGCCTTCTCTTCACCAGGACCCCAACAGGGCCACAGGGACCCTGTGAAGGCAGTGCCACCGCTCAGGGCCAACGTGCAGCCCACGTGCATCCGGGTCACCGGCATTGTGTATTTATGTTTATCTTCACTCGCTTGAAGAGGCTGCGGCAGGGTGAAAGGAATTGATGTTTATTTTGATAACGAGTTCTCAATGCGTTTGCAAACTAATAAAATCAACTCATTAGGCTGCATGTTTAATTCACAACTGTACTGTGGGGAGACTTCCCTGGTGGCTGACGGGAAAAGTGGGCTCCCTCCTGAGACGGAGAAGTGTCTGAGGGATGGAAAACCCTCTGTGACCAGCAACCAGTGCCCGGGGTTCCCGTTTCTCCCCTTCCCCCTGCATGGCCAGGCTTCCGTCCCTGTCTGAGCCCAGAGCCTACAGGCAGACACCTTCTTCTGACCTGGACTCATGGCATCTCCATCCACACAGGCGGCAGGGGCAGGGGTGTTGCCAAGGGCGTGGGTCCCAATGGATGAAGTGTGGAGTGGGTGTGCCCTACAGTGCTAAGGTAAAGACAGGGTCCCTGAACCCTAGTGACATGTAGACCCTTTCTCGGCTCTTCCCAGTGTCCAAATCTCAGGGAAGCAGCTTCCCATGGGGGAAGCTGTGGAAACTGAGGCTGCGAGGACTTTGGCAATTCGTTCCAAGTCTCACGCCTGGTTAGTCCCTGACAGAGCTCGTTGCACCACCACATGAGCAGAGACCACGTGAGCAGAGACCATGAGGGATCAGGGAAGCACATACCCAGCCTGAGTGTTGAGACCCCTCCAAGGCCCCTGTCCCAGGGGCTGGGTGTCCCGCAGAGAAGAAGCACACAATGGCCATACGCGGCCTTGCTGTGCCATGGCCTAGCCTCTGGGTGCCTCTGGAAAGCTCTGGGAAATGTCCTTGCTGGCTAGAGCAGGCCCTGACTCTGGCAGAGAGAAGATGCTGGCTTAATCATGGTTCTCTTTGGAAAATGCCCAGCACCTAGATGTGTTGGGCCTTCCGAGATGGTGGCCCTTCCCAGAGGGAGGTTCAGGAGAAGCCAAGGTCAATGCTAGGAGAAGGGACAGAGCCCAGGAGGCTGAACTTGGGTAAGGGGATTTTTGTCCCTCATCTGTGTCACAGGGAGAAAGGGAAAGGGAGAGAGGGGCAAAAAGACAGAGAGGGAGAGAGAAAGAATCGAAATGCTCCTCCTTGGGCGCTGGATCCCTGCCCCTGGGAAAGAACCAGAAGTTGTGTCCCTCGAGAGCTGTGTGAGCTTGGCAATACCACACCCTCTCTGAGCCCCTGGGCTGCCTCTTGCATCACTGAAGCCTGACCACAGTGCCTGCCCATGCACGATTCCTTGCATTTCTAGTAAAATGCAATTTCACTCTGTGCAGGAGACTCAGAATTGAGATCTGTAGCTGATTTCACATCCTTCCTTCCTCACGTTCATTCTGAGAAGCTGGGAGGTGGCAGGGGCGGCACATCCCGCCTCCCATGCACAAGGGATCTCCGTCCTCTGGCTCTGTACCTCTGCCATGTACACACACCTCCACTTGTACACACACCAAATGCATAGACATATACGTGAACACATGTGTACACACAAATACATATGCTCATGCTCCCTGTCCATCCTTCCCAGACACACAACACACACAGACACACACCCCAGCCACACAAATATGCCATTACACACAAAAACATACGGACACACAGAAACACACCCCAGCCACACACATACACACTCCCTGACTCCATTATAGCAGGGCCAGTGGCTCTGCTGGCTGTCAGCATCCTAACTGCGCCAAAGCTGCCCTGTGAATCACGGAGCCCCAGTGAATGACCCAGATACAGAGAGTCATGTCCCTGGGATTTACAGCCATTTGAAGCATATCATGAGCCAAAATTCAGGCTGGTAACAGAATGGCTGCTTGATTTTTTCCCACCCTTTCTGCGGTGTCTGGGAGGGAGCCAGCAGCTTCTGGGCTTGGAGCAGGGGACAAGGTGCATGTCTGGCTTTCACAAGTGCTGGGGGGGGATCCCCGTCCCTCCTGAGGAGAGGGACTCCTCTGAAGAGCTGACAGGACCTATGGGTCCTCTCCCTAGAGAAAATCGCACACTTGTGCATGAGCAAAGAACTTTTAGGACTTACTTTCAGGGAGTTTCAACCCCACTGTCTGGAGATCCTTGGGGCATGGCAGCTCCAGAGCAGCCCAGGCTTTCATGCCTTCCAGAGACAGTGACACCCCCGAGAGAGGGGAACATGGGGTGTTCAAGGATGCTGGGGGACCCTCTGCCTGGCTCATGCACCTGAGCAGTTGTTTCCCTCCATGCTGCCTGGCCCCCTGCCCCAGCGCTCCCTCCCGGCCTGGAGACTCCTAACAGGTACCTGTTGATAGCCACACTGGGGCATCTCCCAGCCGGCAGGGGCTCTGTCTACCCAGCCCTGGGGGCTCTTGAGGTTTCCAGGAGATTCTCACATAACTTCCTCCTCCCATCTTGGCCCCCGAGATTCCCTCCATCCTTCCTGTGCTTTGGCCCCTTTGAGATTTGGGGAGACCCTGGTGAAATGTGGTTAACTGCATGTGGGCAGAGAGGCTCCTGTTGCCTCCCTAGCAAAATGTCTTGAAAAGTCGTTAATGCCCCTGCCTCTAAATCCTCTCTTCTCTTTCTTTATTAAACCCACCAAAGCTGCTCTGTGGGGCTGGGCCTCAGTCCTCGGACCCCGTCCACCAGAGTCTTTCAGCTCCCTGTGGGTTAGGCACCTCCCTCGCCAGCTCCTGCTCCTGGTCTGGCCTCTGATGTCAGGGCAGCCTGGATTCAGTCCTCTGCTCTCTCCTTCTCCCGACAGTCCTCACCTTAGTGATCTCCTCCAGGCTCTGTGCCTGAGATGCTTGTGTATATCCCTGACCTGTCTCTCAAGCTCCATCCAGACTTATCTATCCAAAGCTACATTCACTTGGATGACTAAGTCATCCCAACCTAGCACACCCAAGGTCTTGCAGGCTGCAGACCTTTCCCCCAGGCTTTGTTAAGGGCAATGCCAAGACACAGTTGTCTCCAGTCAAAACCTTGAGGCTATCTTTGACTCTGCTCTTTCTCTTGTACCACAATAGAATAGAATAATCCAATAGAACCATATAATTAATAGACTGTACATTGCTAAATGCAGAGCTCAGCTCCTCCTCCACTGCTGCACTGGTCCTGGCCACTGTCATCTTTGTCACCACTGCAGGTGACAAAGCATCAGCTACCATGATCCTTAATGTGATCTCCTTCCCCTTGAGTGCAGCCTGCACTTAGTGGGCTGGCTTCCTAAGAGCACACACTATAGGAAGGGAACTTTAAAAAGTGACTTTACAGTGAGGACAGCTGGAAAACCCTGTCCCACCCTGCTGACCAGGATTTATCTCACCAGTGAGCGGCCAGGTTGGTAGCGTGGAATGTGATGGAATGTGGTGGAATGTGATGAGGAGGGCACCTGCGCTCTCCCCGCCACAAAACCCATAAACTACCTCTAACCGTGAGAAAAACATGAGGCAAATCCAACTTGAGGGACAGTCTGCAAAGCCCCTGACCAGGGCCCTTCTGAGCTGTCAAGGGCACCAGAAACAAGGCACATCAGAGAAACTATCACAGTCTACAGGGGCTCAAGGAGATGTTATGGGGGATCCTGGATGGGGTCCCGGAACAGAGAAGGGCATTAGGGGAAAACTAGGGAAACGTGAGCACACTGAGAGGTGTGGTGAACAGTACCGGAGCGCTTTGGTTCCCTGGCTGTGATGAATGTGCCATCATATACATCAAGAACAGGGGGAACGGGGCATGGGGTCTATGGGAATGCTCGGTTCTGTCTTTACAACTGGACAGTAACCTAAACCTCTTCCAACATCGAGTATTAACAACAACAACAAAAACCCAGAAGTCAGAGCCTGCCGTGTCAGACCCTCAGAGTAAAAACTGTTTCGTCCTCACGCAAGCTTGTGAGGCCCCTGAGACCTGACCCCTGTTGTCTCTTGTCTTGCTCCATCAACTTCTGCCCTGCGGCCCTTGTCGTCTGGCACAGCTGCCCTGTGGCCCCAGCTGCGAACCTCGGGTCAGCTGACCTTGCTGTCCTCAGCGCTGCACTGTGGGAACCTCCCTGGCTGCCTCTTCAATCATCTGCCCTGTACCCTCCCAGCAGTGTCAGGCCACCTCCCTCACTGAACGCCGTAGCCTATGCCCAATACCTCTCCCCACGCCCAGACCCCTGCCCAGACCCCTGCCCCTGCCCAGTATTCTCCTTTTTATTCCTGTGACACATGTCTCTATCCTATTCGATCATTGACCTGTTTACACTGTTCCTTGTCATCTGCCCCAGCCAGAGTGTGAGCTCCCTGAGGGCAGCCATCTTTGTCTTAAAAGTCCCTGGTGGATGCCAGATGCCCAGCCATGCAACAAATGCACAGCTGTAGAAAGAACAACTGAAAAAATGTGGCCTTCCCTGCTCTCAGGCCAGGAAATATATACTTTGCAGCAACCCCATGGGCTAAGGCGCCCGTGGATCAGAGCGACGCCTCATCTGCGCTCCTTAACAACTCTGCCTCCCAGCAGGGCTTGTTCACATCCACACTGCCCTGGTGGACAGGAGAACTCTTCTCCTCCTCCTTAGAGATCTGGAGGATTCTACAAAGTCCTCTTGATCTCTGTCTACACCTCTTATTTGCACTTCCATCAAGAATTGCCTCTTCTCGGGAACCCGTCTTTTCCAGAGAATGTGGGACAAAGACGCCACTCATGGAAAGGGTGTTGAATGAATAAGGGAGGGAGAGACGGTCCCCAGCACCTGTCTAGCCACATGGTCTAGCCTCTTGGTTCAGCTTCATGGTCTAATACAGAGACTTGAATGTTGGAGACGCTCCAAAAGCATTGGCTATTGGGCCATTCCTGTGCTTTGCATCTCAGGAAAATCACCCAGGCCTTTGACCAGGTACTACTCTGCTCAGCACCGAGGGAGCCCCCCCACCCCAGGTCCCTCCCAACATGGTCTCCACCCAACTCCTGCTTAGCCCCACAGGTGCTTCCAGAGTGAAGAACACCAGTGTCCATGACTAATAGTGCCTGTTCCTACCTGGTCAACTCCCCTCCTGCCCTCTCCATCTCTAGAACTGAAAATCTGGATGGACCCTAAATGTATGGAGTGGGTAGAGGCTTTCCACCTCCCGCAAAAAATAACCAGGCCCTGGACAGAGCCACACCTGGATTAGGACCTAATCTCACCATTCGCCTGCCACGCCATTTTGGTGGATTTACACCCGCTTGGGTGTCGTGTGTGAGGTGGAAACAGTGATTCCTGCCTGCACAGTTGTGAGCGTTGGAGATGGCACTGAAAACAGCAAAGGCCCTGACCTGGGGCAGCCGCCGTGTAGATGGTAGCTGTTATTTTCCTACCTGCCCCCCAAACCCCTCCCAGCTTTTACTCACCAGCCCCTCCCCCACAAGCAGCTCCCTGCCCTGCCTCAGAAGAGGGGCTCGGCAGACCTGCCCCCCAAGCCCCTGTGACATCCAGCTTCCCCACAGGGGGCTGCCTGTCACCAGCTTCCCGAATGCCTGCTGCTGCCTTTGAGGACCTCAGCCTTTCCTCACGAGTCTGTCCATGTTAGCTGAAGCCTAAAACAAAAAGTAATAGTAAGACACAAGCATGGGGCAGTTCCCGTAGCTCAGCCACATAAACCGAGGCTGGTGGGTTCAAACCCAGCCTGAGCCAGCTAAAACAACAATGACAACTACAACAACAACAAAAAAATAGCCAGGCACTGTGGCGGGTGTCTGTAGCTACTTGGGAGGCTGAGGCAAGAGAATCTCTTAAACCCAAGAGTCTGAGGTTGCTGTGAGCTGTGACAGCACGGTCCTCTACCCAGGGTGACAGCTTAAGACTCTGTCTCAAAAAAGAAAAAGAAAGAAAAGAAACAAGCATAAGGTGCCCCTTCGGCCCCCCACAAATAAATAAGATGTTAGTGAAGGAAAACCAACGCCCCCACCACCACCCCCTGTCTCCACTAATTAGATCTCATCAGCACTTCCACAAGGTCACCTCATTTTGTTTGGTATGAGTGAATGTGTTTTTCTTGTTTTCCTTAAAACACAAGGAGAAAAAAGCAAACTCCACAGTTTTCTGTGGTCTCTCTGGGCTGTCAGGGAAGTGAGGTGGCAGCTTTCTCAGGCTTGGTGAACCACAGGAGGCTGAGTCTGTAGGGCCAGAGAATAGACAACCGATGTGTCTGCCACTCAGCAAGCGCTGGGAGCACCTGCTGTGAGCCCAGGGCCACTGATGAACACGTGCGTCTGACCTGTGAGCATGTGCGCAGAGTTAGCGAGGAGCCCGGACACCCAAACACGCCACCAGGCGCGTGCGGTCAGGGCATAGGGGTGTGCCGGGGACTGCCGGAGTTTAGAGGAAGGACAGAGAACTCATCTAGGCTGAGGTGACATGAAAACCCTACTGGGCTCGGTGATGCTGGGCTGACTCTGAAAAGAGTAGGAAAATATGAGATGAGATTTGTGGGTCATTCCGGCTACCTCTGCTCAACTGATGCCCCCCAGAGCCTACTTGATGAGGTGGAGAACCCCCGAAATGAGACCATCTCAGACCACAGCCTTCCTGCGCTCCCATTTGCTCTGGTCAAGGCCAGACCTTCTGTCTAAGCTGGATTCCACCCCTCGCCTGCTCGGTGGCTCAGTCTCACCTGCACCTTCTTTCTCTCTCTCTGCCAAGTCCTTCCCCTCAGCACACACCTGCCAAGGCTCCTGACTCTGATGGATTTCCCTGGACCCTCTAGCCTCTTCCCTAGAGCTTTCCTTTGCTCCAGGCTCCTTGAAGTGGCCATCTCCATTTGCTCCCACCCTCAGCCTTGCCGCCCCCCCTCCCGCCTCCTCAGAAGCCTCCTGGTCAAGGCTACCTGTGATCTCCACGTCCCTGGACACTCTAGCGGCCTTACCCTCTTGTCCATAGCTGGTCTCTCCTTTCCTCTTGGCTTTCCGAAGCCTACAGTCCGGGGTGGGGGTGGGGGTGCTCCTGCCTTTCCCATTCTTCTTCGGGGACTGCGCTATGGCCACATCCTCCTGCAGTGGTCCACTAAATGTTGGTGTTTGCCAATGTCCCCACTCCCACCCCCTGTGGCTTTGGTTGATGTCACCGTGCCAATAGCATCCTCTCCCACAGTTCCTGCCAAAGTGGCTGCAACCACCCCCAGACCTCCTGGACCTTGCCAGCATCTCCCAGTCCTTCCCTCAGCACTGGCCCCCAAACTGAGCTCCCTTATTTCTCTGTTTTTATGCCTGTTGTCCCAGTGAGGGACCTACCCATCCATCACCCAGTGTCTTGGGCCGAAATCTCAGTACTCCCATCCCTGTGCCCTTCATGTTGAGCAGCTCCTCAAGTTCTCCTGAAATTTGGGGACAGTTTTCTAGCTGTCTTCCTGCCTCAGCCCAGAGACTTAGCAGGGGAAGGAACAGAGGTGATGGTGGGGGTCCCAACGCAACTACTTATGCCTTTAAGCCAACTGCCCATGGGTCTCTGGTGATGTAAAGGGTGGTATGTTGTTGCAATACTGTTTTTTGTGGGCTGGCAAACTGGGGTTGTCCCTAGTGCCAGGTCCCTTTCCTGTGCCCCATGCCTGCTTTGTCCTCCTGGCAGGGAGCTGAAGGACATGGAGGTGGTGAAGGGGCTGGCTCTGACTGGGTGTCCCTCTCGGAGTTGCCTTCCCTCTTCCTGGAACCTGTTAGCTCTGTGGGCCCGCTGGGCTGGGCAAGGCTGAATGGGGCTCTGTTCCCTCAGGAGAGTGTGTATGAGCACGTTATTTCCATGGACCCCCACCTGGAAACCACTCCCGGCCTCACCCTGGAAATAAATAGTCCTGTGGCCAGGGAGGCTGACGTGGTGGTGCTGCCTGGGGCAGGCGTTCCCTCCTTGTGGCAGCCTCCAGGGGGCCTGCTGCCCATTTGGCCCTGGGCACTGAGACGGGCATTGTCCTCCTGCCTGGTGATGTTGTCGTAGGCTCTGCCCTCCCTCCTCACTCTCATGTCTTCCGCTCTTCAACACTTTCCAGAGCGCCTGTTAAGAGGATGCTCATTGTGACCACTGGCTTCTGTGCCCACAGGAAGTGGCCCACGTGGGGGACAGCCTCAGGAGATCCCATGTGTGCCAGGACCTGTGTCATGAAAGGAGTCAGGCAGACCCAGGTTGGAATCCCAGCTCTGCCAATCACAGGCTGTGTGACCTCTGGCAACTGTCTTAACCTCTCTGAGCCTTGGTTTCTATTTCTACTTCTATCACAGAGTGGCTTTAAGGAGAGGGCTAATGAGATAATGTTTGAAAAGTACCCAGCACAGAACAGTGAAGTATTAAGTGGTTGCTGTCTTGTTGCAGATTCAGAGTCGGGGATGGGAGCTCTGGGGGACCAAGCTCCCTGCACACTGGGGAGGTTGTTTTGCCTGGAGTTGTATCCTGGGAAGCCCAGAATATGAGGTTCTTGGGACTCGGGTGGTTGCATTTCAGAAAAGAAGGGAGTCATCTCTCCCACTTAGTGGGATTGGTGCTCAGAGAGTTTTAGAATCTTCTCGGGCAGTGTTTTCCAATCTCTTTTATCTCCGGGCACACTTGACCCTACAGTTAAACTTCCACAGCACACTTAAATTATGTTGATCAAATAAATGAGTAAGAAAAAGAATATACTTACTGTGCTTTGAACCGCTTTTGAAAATAATTTAATTAATGACCTTTAAAATTTTTCGTGACACAACCTAAGATCCTCTCACAGCACACAGGTGTGCCATGGCATACAGGTAGAATATCACTGTTCTAGGGGAAAGGACCTGGGTGGTCAGTGTGAATCTTCCATTCGGAACATGAAGTCCCCATGCAGGGGAACCAGCCTGTGCCTCGGCAACCCCAGGGACAGGAAGCTTCTTTTCTGCAAGGCCAGACAACAATGGTGGCTTCTGGGACATACTTACACACCCTACCCTGCCAGACTTAAGTACCTGCTGCTTAAGGGCAGTGCCAAATGGAGAGGCCTCTAAGGGTGAGGTTCATCTCTGTATCCCCAGGGCCAGCACAAAGTGGTCTCAATGATGGAAGACTTTGCCCCCCCCCAGGGGACATGTGACAGTATCTCCAGATATTGTGTTGTCACCACCTGCAGAGGGTAGTGGTTGAGTGCTCTGGGCATCTAGTGGGTCTAGAAGCCAAGGACAGTGCCTGACATCCCACAGTGCACAGGACAGTCCCCACCAAGAGGGTGACCCGCCCAAACTGGAGAAGCCCTGCATTAAATCAACATGGCCCTTAAGGCTGTGCCCAGACCCAGACACAGAGTTCCTTGTGTGGGTTTGTTGAGATTTAAGAGACCGAGAATGGGAAAAATAGTCATCCAATTTCATTTCCATCTGGCATCCAAAAAAGAGGATTTTGCAAAAGAACTTATATTTCCCTTTCTTCCATCCATGTGTTTGGCCAGGCTCTCTGCTAAGTGGGAGAGAATCCTCTATACTGATTCAGAGATGAGGAACCCCTGCCGAGCCCGCTCCAGGGCTGAGGGAGCAGCTGAGGATGCAGGGGTAGAACCCCCCCTGCCATGCCCAGGCCCCCAGCCCCGGCTTCCCTTCCTGTGTTCCTTCTCAGTCCTGGGACTCACAGGGGATCCTAGGGGCGGGGAGGTGGGACTCTAAATTCCAGCCTCAGTTCTGTCTCTGCCTTGTTTTTGTGACCTTGGGATGAACCATTCCAACTTCTAGGCCTCAGTTTTCCAAACCTGTCCACCAACCTGCCCACCTGTGTTAGTTTACCTCGGCTATTGCAGCAAAATAGTACAAACTCGGTGCTTAAAATGCAGTTCTGGGGTCCAGACATGCAACATCGGGGTGTCAGCAGGGCTGGCTCCTTCTGGAGTCTCCAAGGCAGAATCCACTCCCTGCCTCTTCCTCGCTTCTGAGGGCTGCCAGCAGTCCCTAGGGGTCCTTGGTTTTGTAGTGCACCACCCTACACTCTGCCGAGTTATCACCTGGCCTTCTTCCTGGGTCTCTGTGTCACATCCTCTCCTTTCTCTGTGTGTCTGTATCCAAATTTCCCTCCTTTTATAAGGACAGCATCATTGGATTAAGGTCCAACCTAATCCAGCATGACCTTGAACTTGATTATATCTGCTACGACCCTATTTCACATTCTGAGATTCTGGATAGACATAAATTTGGTGGATACTATTTAACCCAGTACATCACCTCATTGGGAGGGGGGAGGGGTCAATGTGCTCAAACACAGATCATTAATAAGGGCTGGTGGTCGGAAGGCCCTATGGCCTCTCTCAGGCACGTTGCTGCCCACAGGGTCCTAGACCCTGGTACCCTGCTTTCTGTCCCCCAGTGGACCCAGACCAGTTTGGGCAGAGATTGGAATGCAAACGAGTGAGTGGCCTGGATTAGTTGTCTGAGCTGCTCCAAGGACAGTGGAAGGAGACCTGGCAGGGAGTGGAGATGGGTCTGGCTGGGCACTAGGGAGGGGACAGTTTGCACGACAATAAATACCTCTTGATGGGCTGTGGTTGCAAAGGGACTTGATGCCAGATCGAGTTGTCAGCATTGATTGGATGGCCACAAAACCCTGTCACAGAGCGGGAGAAGAGCCCCCAGGGGCTGCCTGGTGGCCTATCCCCACACTACCTTGGGCATCCTCAAAGTCACTGGGGGAGTTAGGGTCTGAGTGACCAGAACAGGTGAGGCTCTGCCCTGGAGAGGCCCTGGGTGTCCCCCTGACCCTGGGACTGAGGAGCTTCTCTCCCTCTCTGGCCCCCTCCCCTGGGGCCGACAGAAGCCAGGAAGGCCTGTCGGGCAGGCGGCCCATTTTTAATGAACAAATTACCGTCCTTGTTAGCAGCATGAACAGGGCTTTGGGGGATCAAGGGAGCAGGAGCTTGGGAAACAGCCACTCATTTAATGAAGAGGATGAATTCCAGATGTGGCCTCTGGCCCAGCAGACAGCTGCCATCTCTGGGCTTCTGAAGAGAGATCCAGTGCTACTGGACAGGACTGAGGACACAGCAGGAGCAGCTACGGCCAGAGGAGGCTGGAGCTGACCGGGCCTTGGGCCAACCGGGACCAGGTCCCTTCCTTTGACAGCACCAGGACCCCTTATCCCAGGAAACTCAGGGATCTCTGCCTGCCCTTGGGTATTTATTTAGCAACCAGCATTTGAGAAGACACGTAGTGAGAAAGGGCTGCTGTGGATTCAGTGTCTCTTCTAAATGGATTTCTGGCTTATTAATTGCAGCAGCAGCCGCACACTGCTGACAGATAAGCACAGGTGTGTGAGACACATTGATCCTGTCAGCAGACAGGGTTTGGCACCTACCTTTGCTGATAGACGGCCTTCCACTCTGTGACAGCTCAGGAGCCCTTGGCCCCTGTGCTGAGGACACTGGCTTTAGCTCCCCAGATCCCAGGAACAGGGAACTAGGGTGTGGTCTCTGGTTTTATCCTGAGTCCCAGGAAGGAAAGGAATGGCTCAGGGTGGAAAGATGGGTTTTGAGTTATGCTTAAAGTGAGAAAGAAAAGGAAGTGGATTAACTTGTGTTCGGCTCTCCATCCCCCTCCTTCCTCCTTCCCTCCTTTTTCCGTTCCTGTCTTCACCTCCCTCCCTCCTGCTTACCTTTCTCCTTCCTCTGTACACACCGCTAGAGACACATCACTGGGTCAGGCCCACTGGGCAGGACGCAGCAGTGAAAAACGTCCAGACTTAGCCTTTTAGAAGCCCCTAGACTTTAATTGGGAAAGTAAGAAAAGGGGAGATTCTTTCTGGCTAGATGGTACATTCCCCACTTGTTCCTTAACCAGGAGAGTCTGCTTTTGGCTCCCTCACCTACTGGGGAGCGTGCCACAATTTTACTGAAAGAAGGCATTCTACTAAAAGTAAAAGCAGAACGGTCTGAAGCCACTGGTATCTAATCCATTCATTTTATTGTATAAACACAAACAGGAGGTCAGGATCATGGACTTACCCATGGTCTTGCAGTTCACAGGCAGTGACAGCCCCTGGCCAGAATCCCAGGCTTCTCACTGCCCTGTCCAGGGCCCCCAGCTCCCCCTGAGGGTGGTGCAGGTGTGGACTTCGAGAGTGTCCTCAGGTGCAGATCCACTGCTCCCAGCAGGACCCCTCAGAGCCCCCGGAAAGGAAGAGGCTGGTGGTTCATGTTCTGCCCAATGCCTCTCACTTAATGGGCAGCTTCCTCTTCTGAAGGGTCATTTACTGACAGTGCTGGGTTTTCAAGTGGGGCTGGTTTAAGCAAGTGGTTTCTATAAAGAGCAGAGCCACATCTCCTGGGAAAGACAGCCAGGCCAGGGTGGGGGGAGCCGGGGGAGCCAGGGGAGCCAGCCACTGTCTGTGTCATGAATTTTATCGACTTGTAAACAAGGCTGGAGAATAAACAATTAAAATTGGCTGATGCATGCGGCTGCCTCAGCCAGCTGGCTGTCAGGGAGGTGCTGCCCAAGCTGGCCATGATGACTGGATGACCTGACCCAGGAGGGCAGGGGGTTAGGGTCTGAGGCTCACTCTCCAACCCTAGCAAGCTGCCCCTGAGTCCATGACTTTTTTTTCACTCTGCATATGGCTTCCAAATAACAATGGGTAGCCAGTGGCAGGGCAGGGGTCCTAGCATACTCCCCCTGCAGACATGTGATGGTTTAGGGCACCTGAGAGCATCTCTCTAGTCAGCCATCAGCCAGTTATGTGACCTCAGAGTAGTGACCCAAACCCTTTGAGCCTCAGTTTCCTCATCTGTGGAACTAGAAGGAAAATGTTTTCCCTTATAGGGGTATCCTAAAAACTAAATAAAATAACAAGTGCAAAAGCTCAAGATTACACCTCCTGTTAACACACTGATAGAAGGATGAGGGGAGATTGCAGGAAGGCTTTATCATTTGATGAGTCAGGAGAGCTGGGGCGAGAAGCACAACTGTGACTTTTATGCTTTCGTCACTTCTGTGCTATCCATGTGCCAGGGATCATGCCAGCTAGCTACACATATAATCTCAGAAAGTTTTAGAAGCAAAGTATGTAGTCCCCTTCTTTACAAAACAGCAGTTAAATCAGGCATCCTCAAACTATGGCCCGTGGGCCACATGCGACCTGCCTAGGACATTTATCCAGCCTGCCAGGTGTTTTTGCGGCAGCTGCCTGTCCTGCTTAGCAGCCGACTTGTTCCGGGGCCCAAAGTCTGGCCCTCCAACAGTCTGAGGGACAGTGAACTGGCCCCCTGTTTAAAAAGTTTGAGGACCTTTGAATTAAATAGTTTGCCCATGGTCAAACAGTTGTTCCTGGCAGAGCTGGGATGTGGTCATAGAACTCCGTGTCCAGCATCTACAAATTGCACTGCCCCTAATTCTCTTCTTCCATCTAGGGCAGGGTTCCCCCCTGTGTTGGTAGTAGGGGTGGCCAGAGGCCCATAGCAGGCCAGGGGGAACTGGGTAACCAGCACCAGGGAGAATCTCTACCCTGGCAAGTCCCTGGGAGGTGGGGAGAGCAAAAGACATTCCAAGCCAGCCAGGAGCATGGGCATGAGATGGCAGGGGACACACAGGTGAGCTGGGGGCCAGGCTAGTGGTTGGCCAGAGTGGGCATGGATACCATGCAGGTGAGGTGAGCATAGGTACATCGGGCCTGGTTCAGGCATGGAGCAGGTACAGACTGATGCAAGGAGATGGTCCCTGGGGCTCTAGGAAGGACTTGGTCAGGGTCTCCCCTGTACTTTCCTTGGCTGGAAAGGAGGGAGGCCAGTGAATGGTCAGCCTCAGAGGACAAGGTCAGTCCCTCTCATTCCAGGACTGTTCCATTTTCCTCCTTTGTTTAGATGCTTCTGGCTGTGGCAGGGAGCTGTCACCAGAAGCCTGTCACCTGGAAGCCATGGGGGAGGATAAAGGCTGGAGGGAGCCATGAGATGCTAATAGGGGCAGAAAGTCAGGGCGGCTGGGACCAGCCATCCTGTCCTGTGTCCTCCCCTACATCCCTGACCCTCCTCCTCTTCCTATAGGGTGACGCTGTGGCTCACTGGGTGCTGGGGACTGCTAGGAGGGGTTGATGGGGGCTCCTGGGACACAGTGCTGCAGGGATCAGATATCTGTCAACCAGTGCCCTTTTCAAAGGCTGGGGCACTGGGGCAGGGAGAATGAATAGGTATGCAAATGCATACATATATTGACAGAGTACAGCGTGACAGGTGCTTTCACATACTTGTGCAAACCCATTTTACAGAGGAGGAAACTGAGGCTTACAGACGTTGAGTATCTGCTGGAGGTCTCCAGGCCAGTATAGAGCTCCAACTGACTTTGACACCATGCCCCCTGTCTAGAGAGAGGAGGAGGCTTCTCCCAGGTCACCAGTTGGAGTGCAGATGGGGAGACAGGTGTGCTCACACCTCATCCTGGTCACTGACCATTACACCAGGCTGCCTTCTCTCATAGAGACCCTCACAGCCTCCACACATTCTGTGGGTCCCCTCTCCAGACCCTATTTCCTCATATTGCCCATATTCTGTCCAAAGGCTACCCAGGACCCCCTACATGTGTGTCCCTGCCCAGAACAGGCCAAGCGTGTTGGGACAGGCAAGCGAGGGGGGCTGGGACCAGAAAACCAGGAAAACCTCTACTCTTAGCCTCACTATGTCCCCCGACAGCCATGTCCCCTAATCCTGTGTCTCAAGGGCTTCCCCATCAGCCTGCCTGGGCTGTGTCTGCTGCACTCACGGGCTGCTCAACAGCTGGTCCTGGCCAGCAGGGAGCCCAATAGGATGGGGTCTGCCCTTCCAGTGACCCCGGACCCTTGCTGCCCTCTGGCTGTGTCCATGCAATTCAGAAAAGACGGGCCCTTGCCAGGGTATGCAGATACCAGGCCTGAAATGACACAGGCCCCTATCAGGCCCTCCCCCAAACTTTCTGCATCCCAGCTTCCTGCCTGCCCTTGGGGCTGTGGCTAGCAGCTGGAGCCATCTGGGGCTGGCCTAGGCACCAGATCATCTTCCCATGACTCCAAATCTCCCTAGGAGGTCACTGGTCATTCCAGGCAAGGAGGAGAGGGCTTTTCTCCTGATGACCTCCCCAAGACTGCCCTGGGTAATGTCCTTGCAGCAAGCAGCTTGGCCCACAGTCACATGTAGAGCTGAGAGTCTCACACAAGGCTATACAGGAAGCTGGCTCTGTGCAGAGTCTCTGGGTAGCATAGGGGCCACCTTTCAGACCTGGCCACACCTGACTTGCCTAGGTGTTCCCTAGGCACACTCTTAGTCAAAAGCTGAGGACAAGAGTGTCACACAACAAATGGCATTACAGATCTTCAGCCACTCCCCCATTTCCACGTTTCACGGATGACCCTTTTCACATGCATGTGGCCCAGCGCTCACCCAACTGCTGCCTGCCCTCACCCCTTCTCATTCACAGCCTTTCTCTGGTGGCTCCACTCACTCAACAGGTGATCACTGAATGCCCTTCTTTTGGGGCTATGCCAGAAACTAAAGGCACAGCAGTGGGAACAACAGCACCAGGCCAGAGTCTCTGTTCCCATGGCCTTAAAGTTCTGGTTATGGTGGTATCACAACAAGTAGAGGAGACAAGTTGAATCTCTATGTCAAATGCCCGTAGGTGCTGCAGGGAGAAGGCCAGAGGAGAGGGCCGGCTGTGTGTGCTGTGTGTGCACCGTACGTCCGCTTGTGCGTATGCTGTATGTTTGTGTGTGCTCTGTGTGTGGCATCTATCCATCATAGTGTAGACAGGGAGACTGACAGCAACCACAGTGCCAGGGACTCCAGCTTCTGTGATTATGTGATATTCTCTCTCTGTCTCTCTCTGTATCTCTCCCTCTCTCCCCAACACACACATTCCAGGAATACCCAAGTTCTTCTTGCCTCTAGAGTCTTACAAAGCAGCACCCGGGGAGGGAAGGGCATCTTTATACCCAAGGAGAGGTCTGCCTTGAGACTATTGAATCCAAAACAGTCTGAAGACCTGAGACTCAGGCCCTCACCTTTGGTGGTGGAAAGGCCAGTGTCCGAGCCTGAGGTGCTGGGGATTGGGGATCTGTCTAGCAGCCGACCTCCTGTTAGGGCCCACAAATTACCACCTTCAGAGGCTGGCCAGGGTGGGAAGTCTACCAGGTGGGCCCCCGGCATTGGGGAAGTTTGATAGGACTAAGTTGGGGGAGGTGGCTTTTGAGATGGAAAAAGTCCTAGCTAGACCTGGATTGGAATCCCAAATATATCCATTACTGTGAGCTACAGGACCATTTTCTTAGCCTCCAAGTCTCTGCTTTTCCTTGTTAATGGGGATGTGGAAACCTGCCTTGTGAGCTCCCTGTGGGGAGTAGAGGAGCGAACGCAACCCAAGTGCCCAGTACAGATCCAGCCACACCAGCGGGGCTCGGAGCAGGCAGGACGCTGCAGTGTGGCTAGGGAGGGTCAGTGAAGGGACGGGGACAAATTAAGAAGAGGGCTGAGGAGCTGGGGCTTCCTCTGAGCCCTCATTGTACCCCTTCATCCTGCCGTCCTCCTGCAGAGGAAGATGTGGAGGACTGAGGCTGGAAACCTGCCCGTGTCACGTGCCTGGGCTTCCTGGGCCATTTAATAGCCACTTGGAGCCAGTGTCTTCTGCAAGCCTTCTGCCTAATCCAGTTAACACCTCCCAAGATCCAATTACCATGTGTTAAGAAACCCCAAATCTGATCAGCGGGCACCATGTGAATGACATGGGAGGGCATTGCAGGGAGGGGGTCCAACTTGGGTGCCATCTGCTCCTTCCCCCGAGGGCTCTGGCCCTCCTAACATGGGTGTCCTGCCTCTGGGTCTAGAGTCCTTGGCCACCCCTGGAAAGCCAATGCTGCCCAGGTCACCCCAGGGCCCTGAACACATGCTTCATGGGCTCTCGGGGGGAACCCTTTTCCCCTACCATAGTTGTTCCTTTAGGGTAGAGCCTGCCCGTGTGGGAAGGACGAAGGTTGCTCTTATGGTTTAGACAGGGTTGAGGGCAAATGCTGAAGTTCTCTTACTTTGTGCTACCCTCAAAAGTTTGGGGGTTCAGAGGTCCCCAGCAACTGGAATTACAAAGGTGTTTGGACCTCTCAGGAGCAACTCTGGACCCAGGGATGATAGAGGGACCCAGGGAGCCCCACATCTGCACTGGAATGTCAGGTGGTATGGATGGATGTGGCAGAGGACAAAGATGGAGGCACCCAGTTCACCGAGGGAGCAGGGACCAGATGGAGAGTAGAAGAGGGAGGGAAGTCGTGCTCTGGACTTAGGAAAGCCCCTCCCCCCAACCCCCGGCCCCTGTCCTGGATGCCATGTGTAGAATGAGCAGAGTGGACCAACTGAACTCTGAAGTTCTTCCCACGTGACTCTGGGTGAGCCACCTCACAGTGAGCTTGGGAGCCAGGCATATGGACAAGCCACTCAACTGTAACCCTTTGGTGCCATAAATGCCCAGAGCACTTGGTGTCATACATAGGGGGCACAGTAAGCCCTCTCTGGACATTCATTCTGGTCCTAATTCCAGAGAGGGGGAGAACCTGGAAGCTTCCAGGTGTCCCTGCCGGTCCAGTCCCCCACCCCCCAGCCTCCCTAAGTACCCCCCTTCTCTTTCCTTGTTTCTGCCCTGGGCTTGGCTCAGGGTGACGGCCCCTAGCATGGCCAGATAGACTCCAGACAGCCACATCTCTGAAACCAGCTAACCAGGCAGGGAGCTGGTGGGGACAGATGGCTGGAGGCACTGCCGGGGCATGGGGAGGAG
>NW_003852413.1:8091981-8099381 GCF_000181295.1 Otolemur garnettii
TGCAGTTGGCCTGCTTAAAAAATAAAAAAGCCTAGGACTCTTTCCCTCCAACACTCCTTCGTTGGCTGGGTTCCGACTCCATTTTGATCATTTTAATTGTTATTATCTGGATAAAATCTGCTCTCACACATTCTAATCACACAGGTACAACCTTGCCAGCAGGTGCAACTCCACCCCATGTAGAAGCCTCTAATTCCAGTGTAATGAGGGGCAGAGGCGCCTGGATCATTCCAAGCAGTGGAGGAGCCAAGCTCATGAGGCCTGGCTGAGGACTTCAACCCTGATGCCTCTTTCCAGCTGTGAATTTCCCTCCCTTTTTATGTGGTGGGGAGGCTGCTGGTAGACAAGTTACAATTCCCCAGACACATTCGTACTGACACATCAAGGCCAAGAGCCTCCCGTCAGCGTCTGGTTTATAAGTTGAAGGGGGCCATGGAGATCAACTCCCTTCCTCTATTAGGTGAGGGACTCAGGCTGGGTACATTAGCAGCATGAGTCTTGTGTCCCTAGCAAGGCCAGGGTGCTTTGGGGCACCTTTAACCCCTACTTGAACCTCCAATCCATTCGCTACTTGGGCCCCCGTACCTTTGCAGACCGTGGTACCCCTCCCAACCCACAAGGTTTCCTGACATCTGTGAGGACCGCCCTTGCGGGTTACCCACTGCACAGCCCAGCCAGCTCCCCAAAGCTACATAATGTGCCCACCTTAGTGGGGAACGCTGGAGAGGGGCCAGGGTGTCCTGGTGTGTCCTGTGCTCTTCACCATGACATGTTCTGGTTCTTGTGCTCCTGGCATCTCCAGGCGGACAGGGTGCCAGGTCAGAGGCAGGATGCCCAGGTGGGTTTGAATAACAGATAAACATTTCACCTTTTGGCATCCATGTGCCCCAGTTTGTAAGTACACTCTGCATCTCCTGCAGGTTTCTGCTGTTGAAAAGCCCAACTCTAAGAACCTTGGGTCTGACGAGAAGTTCCAGTTTGACTGGGGGTCGGGTGTTTGTGTGTATCTAAAAGAGCCCATGGTGGAGCCCAGGAGAAGCATGAACTGGCCAGGGATGGAGACTAGAAGCCCCAGTACAACACCCCAGCCTCCTCCAGTCCCTTGTGGACATCACGCCCTCTCTCTGCTGTCTGAATGCACACGCCAGAGCAGGAGCACTAGGATCCAGCTGCTGCCAGACAGGGACATGCCCAGCAGGTGTTCTTGAAGAAGAAGGGCAGATGTGCTGGGCCACCCTTGGGTCCTCCTCTGGGATTTAGAGTCTCTGACCCGTATTTCCTCCAGGTCTGCTCTGTCGAGAGGCTGAGGCCTGAAAGAGCAGCCCGGAGTGTTCTGCTCCAGGGGTGGTCCTGGGGCTCAGCTCACATTCTCAGCCATGGGCAAGGCCAGCTTTGAGTTGCTGGCGCATTTCTTGTGGGACCCTCAAGCTTTTCAGCGTCTTCTCCAACAGAAGTGAATGGCTAGGCCAGTGATGTTGGCTGCCTGTCCCTGTCCTGTCTCGCATGCTCTCGGCACTCAGCCACACACCTGGATCACTGTATCAACCTCCCTCTCCATCCATCCCAGAGACAGTTGTCCCATTCTTGTCTTGCTAAATGTCCTCTTTTGTCAAATGCCTCCCCGTTCTTAGGGGCCCTCACCAGCATTCTGCTTCCCACTGAGGCAAGACCTCGTGGTTAAGAGTTTCAGAGGTGCCATTTGAGAGTCTATCACTGGCTATGTCCTTATGTCCTCTCTGACCACCTGGACATCCCTGGGCCCTCTGGCCATTGGAAGGAGGCCACATCCTGGAGAGGACTGGGCATGTTTCAGGATATTTCTGGCTGCCAACTGCCTGCTTTCTCTTTAAGACGCTCCGCTTTCCAATCTTTTTTCGGCTCACCTGATTACAGCAAGGACAAAGATGTAATTAGGTGCTAATGGCACTTAGCACCTCTGTAACACCTGCTGGTCTGCAGTGACTCTGCAAGACTGCTCAGAACCAAGGCTGCTCTGCTCCTGCTGTCTGGGGATGAGGCTTGTCACTAGTTTGTCCCCCTCCTCCTCCAGTCCCAGCCTCCAGTGACCAGATAGGCATTCCCACTGCTTTGGGGCCAGCCACCTGCTGGTGCCACCTCAGGAGCAGCATATGAAGGAGTAGATGCCAGGTACTTTCCCATCGCTTCTCTTTTTATGCCTCCTAATGTTGGGCCAGCAACAATGTCCCCACTTTGCAGATTGGGAAACTGAGGCTTGTGGAGTAAACAACTTGCCTAAGCCTCACACCACTGGTTGTGATGGAGCAGGATTCAGAGCTATGCATCTTTCTGACTCCAAGGCCACCTTCCTTGTCTGCATTTTTCTGGCTTCTTCTCTCCCCCCTGCAGATCTGCTCCTCACCTCAAAGCCCAGCCCTTCTGAGGGGCCACTGTCATCCATTCAGTTTCTCCAAATGCTACACACACCTACAGCTCTGCACCCCAGAAGAGACCAAAAGAGATGCCCCCGTGTCGGGCAGGGTTGTGTGTTTGTGCGTCTGGGTCCGTGTGCCCACATGTGCTCATCGCTCCAGGCTGGAGTGGGAATTTCTTGCATCCTGGAACTAAACCATGAGACAGAAGAGCAGTCAACTTAGAGAAGAGCATACTGTAGGCACTAACTAAACAGAAAGAGTGAGTGGGGGGTGCAATGTTTGCATTTTCCTTTCTTGCCTGAACAGATCATTTAGTAACAGCCGAGTCCCTCGACATGATGAGGTCAAGTGTGCAGCACCATGGGGAGGACGTGGCTCTGGCCTCAGCTGCTGTGGGCTCCTACCCCTGCCCTGCCACTCACCAGCTGAGGCCTCGGATGAGTTGCTGCGTGTGCTACGGGTGGCTGGCCCCTCTTGTGACGTGGCCATCAGAAGTGGGCCCCTCTCTCAGGGCCCTTGTGGGACTAAAGTGGGTTAATGTGTGTCCAGCACTTGCAGCACACAGAGAGGGCTCCCTCCATCCCCTTGCTATCACCCAAAGCTCTGTGTGAACCTCTCCCCAAACTATGCAACCCTGTCCCTTGGTATAGCAAGATTTTTCAGCCCCAGTGCTACTGCCATTTTGGGCCAGATAATTTCTCTGTGGTGGGGACCGTCCTGTGCATTCTGGAATATTTCACACCATCCCCAGCCTCTATCTGCTGATGTCAGTTGCCATGACCCACAATGCCTCCAGACATTGCCAAATGTCCCCTGGGGGCCAAAGTCACCTCAAATGAGAACCAATGACCTACAGCATTGCTTCTCAAACTTGAATCTGTATCAGAGCCATATGGAAGGCTTATAAAAACACAAACTGCTGGCTGCACTGCCAGAATTTCTGACTCATCAGGTCTGGGGCAGGCCCCCAAATATGCCTTTCTACCAAGTTCCTGGGTGCTGTCACTTCAGCTGCTCCAGGAACCCCATTTTGAGAACTGCTGTGTGAGTGTCTTGTGACCATGGTGGGCTTCGGAGGTGGCAAGGGGAAAAGATGATGAGAAGGCATTTCTTGGATGCATCCCCAAGGGCGTGAAGAATTACAGACAAACCTGACGATTTTATAGTAAACAAAACCTCAGACTCAAAATGCCGCAAGATGTTGATACAGAAGCAGCCACGCGCTGAGGCAGGGTGACGCTAATTCCATGAAATTCCGGGAGCCAGATGCGGAGAAGTGGGACTAAGGGTTTGATGAAGACAGGGAGGGCCGTTTGCCTAGGAGCCAAGGCTGGAGTGCTGGGACTAAGACAGCAAAGCCAATTTCCAAGGGCACCAAGAGCCAGGAGAGCTCACACCTGCACCTGTCAGCTTGGAAGGACAAAAGTGGCTCTAGAAGTGCGTCAGAGTCCTGTCTCTTGTCTGCATGAGTCCCTGTGCAAGTGACAGAGATAATGGGCAGAGAGACGGGCCCGAGGCCCCCTACAGCCACAGGGAAATTGGAGACTCAGCTGCTACGGAGGGTGGTGATGCTGGGGTGGCCCAGGGAGAGAGGTGCACCAGGGAATATCCCGGGTGGTAATGGCAGCAGCAGGGAGGTTGCCAGTTGTGTGTTCTGTCCAGTCTCTGCCCTGGTCTATCTGGGGACACAGACAGCTCTTGGCTCCCCTTCAGTCATGGGGCTCGTGGGCATTCACTGGGTAGGAGTTTATAGGCCAGGAGAAGGGGGCGGGCTAGGCCAAGCTTAGCCAAGGGACCTAGCAAGTCCAGAGGGACCCCAGACCTCAGAGCCTGGGGACGGAATTCTAAGAGCGTGGAACGGAGTCTGAGTCTGTATCCAGACTCTTCCCCGTTGTAGCTGGACAGATGGATGATCTTGGGCAGGTCACTTAGTGGAGAATCTCTATACCCTGTGCAACCACTGTGGGCTGGGCACTCCTCTGGGCCACTGCATGTGGCATTTTATCCCATTCTCACTTTGGAGCTACGGGAGGCTTTTTACATAATCCCACTTGGACAGACAAGGAAACCGAGGGTCAGAGTGGCAGCCAGAAAGCGGCAGAGCGGGAGTTCCGTCCACACCTGGCTCTAAAGAACACATTATGTGTAGTTTTTCCATCTCTGATGTGGGCTTCCTGCTGCCAGCCTCCTTGTAGAGCTGCCGGGAGAATCAGATGGGGTAACACATATGAAAGGTGCCATAGGCCACAGATTGTCATCAGAGCAGCTAAACTGCCGAACTTAAAGAGCCAGACGTGCTCCACCCCCAACCATCAGGGGAGGCAGTTCAGTCAACCCAGCTGGGCCACCAGGGGTCTGGTTCTGGGAGTTAAGTTGGGGTGGCCCCCAACAGGTTCCCACCCACCCTACACCATCTGCTGAAGCATCAGAAATTAAATCTCACGGCTGGGTGCGCAGAGATACCACTTTGAGCTCTGTGTGTTTATGGCTTGAGGAGGAGATAAGATTTGATTAAGAAGACCGCTATTAATTTATGGCGAGTACACTGGCGCTAAGGGAGAGGCTGCTTTTAATTAATAGCCAGAAGGAATTTACGCGCACTCGGTCTCAGCCAGGGGCTGAGGGGTGGAAGGAGGCGGCGAGCGGAGCCAAGTGAGTGATGTGGATGGATTGATCCAGCCGCACTCACCCCTTCCTTTTGGAGAGAAGGTAAATAAATAGAAGAGGACAGGGAGGAGGGAAGAAGTCCAGGCCAGGAGAATGGCCGGTGGGCTGGGAAAGTGTGGGGAGGGCTCTGGAGGGGGAAGAGAGAAAGAGAGCTAGCACTTCATCAAGCGCTTGCTGTATAGCAGGCGTTAAGCTCAACCCTTTGTAGGGACCACCTCCCTCAGCCCTATGACAGCCCCAGGAAGCAGGTGGAACCTCATTTTGGAAGAATAAGACAGATAAACTTGGAGTAAGAAATGCAGAGATCCCCAAAGGCATCCAATGACTTGTGAGTCCCCCACCCAGTCAATCTTAACGTCCACCACCCATTTCTTATCCCAGGACGTCCTATATAATATATATGTGTTAATATATACATGAGTCTACAGGGAAGCATGTAGGTGTGGACATTTAATGTAAACAGTATCATTCTATATGTCATTCCAGTCTCCTCCTCATTTCAAAGGCATGGAAATTGGGGCTCAGAGAGTTCAACTGACTTTCCCAGGGGCACATAGCTCCTAAGTGGAGCCCCCATTTCCAAAGCTCTTGTCTGGCTCCTTTGCCCCTTCCTATCACTGTCGCCCTCTGCCGGAGAGCGGTGTCCAGGCTGTGGGGGAAGGGCTCCCCAGTGCAGGACAGATATAGGTGGCCTGCTAGAGAGGAGGAGGACAGAGGCCTGCAGCCAGCATATCCCCCCTGGCTGTGGAGATCAGCGTTTGCCTTGGGTGTGCTCTGATGACGATCTGGCCTCCTCCTTGCCCCTCCTCCACACCTGACTTCTAACAGTCATGTATTTTGAGATCCAAAAGAAACCGGAGAGACTCTCTGGTGAGTGCTACTCAGAGCTGGTCCACACATCTGCAGCACCAGCACTGACCTACTTGGGACCAACCGAATCAGCACAGCTTGGGGCAGGCCCAAGAATTTGTTTCTCAGCCTCCAGGAGATTCCTGTTCAAGTTAACTTGAGAAATACTGACAACATCATTCATTTCACAGAGGGGGAAACCGAGGCCCAGAAAGAGCCCCTGAGCTGTCCAAGGGCACACTGACTAATGACAGAGGAGGGAGCTGGCCTTGCACAGGCTCCTGATTCCAGCCTAACGCCCTTATCACTGAATCCCCCTAGACCCTGCCACCCACAGCCATAAGTGCAACACGTAAGGGAAGGAATATGCATTCTGAATCAGACAGATCTGGGTTCAAGTCCTGACTCTGCCTCCAGCTGTGTGGCCCTGGGCAAGTTACTTAACCTCTCTGAGCTTCAGTTCTTCACATTTCACATGCCTTGCTGAGTAGCTGAGGAGTCTGAGTGAACTGATACTTATCAGCATGCTGGGTCACTGTTCTCTGAGCAAGACCAAGGGCCTGAGCAGAGCATGGACCCTCCTCCATCCTCTTCTCCTCTAGTCTTCCATCTTCCATCCGAGACGGGCTTCTAATCAGCAGTGACCACAGAAAAGTAGCCATCAGCATCCATCACCTATAACAAATCAGTAGGCTTTGACCTCTGAGTTTTCCTCTTCTAAATCAACCTCTCCTGCTCAGCTACACAGAGCTGGGGACATGGTGGCAGGAGAGGCAGGGAAGCCCCATGGGCACAGAGTCAAAGGGTAAAAGCAGGGACACTGGGATGTGGGCTCTAACTTGCATTTGACAGTTGAGGAAACTGAGGCTCAGTGGAGGACATGTTCTGCTCAAGGTTGCACAGCTAGCTGGTGACAGAACCAGGTATAGCAGCCCCAGCCCCTGTACCCTCCAGCCAGAGTTCATGGCCCCTGGTCTGGCACTGGTAACCAAAGGTGCTCTAAGGACTTGTTGGAGACTGACTGTCTCCAAAGCCTCTCGTGGACTTGAGAGCAGAATCGTGCAGAGTGACATGGCCCTGTCCTCAGAGCCAGCTGTTGCTCTCATTGGGAAAAGAGAGGACAGGTCCTATCCTTGGGCATTAGAGCACTCAGGTCTGAAAAGTGCCATCAGGATGACCCCACCCAACACTTTTCTACTCAGAGCCCCAGAAAGGAGTAAGCTCCCATTTTCCTAGCCCTGGCCCACCCTATGGGAGCCCCACCCATACCCCGTCCTGGAGCTAGGAGAAGGCCTGCAGGGGAGGCTGGGTCCCTAGCAGCCAGCTGTCCATGTTGGCCAAGGCACAGGACACAGCCAGGAGGTGTTTTGCTGACTTGGGGTGCCCACTGGGCAGGGAGCTGGAGGCATGCCCTCCCCTGCCCCATCTGACCTCTGGGGAAGACCTGGCCAGCTTTGAAGGCTGCAGCCTTTCTTCCCAAGAACTTTTCTC
>NW_003852413.1:8099613-8100804 GCF_000181295.1 Otolemur garnettii
GTCCCTGCACTGCCCCCAGGCACTTATGTAAGCAGGGGTGAGGCCTAAGGACCATTGTCACAGCCAGAGCACACTGCACAGGGTAGTTCTTCTAACTTTGCTTCCAATAGTCCTTGAAGTTTGGGGGGTGGCGTCTTGCTGAGTGAGAGACAGTGGTTGAGAGCCCTCTCGCCACTTTGTTTTGGGGGTAGCTGGCCGTGCCTTGGAGAGAAGCCCAGCCCCTTGGTTGTCACACTTTTTTTGACTAGAAGGCTAGTGGGGATTCTGCATTATTAATAGTGACACATAGTAAACATTCTGATAATTGCCACAGCCATAGGCTCTGAGATTCAGCCCCAGCTGTTGCCAGCATGAAAAAAACCCACAAAATACTGGTGCCCACACAGCACACCCTGCTCCCCTGCCTTGTTCCTTCTTCCCCCCCATAGAGCAGATACTGCCCCTGCTCAGCCCAAAGTTGGGTGCTTAGTAATATAGGAGAGGGGTTTCCTTACTCTAACCCCATGCCAGGCCCAGGTCACACCCTGGGTGGGGTAGGGACTCAGGGCAGAACCCAGGCTTCAGGACAAGGTGCTGGAGAGGGCTCCTGTGCTGACCCCTCAGGGGTAGAGTGGGCCATGCAGTGCCCCCTAAATAGGCTGGACCACCCTCAGGCAGCTCTGCCAATGGCTGTCCTGCCCACTCCCCAAATAACACCATCCCCCACCCTATCCCACTCAGCAGACTCACTACTATCTGACCAGGCTGTCAGAGAGGTCCCAGGTCAAGTGGGGACAGACAGGAGAAGAGGAGTCTCTTCTTTGAGGTGTCCTCTGATGAAGGCCCCTTGAAAGGCTAGCCCTCTAGGGTGTTGCTTCTTGAGTTGGTGGAGAGGTGGGGGTGGCTGGCGGCTTATCTGGGGAGTACCTACTGATCACCTGCTGTAAGTCTGGAGGGGAGGTCACAGGGCAGGGCCACAGCTATGGGTGCCTGGAAGAGCACCTCGAAGGTGAGGAGAGGAGCAGGGTCTGCAGGTGTGTGGATCCCAGGCCAGAACAAAGGGGATGTGAGGGATGGGGATGAACACCAAGCCCTCTCTGGGAGGTTCAAGGAATCCCCGAGAGGGAGTGACTCCTTAGCAGAAGTTTTGGGGGACTGAGCTCAGCTCTGCCTGGGTTTAGCGTAGGACTGGCAAAGAAGGGCCCAGTGTAA
>NW_003852413.1:8101125-8106474 GCF_000181295.1 Otolemur garnettii
GCCAAGCTCCTCTGCTCTTACTTGTGTGCTGTCGCTCCAGGGCACTTCGCTCACAAAGCACAAGTTCAAAGATAAAAGCATGAAGAAATTCAAAACAGCAGCAGCAAAGCATTTGACCAAGCGTGGGTCCTGCCGATCTGGGACCCTGTGTGACCTCACAGGTCTCACACCGGTGAAGCCCACCCTGGGCTGAGTCAGTGTGAGCCCATGTTCCGGAGAAGCAAGTGGTGACCAAGAAGACTGTCCCTTCAAGGGAGGGGACAGCCCCCAGTACCTATTCAGGGTACAGTGCAGAGCTGAGGGCCACACTTAAGATAAGAGGGACTGCCTCCGGGAGTGGGTGTAACTGATTTTGGCCTAGACGGCAAACCATGTCCTCAGAGGATCAGTGGCAGGACATGGGGCTTTGCAATCTGGCAGAAGCTATATAGTTACAAATCTGTACGTGCCAAGAGGGAGAAGAACAGGGTGAGTGAGATTATCTAACGGGAAGGAGAGCCCACCCTAGGCCACTGAACGGAGATTGCTGTGGTGGCCATAATGGAAATTTATTGTTGTATAATTCCAGAGGCTGGAAGTTCAAGATCAAGGTGTTTGTGGGGTTGGTTTCTTCTGAGACCTCTATCTTTGGCCATACGTAGCCCTCTCTCCCCTGCATCCTCACATGTTGTCCCTCTGTTCATGTCCTAATCTCTTCTTATAAGGACACTGTGGGACACCTAATCTCTTCTTATAAGGACACTGAGGTCACCCACCCTAGTGACCTCATTTTACTTAGTGATCTCTGCAAAGACCCTGTCTCCAAACACGACCACATTGCAAGGTCGCAGGGGTCAGGACTGGACGCCAGCATCTGGACTCCCAGCCCAGCATAGCTTCCTTGGGGGTGTGCCCTTTGAGCCCAGATCTAAACAAACTAAAAAAAACAGTCAGTGAAGAGGGGTGGGGAATACAAAGTGAAAGGATGCAGGGTTCAGGGCAGGGGCACCGCAGGGGATTCTGGAAAGTGGTGCCCAGTGAGGTTGCAGAGGGCAGCAGGGGCCCAACTGCATGGGCTTCATTCCAAGAACCTGGCAGGATTTGATTGTGAAGAGCTCTTTGTGGGAAGGAGACAGCCCTGGAAGGGCCAAAAGAGGATGCAGAGGAAGGATATGAGGCTCTCAAATGGGCCAGCAGAGGTGGCCACAGCTCAGGCCGGATCCCTGGTATGAGGATGGACAGATGTAGAAGTGCCAGAGGAAAGAGCTAGAATTTCCAGGCTCAGGAGGAATTGTTGAGGATGCTCAGGGGCAGGGAGGTGTTGGGGCTGCTCTCAGGTGCCCCTCCCAGAGGAAGCCTGGGATGGGGATGTAGCAGGGAGCTTGGTTTAGGACATAGTGACTTGGATGCCAGCAGGTAGAGATAAGTTAGGGTGTAGGGCGCAGACAGGCAGGCTGTCACATCCTAGCACAAGGCCTCGAATGGGAGATGGAGTCAGCCTAGACAGTGTCTCAGGTTGGGCCGGCATTAGTGGCCAGGGTACAAGGTGAGCCCACCTTAGCTGTCTGATGTGTTCCAGGAAGCTCAGCTCCTTACCCTGTGGCCTGACTCCAATCCCTGCTCCTGGCCCTTTGACTGATGTATCCTCTGTCCCAAAGACGTCTGAACCTTCATTCTATCTCTATGAGGAAACCCACCCAGGCCTGACCCACAGAACCATGTCCTCACGGTCCCCCAAATAATAACATATGTATGCATTTGCTATTTCATCAAGTCATTAATTGCCTTGACAATCCTATTAGGTAGCTTATGCCTCGTGAGTTTCCTGTAGCTACTAGAACAAATTACCACACATTTGGTGACTCAGGACAATACAAATTTGTTCTCTTCCAGTTTTGGAGGTCAAAAGTCCAGGGGCTCCCTGGCTAGAATCTAGATGTCAGTAGAGCTGGAGGCTCTAGGAGAGAATCTGTTTCCTTGCCTTTTTCAGTTTCTGGAGGCCGCCTGCCCTTCAGCGAGCATTTTTCCTGTTGCCCCGCTTTGCCAGTAACTCCCTCCCACCTCCCTCTCCTGCATTTCAGGACCCTGGTGGTTACACTGGACCTGCTCCAACAATCCAGGACAATCTTCCTATGTTAAAGTCATTTGGTTAGTAACCTTAATTCCATTTTGCCACCACAACGTAACATAGGCACAGATTCTGGGTATCCGGGCGTGGACTTCTTTGGGGGCATTATTCTGCAGACCACGTATGAACATCATTGCTGTTTCACACAGGAAACTGTGTGAGGCATAAGGAAATCAAGGATTTACCCAACATCATTGGTGGCCACACACACACACACACACACACGTGCACCTCTCAGGGAGGGTAAAATGGTAAAAATGAAGACGCCTTGATCTCCTAGAGAAAACTGACCCATAATAAACAGTGTGACCCACGAAGGGTGGGAACCATGGTCATCCGTTCCTCCCACACCAGCTGGGGACCCTCTCCTCCCCCTGCACTTTCAGCCCCTAAAGGGCAGGGGATGCCCACGTGTCCCTATACCCGGCACCATGCCTGGACCGCGGTAGGTGCTCAGTGTCTGTCTGCTGAGTAAGAAGATGAATGACAGGATTTGGTCCGGGGAATTTAGTGCCAACAGATCCCATTCAGGAGATTTTGGGATAAACTCAACTGGAGACTTTATAGGTTTCTGCAAAGCTCTGAGCCAGAGTGACCAGCACTCGTGGGTGTTAGCCTCCCCCTATCCCCAGTCTGGCTCTGGACCCAGATGCAGCCCCAAGGAAGCGCTTTCAGGACAGTCACCCCAAAGCTCTTTGAGATCTTCAGCTCCACACCCGGCCTGTATCTTATTCCCTAACCAGGACTGTCCCCACTGGGGGGCATGATCCTTGGAAGTGAACACAGGTGGGGCTGGCACGGGACTGGGGAAGCGGGGAGCAGGGCCACCACTATGCCCTGATGCCTTGCACAGAGTCCTCAGGCCTTGTCATCAGTACCTGTTCTCAGAACTGCACAGAAGACCCAGGACACTAATAGAGCAGCATTAGAGTTCCCTGGGGTCCCCGGCCAGAGCAGAGTGAGGCAGTTAAGGCTGAAGGGTTTATGGCAATGGCTGTAAAATTTCACTGTCAGCAACAGCCGAGCAAAGTCCACTGGGTGAGGAAGACCTGTGGGTATTAGCCACCCCCTGGCCACTCTGGGGGATCTGTGGGAGAGTGTGCTACCCCTGTGACCACACGGATCCTTATAAAAATGCCACCTTTTTATTTGCAGTACATTAAGTTGCACCTTCTTGGGCCGTGATGTTCAAGAGCAGTGAGAATCTGCTCCGGCCGCCCTTGGCTTTCTCTCTGTCCCTCACTAAGCCCACTCTCCCTCAACAGGTCTCTCCTTTCCCATCCTGTTTACTGGTTGAAGTGCCCTTCCTGTCCTTGGGACGCCCTCCTATCCTGGGACAGTCTTCTCATCCTTAAGATGCTCTTTCCATCCTCAAAAGCCCCACCATCCTGGCTCATCATCTTACGTTTTCCACGCTTACCTTCTCCCAGACATCCTGGGCAGCCCCTTGGGTGTCAGAATTTGGTTGCCTTTTGGTTCTGTTCAGCAGGAACCTCATGGCCCTGCCTTGGTCCTTGTGCAGAGTTTCTCATCCCACCGTGGGCACGTACCCTGCTGGAGTCCCCCACACAGCCCCGCGCTGGGTGCCTGCACGTGGCACGAGGCACTCCCTGGAAACTGCGTTGTTTACTCTTCACCGTAATCCTGTCCCCCCATGAGAATGCGAGCCCCCCGGGAACAGACCCTGCCCCTTCCTGAGAAGCCCAGCCCCCAGCTGCTGCTGACGTCCCTCTCGCAGCCTCCGAGCAGCTGCATTGCAATTGTCTGGGCGTGTGCCGTCTCCCACGCTAGGCTGAGCTCCTCCAGCCCAGAGATTGTCTATTCATCTTTAATTCCATAATTACAAAGACAACAATCATATCGTACTTGCCAAGTGCCAGACACAATCCTACATGCTTTACACATATTAACTCGTTTAATCCTTACACCTCCTTGTGAGATAAATGTGATGACTGCCCTGTTCTGCAGATACGGTACTGAATGGCACGGAGAGATTACGTGTTTTGCCCCAAGTTACGTGGCTTGCAAGAGACAGAGCTTCAGTCCCAGGGTCCGCCTGGGAATCCACGCTCTCGGCTACATCACTACACCACTTTTCCCAACCTAGCATGGTGCCCCGCAGTCAGCAAGAGTTCTGGAAATACTTGGTGAAAGAATGAATGAATGAATGCAGTGCTGGTTTGGAGTGACTTCTGAGAGCCCTAGAGTGTTTGGGGCAGATTTAGACTCTCTTGAGGGAGGGACCCAGGAGTTTCTTCCTTTATAAGTATTATCAGCTTCTCCCAAGCAGGGACTCAAGGAAAGTAGATTTTCCGAGCCCCTGAGCCAATCTGCCACCAAAACCTAGAGCAGAGAGGACAAGTGCCTTCCCCAAATCCTAGGCCAGTCTCTGTTAAGGTGCAGGACTTGAACTCTGAGTCTGTCCTTATTTCTTCTATGCCCAGGTGCCTCTGAGTGTTCCCTTGGGTTTACTCTGGAGAGCTGTATGTGCCCAGGCTCAGGACCTGCCCTTCTTGGTTAAGTTGTACTTGGGTCATTGTTAACATGAGCATCTGACCTTTTAGCACAAGCTGCGGTGGTACAAAGTGTCTAGAGGCCTGCGGAGAAGCAGGAGTCAGCTTGGCATTAAACGTTTATGAAGGAAGCTGGGGCAAGATGCTGGGTGCATCTGTCGGTTCAGAATGGGAAGTGGAGGCTATGCTGCTGTGTGTGGGGTGGGAGGGTCTCTTCTGGGTGACAGCTGGGCCTGGTGCTGGGGGCTGGCCTGGAAGGGGACATGCACACACACACTTGCATGCGGTATTAGCTTAAGTTTTTGCTACTGGGAAAAGGCAGGAGGAAAAATGAAGTTCTGGGTGTCCAAAGGGTTGAAGGCATAGACGATGGAGGCAGAATGCCAGTAGCTAGGTGTGTGCTCACATGTGCAGGGACCTGTGTGTGCGTGTGCATTTGTGCATGTGTGTGTATGTGTGTGCATGTGTGCATGTGTGTATGTGTGTGCGTGTGCATTTGTGCATGTGTGTATGTGTGTGCATGTGCATTTGTGCATGTGTGTGCATGTGCATTTGTGCATGTGTGTATTTGTGCATGTGTGTGCATGTGTGTGTGTGTGCATGCATATTCATGCACGTATGTGATGTCAGCTCTGATGGGGTGATGGCAGCGAGATCTGACATACCTCTACAGACAAATTTGACCTAAAGGGACTGATGGATTAACCAATAATGAATTTTTTGAGTATT
>NW_003852413.1:8107083-8141101 GCF_000181295.1 Otolemur garnettii
AGCAGTGGCTTGTCCATGTGGGGCCACACAGGTTACAGGTGGACTCTGGATTTGACTCTGTGTGTGAGCAGCCTCTGTAGAGGCTTTAAGCAGGGGGCCCAGCATGGCCTGTGGGACATTCAGAAGGGCAGGGAAATTTGACCTACCCAGTGGCCCTGGTGTTGCTAGTGCCAGGGACCAGTGTCCTCACCCTGGTGCAGGAGAGGGGGCCAGAATCTGGTGGTTGGGCCCCCAGCCCACCACACCGGAGCTCAGGGTCTCTTCTGGTACCTTCCTTAGCTTCATCATTGTCCCGACACAGAGAAAGACCCTGGTCGCCTCCCAACTCCTGCCGGCCTAGAGCATGTCCTCTGAAAAGTCTTGCTCAGGCATTAGGAAGGTGTGTGGGGGTAGCTGATTGGGAGGAAGTGGAGGATGGCAAGGGACCATCCCATGGCCGGGTTGTCAGGTCCCCGAGGCGTAGGTGCTGCCCCAGAGTAGCAGCAGTTCATTCATTCATTCATTCCTTCAGCACATCTATGTCAGGCACCTAAGCCCATGCCTCTCAGTCTAAGTAGAAGGAGACAGCCAGGTGGCCATTACAGGGGACCATGTTGGGTATTTGATGGGACCAGAGCCTTCTGGGGGAGGCACCTCAGCTGAAAGAAAAGGACAAGTAGGTGCTGCCCAGATAGAGGAAGCCTGACCGTGAGGACGGGCGCTGTGGGAGTCGTCAGTAATGGGAAGGTGTCAAGACCCCTTTCTCCAGGAGACATTAAAGTGAACTGAACATGATTTGCTCGGATCCCTCACTCATTCATTCATCAGGTTTGCACCCATGTGCCCCCATGTGCCCAGCACTGGGCTCATCCAGAGATAAGGAGACAAATAAAAAGGCACCATCTCTGTCCCTGCGGAGCTCAGAGAACAGCCAGGAAAGCAGACGATAAGTAAATAACCACACAAATAAAAATGTAATTGGAAAATGGGGTGCTCTCTGAGAAAGAGAAGAACTGGGTGATAAGAGCAAGGAAGGCAGAGAGGCAAGGAGGGCCCAGGAGTGGGGGCACCATCGGGATGCAGAGGGTGGTGGGAGCTGGCAGGAGAGCCGCTGACAGAGAAAGCCCCGCGTGTGCCGGTCACTGTCCCCTGGCACCCACCTGCCTCAGCCCTGCCCAGTAAGGGACAGGACAGGGTGGGAGAGAGTGAGCAGAAAGGCCTGGGGCCCCCATGTTCACCCCATTTGGATGAGGGCACCTACCCCAGCCCTGTGGTATCTATTGGGCCCTGAATAGGATTTTGTAGGGACTGAGGTGAAAATCTTTGGGAAATCTCTCCTGTGAGGGAGAGAGAACACTGGGCCACATACCTGAGGTCTTGGCCAGTGTGGTCAGAGGGGCAGCTGGGTTGGTCTGGCCTGCCCCTGGTTCCTCGCTGGCCGGGAAACACCCGAGGGATGAGAGAGCCACTGTGGCAGATAAGAGTAAGACCCGGGCAGTCAGAGAGGGCAGGAGAGAGCAGGGTGCTGGCCCGGCCCCAGCCCAGCTCACCTTTCCTGGAAGGCAGGCTGGGTGGGAAGTGGCGTTTCCAGTAAGGAGGCATAGCCCCCACTCAGCACACCCCCACTCGAGGAGCGCTCCTCAGTGGCCCTAATGAGTGCTGTGGAGAGCTGTTTACGGCTAAGTGAGCTGTAATGGCTTTCTGCGGTCATTAGGCTCAGGCTGCTGGGCTGGGCTCCCACATGCTCCCCCAGGGACCCTAGTCAGTCAATGAGCCTGGGATGGGCCTAGATGGGCCTCTGGGGACCACGCTGGGGCTCACAGTCACCTTTGACCGCAGGCTGCATGCTGGGGTACAGTAAGGAGCTCCCAGAAGCAGAAATCCTAGAGGGGACAGGGTAATTGTGGGGGTCTGCCACATCCCTGGAGGCCTGGGCGCAACCTGCTCGGGGAGCCCGTTAGAGCTATGTTCAGTTCAGTCCAGAGTAAGGTGGGAGGAACACAGGAGTGAGGAGAACAGCATTAGAGACAGACCTGGCTGTGCTATCAGTTCTGTCACCGGCAGGGACGTTTTCTCTCTGAACTTCAGTCTCCCCACCTGTGAAGTGGAGCTACCATAGCACAGTGTGGGCTGGTTATGAGGACACCATGAGGCAATCTATGTTAAGTGCCTGGCTTGCGTTGAGTGCTCCATGAAGGGTAGCTGCTAGGTCATCACTGTCATCGTCACCAGCACAAGAGGGGCTCTCAGTGGGTCTCACTTTGGCTAATCCAATAGCAAGTCACAAAGCTGCACCACCCAATCAGCTGCTAGTAGTGAGAGCCCACCCCGTGTACCTCTGTATCCATTTAGAGACCAGCTAAGCAGCTACTCTGTGCTGGCATTTGGGGAAACAGAGGCCAGAGCTCATAGTCTCATACAGTTTCTAGGGTGAAAGCAGGGGTGGTTGGAGCTGTCCTGAGGCCAGGCTGCGGTTTTGGAGGCAGGGGTGTGAGTGGTGGGGCAAGAAGTGGCAAGCCTGGGCCCATGGTGCTGTCATCCTGTGTCTGCCTGGCTGGCGTCCTCCCTCACTGTCTCGCCAAGATTGCAGGGCAGTTCCTAGGGGTTCTGGAGAGAGTAATGGAAGCTGACTCCCTGCACTCCTGCAGGCTGGAGGAGTTAGGGCTCCGAGGTCTTTCTGCTCATCCTTCACTGAGAGTAAGTGTCCTGCGTCCAGGGCTGCGGCCTCCCATAACTCAGCCCTTGCTCTGCAGAGGCTCCTGGGAAGCTTTTATCACCTCCATATCTTCTGTAGCTGAGAATGGGAGACAGCTGTGCACCTCCTAGAAATCTGGGAAAAGACAAGGGATGGAGAGTTACAAGCTTACAGACCAGGGCCAGGAGCGCTGTCGAAGGGCCTTTTTGGAGTGTTCTAACCATCCCTCTACTGGTGCAAACAGGAGTGACTCCATTTCCTTCTCTGGTCTGATATTTTCCAGACTACAGTGTAGTGTACAATAGTAGTTTCTAATCCGTATCACATCTTAATTCATGTGGAGGTGCTTAAAAAAAAAAAAAAAAAAAAACACTTCCTTGTTAGTCTAGTAGTGAGAAAAAAAAAAAATCCACAATGCCTGGACCCGAGCCCTGCTGATTCTGATTTCATTACTCTGGGTTGGGGATTGTTTTTGAAAGCCCCACTCCTCACCTTGTGATTTCACCGTGAGACCAGCGTTAATAGGGACTAATACAAAGGCAAGAAAATGGGTTTTGAAGTTAGGCTTCCAACCCCACCTCCACCAGTTACTAGGAGCTATATGATCTTAGGTGAATTACTTAATATCTCTGAGCCTTAGTGAGTTTCTAGCCAGGTTTTACTTTTGTAAAAAAAATAAATAAATAAATAAATAAATAATAAAGTAATAAGCAAGATAAATTAGAGACAAGAGTTTCTGGTTCTTACAGAGGTTATGGTGAGCGTAGATTAAGAAAATATATGGTGCTGAGCACCCACTAGGTGCTTTTTTTACTTTTCACTCCTGAGTACTTTTTAGGGAGATGTCAGTAATATTGTCTTGTAATAGATCACAAAAGTCACAGAAAGTTTCGTTGGTCCTGCAGTCCAGTGGTTTCTAAGATAAAAGGATGATGATCTCTCCATTGGCAGGTTGTTTGGGTCAATGACTCTTTACTCTTTGTAGTGATCCTGCCTGATGTTGAATCTTTGGTTTGTCTTTCTCCAAACTGGGGGAATTTTCAGCCTTTATTCCTTCAACTGCCCATTATGCCCTTATTCATTCTCTTGCCTCTTCCTAGGACTCCATTTACAACGTATGTTAGGCCTCTTTACCTACAGTCCCTGCGACTCTGGTTTGGTTTTTCACATTTGATTTTTAGGTCTTCTTTTCTGTCTTTTCTTCAGTTTGAATGTTTTCTCTAGATTTGTCTTCACATTCACTGACTTTTCTTCTAATCTGCTATTTGGTCTATCCAGTGAATGTTCAATTTCCGACATTATAGTCAGATCTAGCAATTTTATCTGGTCCTTTTTTGTGGTTTTTGTTTCCCTACTGAGATTTCCTATTTGTTCATTCATTGTGACTTTATTTTCCTTTATGTCCTTGAGAATAGTTATATTAGCTGTTTTTAAATGGTCCATCTTGATTGCCTTTTCTATTGTAAAAAGATTATATTTTCCTGGTTTTTTTTTTTTTTTTTTTGTCTGCCAAAAAATTTTGGACTGTATCCTATACATTATGAAGGACACATTGTAGAATCTCTAGATTTTGTTATGTTAATCTAAAGTGTATTGATTTCTTTTTTTATGGAAGCAATTAACTTGGCAGAGCTCAAATTCCAAACTCTATCTCCTACATGGTGGACAAGAGCAGAAATGTCTGTTAAGTCTCTTTAGCCTTTGCTGGGCTTCTTGGAGCCAGCCCCATGCATGACTATTTCAGAGGTCAGCCTTTAGTCTGGGTAGAATTTATATGCAGAATTTGTGTCTCCTCCCTCTGGCTGTCCTCTCTATGAGATTTTCACCTTCAATTTCTAACTGCTGTGGTCATCATGAACTCTGTCCTCTAGTTCTTTATGCCTGTAAGACTGTGGATTTTCTATCTGGATTATATTATAGCTGCACAACTTGGCAGAGGCTAGGGCCTGACCTCAAGCAAAACGTATAAATATGGGAAGCTCACCCAGGGCCATTCCTGTCCTCTAGTTACTGTCCAGGCCTCAGGCTGTTGTTTATTGTTGTTGTCTGTGGGAGGGGGTTGATCTGATAGTTGCTTGTGGAGTTTCAAACTGAGATATATATTAGAGAGCAATTACAAAGGGATGCAAAAGAAATTTTTTTTTATTATAAATTTCCCTAAGACATGTTAGATATAATGTGACTTATAAATAGTAGAGTTGTCTCTTACTTCTTGGGGAACACATTTCTGGCTGGAAGTGAAATTGCCTATGACTCATGTCATCTCAACCTAGCCCATTGGGGTCCACAGGTCCCCTCCATGGAAGATGCCTCCTTGCCAGCTGCAGTCTGAGGACCAGAGTGGGGGTATCCAGCAATAGGGCCGTGTCTGAGCAGAACTCACTCCCCATTCCCTTACCCTGCCTTCCTTCTTCTTTCCCTGGATGGTTAAAAGTACTGATGTTTGGGTCAGATCCCTGGGTCGGTACCTCATATTCCAGCTTCGACACAGCAATATAGTTTCAGGTACTGTGTGTGCCTCAGTTTTCACATCTGTAAAATGGGGAAAGTAAGTATGCCCACCTCCTAAGTCTGGGTCAGGATGAAATGAGTCAGAATGTGTTACTCATGCATGCAGAACGCGGACCCAGCATGCACAGCAGCCCTGGGCTCCTGCAGTGTGTCCGGGAGTTATTTTTCTTGCTCCTGCTCTGTGTCCAGCTTTCCTCTCCCTCTCCACTTCCCCCCCACCACCACATTCTGGCTGCTCACACCCCAAGGCCCACCCTCAACTCCCCTGTCCTCAGCCTTGCCCAGCACCCTGGGCAACCAGAACTGTGTCCCCCGCCCCTGCCCTGTGCCTGCCTTCCTCCTACTCACCTCTCCTGTCCCCTCCTCTTTTGAGAAGCATCTGGCATCGTGTTACCCTGGATTTCACGTTGTTCTCTCATATCGTCACCTGGCCTAATTCTCAGAGTGGGTGGGAGAAACAGCTAAGTTAATTATATCTAAAAAGGGAACAGAATAAGACCAAGTGCTTAATTTGGGAGCTGCCTCCAAACTCCAGTAATAAAAATAAATACAGTAGAACCTCTGTGAGTTGACCACCCAAGGGGCTATAACCAACTGGTGAGCATACGGAAGAGGTAAACAGAAGGTGCGAGGCCCACTGTACTGACAGGTTCATGGGGGGCCTGTCCAGTCTATGAAAATCAGGTCAACGTAAGAAGGTGGTCAGTGTAGGGAGGTGGTCAACTATGAAAGTTCTACTATAGTATTTTAATACAATATTTTTAAAAATCCAAATTAATGCAAAAGTTCCATGATGTTTAACAAAGACAGGATCAGTCTCTATGCTCGCAAGGCTCACCCTTTCCACCTCCCCACTATCCCAGACAGACATCTTAGAGTGTGTCCAACATTCTGATATGTTGTCCTATGTGGAATTTTTTACATTACTTTGAAGTTTTTGAAATATTACACGATGGTGTTAGTTACTTTGATGACTAAGATTTCTGACAACCTCCCTTAAATGTTGCAGCTGGTGCCACCGTGGCCTTCCCTCATCCCAGCTCTAGAACAGAGTCCTCAGAGACTTGTTCTGAGGGAGGCCAGTGTGGTGGCCACACTGTGGAGGTGCCCAGGGCCCTCTGGCTCCCCTCTTCGGCCACTTCTTCACTTGCTTTGAGTCCAGCCTCATGGCTAGTGGAGGCCAGGGCAAAGGCCAGCCCTAAGTCACACATGGGAAGAAGGTAGCCAGTGACACCATGATCCCCATTTCCCCACACAGCCAGTGTCACGTACCTCTTAGGCCCATGACAACCACACAGTACAGCCTGAATAAGAAAGATGCCTATCCTCTGTGGCAGCCCAGGGAACTGTGGTTCCTGCTCTGATGCCACATCACCATTTGGGGGCCTCCCAGGCAGCCCTGTGCTAGTGCCCTCACCTCTGCTCCCTTACACCAGTTGCCTTCCAGGTCTCTCCCCTGCAGCTCCCAGTTCCCCCATGGCTTCCTTATTGTCTGTGCTGAGGCCAGACTGAGGGCTGACCATGGGGCCAGTGAGTGGGATGGGGTAGTGGACGCCAGCCCTGCCAACCCCATCATCGTCTCCTTTTCACGCCAGCCACAGCTCTTTCCAGGCCCCAAATAGCTCCTCTTGTAGCCCTATCTTGGCTAGAAACACCAAGTTTTAGAGTCTGGGGTGGAACACTCACTGGATTCCCAAAGCCTGGGTACAGTGACGGGACCAAGGCGGTGTCTCTCCTCTTTCCTGTACCTGCTGGCAGTGGGGTGGGGCTGATTTAGCTGTCCCCAGCCCAGGTGGGAGGGGCAAGGAAGAGCCAGGCTGGCATCACACCCCCCACCCCACTTCACAACCTTAAAGGGGTCTCAGCTCCTGAGACAAGTCCTTGTTGGCCCAGATACTGCCTGCAGGTCAGGGAGCCTGTGTGTCCCTAAAATGGGGATGGGGGTGAGGTGAGAGCCAATAGCTCTGCATGAGGCACTGCGTGTGCACCCGTGACCTTGCCAGCCTTCACAGTCACCCTGCCAGTGGGGTGCAAGGTCCCCAGAATTTCCCTGTCTTCATGTAGGTGTCTAGGTACTGATATTCTATATTGACACAGCCAGGGAACAACTGTCTCAGCACCTGAAGGGTTAATACCTGGTGCAGCAGTGGGGGCCTCCAGCCCCTTGAGTGGTGCCCACTTGCTTCTGGCTATTAAATCATTTTGTTTATTAAATCATAGCTGTGTACATTAATGCATTTATGGGGTACAATGTGCTGGTTTATATACAATTTGAAATACTTACATCAAACTGGTTAACATAACCTTCACTGCACTTTCTTAATTATTGTGTTAAGACATTTATACTTTGGAGGGAGGGTAATTGGTGGGACCACACCTATGGTGCATCTTACAAGGGTACATGTGAAATTTACTAGGTGTAGAATATAAATGTCTAAACACAACAATTAAGAAAATGCCGTGAAGGCTGTGTTAACCAGTTTGATGAAAATATTTCAGATTGTATATAAAACCAGCACATTGTTGGTTTATAAAACCCTATGATTGCATTAATATACGCAGCTACGATTTAATTTAAAAAAGACATTTATACTCTACACTTAGTAGGTTTGACATGTACCCTTATAAAATGCACCATAAGTGTGGTCCAACCAATTACCCTCCCTCCACCCATCCTTCCCCCTCCCTTCCCCTCCCCCTCCTCTTTCCCTTTCATCCTGGGCTGTAGTTGGGTTATAGCTTTCAGAAGGAGTTATGGGTGCTTATATATTGGTTTCACAGTAGAGCTGAATATATGGAATACTTTTTCTTCCATTCTTGAGATACTTTGGCTATTAAATATTTTAATGACACCCTATCTATAGTTCATTCTTGTGCTTTCTGGTAGTGGCACTAACAGTGGTGCATCCTACCAATGAGGAAACTGAGGCTGTACAAAGCAGTTTGCCCGAGGCGGGACTCGAACCAGGCTCCATGTGTGTCCAGGGCCTGTGCCCTGTCCTCTGTGTTATACTACCTGTCAAGGCAGGGCCAAGGGCACAGACCTGCTTTGCATGGTGTGACAGCCCAGAGGACCCCACCCCCCATGAAGCCTCCATGCTGTCCCACCCCGTATTATTCGCCACTGACCCCAGGGACCTGAAGATGAAGAAGAAATGCTTAATAAGAGGCCACAACAACTGGCTGCTGCCCAGTGCTCAGTTATCAGGCCCGTGATTAAGAGGCCCCTCTCTTGTGTCCCATCTTGGCAAGGTTTTTGTGGCATTGACTCTGGAGCACAGGTGTTAGGGGCACTTGTCTCTGGCAGGACAGGAGGTGGGGAAAGAAATAAAGGAGGAGGGGCCACCCCTCCCTGCTGTGTCCTTTCAGGCTGTGGGGAGGCCCTCTGGAAGCTGGAGAGTAGCCAAACTACAGTGTAGCAGCAGGCCAGGGAGGGGAGGGCACAGAAGGCAGGGAGCAGCGAGCCTGCCCCCCCACACACCCCCTGCATACTTGTTCAGGGCTTCGTGGTCTCATCTTGGGGTCCTCCCCAACCACTCCTCTCATCCCTCCATGTCAGCAGAAAATTCTTTTTCTCAAGAGCCCACAAAAAGAATTATAATACACATTATGGTGTAATTATTATATTGTATATTATATCATATCATATATTCCATTTTTCAGCTCCTTGCTCCTTGCCAACTGAGTTGCATACATTATCCCATTTAATCCTCGTTGCCACTCTGTGACGGATGTGTTACTATCACCTCTACCAAGGCTCAGAGAGGTTACATAACTTCCCCAGAGCCAGGCAGTAAAAGCATGAACCTGGCAGCCGTGCTCTCTCCTTCCTGGGGTCCCTCTGCCCTCTTGATTGGGACAAATAGTAATACTTTCAGGGCCTGGCAGTTGCCTGCGGGCCCTGGTGCGGGTGGGAGATTCTGTCTGAAAGCAGCCTTTGGTGTTCTCTTTCTCCCTGCAGAGAAGGGAGAGGAGGGGAGGGATGGCGTGCTCTTCCCTTTCCACAGGTGTTTTCCTGTTGCACTTCGCTTTGTAGCTGATTTTTCAGTTTTTGAAATGAGATCTCATCCTGGGAGCCAGGCTGCAGAGCCAGGCCTGGCACTGCGGTAGGTGGGAACATCTCTTACTCCCAAGGCTCCAGGATTGAGGCAAGGAACGCCCATGGGGGAGGCCTGAGACCCAACGGCAGCTTACCCCTAGGGATTGTGGTCATCCGAAATTCTGCTAACCTGGCCACTGACTCAACATGTGGGGCGGGAAAGACTTTCCTCCTCTTTGGACCTCAGTTTCTTTATCTGTCTAATGGGATAATAATGCCTGAGCAGTGAACTTCACAACCTGGATGTTAAAGGGAAATCCGTCAATGTAAAAGTACTTGGACATTTTTAAAGCACCATGCAAACGTGCTCTGTCATTATTCTGCTCCTTCCTTTTTCCCTTCTCTCCTTCCTCCCTTCCTTCCAACTGAAGTTAGTTTCAGAGTAAGTTCTTTTCTATCTCTGCCTAGGCACAGTCACTGTTGTTAATGGAAGCATTCTGGAAGGTTCTGCAGGAAATCTGCACAGAGCCCTATGCAGAGCTAATCTCATCCAGAGTCTCAGCTTTGCTGGCTTCCCCAGCCTTTGTGCAGTGAGGCTGGGGGATGAAAATCTCGCCTCCCTATCAGTCATGGGTGGAACTTTTTGTGGGGGGTCCCCCTTGACAGCTGGCCTGCATCCCTGCTGCTTCAGGGGAAGGTGCCTGGCTCCCAGACATGGAGCTGGAGCTGCTGACACCCCTGAGGCTCCCAGCCTCATGGTGTCGGGGATGGGCAGGGAAACAGGGAGAGGAGGCGTCCTCAAAAGGGAGCCCCGGGGTGGAGATGTGAGAGAGAAGCCAGGTAGATGCCACCAGCTGCCAATTTCTGCCGCCGGTGGCGGAGTTTCCCATCGTATCACTGTGTGGGAGAGGCTGCAGGCAGGTCTCCCTGAGGGCAGGAAACTGGGACTCATGCAGTTCAAGGAACTCTTAATGGGAAAGGAAGTTAGAATGGCAGGACTTTGAAGCTTTGGGCTCTCAAAAGCTCAGACATTCTGTACCCTTTATTGAAAGAAGAGCTCCCAGACAGAAAGAAAGAAGGAAGGAAAAAAAGGATGGAAGAGAGAGAGAGGAGGAGGAGGAAGGGGGAGGAGAAAGAAAGGGAGGATGAGGAAGACAGGAGAGAGGGAGGGGAGAAGGAAATATAATAAAACATTCTTTCAAGGCACAGAGGCTCTTACAAGGCCTTTGACCTAAGCCGTGGCAAGGTGGGGCCTCGTTCAGCAGGGCCAGCTGCATTTGCTGTGCCTGTGCCTTGCGTTGTGTTAATCAGCCACTTAGGACTTACTCTTATGGGGAATGTATTATCATTATTCCCATCTCATAGGTACGGAATCTGAAGCTCACAGAAGTTAAGTGACTTGCTTGATTTCACACAGCCAGAATATTCTGGAGAATTCAAGCCACAGCAGATCAATGCCAGGGTCTGCACTTCCTGTTACACAGGCTGATTCTAACTTGTAAGAATGAAATTTATTGACATTTGGCTCCAATCTCAACAATGGCCATAGCCTCAGGCTACAAATCTGGTGCTAAATTCCCCACGTGTTCTAACTCATACAGGCCTCACAGGGGCCCTGTGAGGGAGTTTTTATTCTAATCATCAACCCCCATTTTACAGATGAGGAAACTGAGGCTCTAAAATCCCCAAAGTCTTGAAGGCAATAGAAGGCAAAGCTCAGATTTGAACCTGGGTAGTCTGCCTCCAGAATTGGTGCTGAGAGCATCCATCCTTGCCTTCCACCCGGGCAAGCTGAGTAGTGCCTCTTACTAAATTCCTTCCAAACTGGGGGCAGCTTCCCAGAGGGTACAGAAAATGGCAACAATACAAGGACAGCTCCACATGCATTCAGCAAATCTTTTTGCTACAATATGTGCTAAAAGAGTCGTGTGTAGGTCAAACGTGAATGCGTCTACTAAAAGTGACTCATGGTCTATAACAGGGGTCCTCAAACTTTTTAAACAGGGGCCCAGTTCACTGTCCCTCAGACAGTTGGAGGGCTGGACTGCAGGCCCTGGGATGAGTTGGCTACTAAGCAGGACAGGCAGCGGCAGCAAAAATACCCGGCAGGCCAGATAAATGTCCTAGGCCGGCCGCATGTGGCCCGCGGGCTGTAGTTTGAGGACGCCTGGTCTATAAATGCCTGACCACAAACAGCCTCAGGTCCAATGGGCATCACCTGTGCAGGCTGCCCAGCTACACCTGACCCTGGGGATGTGCTTCTTTCCCATATGGATAAGGTGAACTCTGTCTAATCCAAGAAAATCATCTTCCTTTATTTTTTTTTTAAAGCAGCCAACAAATTCATAAGGTAAAATCTCACTGACTTCTTGGAATTATTCCTGTTTAACTAAAGCTGTTTGCTGTTTTGCTCTGTTGATCTGTTTATTTGGAGGAACCTGCGGCTTCCCATCTTGCTGATGCGCCTCAGCGGCTGTGCCTCCATCCTGGTGTCTGGGGTCATTAGGAGGGAGAGGAATGATCCTTCCATGTGTCGTTTCCTGGCAGTGACTTCTGAAAGTGGCATCACTTTGCCAACTGTCTAGCACAAGCCACATGGACAGTGCCCCTGTGTCTCCCAAATCCCTGGGCCTGTCCCTGGAGCCTCAAGGCCCAGGCCCCTCTGCATACCCACAGCCTCCCTCCTGGCAGGCACCGTCCACTGCTTCTGACCAGCAAGGATTCCTGTGTCCCTTCTGTCCTTTTGTCTCTTTGCTGAGACCCCTTTCCTGAGGTCCAAGGCTCGGAGACTCCAAAGCTCCCCAGGTGCTTGGAGTCTGCAGCATTTCAATTCCATGTTTGCTTTTTATGAAAGGGAAGCGATCCTGTCTGCTGAATATTAAGTGGCTCGGGCAGCTTTGGGAAGCAGAGCTGCTAATCCACCGACATCTGCTGCTTATGTGATCTTGGTGCCTGGCAAGCCCCCTCCTCCTCTGCCCCCACCTGGGCCCTTCCTCGCCCTCCCCAGATGAGCTCTGGGACTTTGAGGCAGAGAGGGAGACGATGGGAATTTGCACTCGCCCAGCCAGGGTTGTCTGATGGGAGGGACTGGAATAGTGACCTCCATGTTCCCAGAAGCCTGGACAAAATGAGCAATGCTGGGCAAACCCCTTACTTTTCTGGACCTCAGTAGCACCCTCAGTACACAGAGAAGCGGACAGACCCATGGGGTCCAGGGTCCAGGGACCAGCATACCACTCCCAAGGCACACCTCCTCCAGGCTAGTCCAGCATTTACATGCCACACCTCTGCATGAGCTGCTCTTCCCACCCAGGATGAGCTGCCTCCTACCCTCAACCAATCCAAGTCCTGCCACTTTTCAAGGCCAGGTCAAGACTCATGCCCTCCATGAGGCCCTCTCTGGCCCGTCTATACAGGTGGTGGCTACATTACTCTTTCCACTCTGTCTGGCCTCTGCGATCGCCTCTGCTCAATATGAATCTTCTTGGGAACAAGACCGAGTGCAGCCTCTAGCTCAGGGCTGGGCACACAGCTAGATAATACATGCTCTAGGGTCACCCAGGCATGGGGGCGGATATTGGTGCTGTCAGAGGACCAAACCAGAACCCATTCCTCCGTCCACCCAGCCTGGTCCCCAGCCACTCCAGACACCAAGCTGTCTTGTATTCAAAGCACCGAGAGGGCTCCTAAGGACAGAAGAGACACAGACCTTGGCAGTAGAAAGCTCGCAGTTTCGATCCTGTAACAAAACCCACACTCGATTGACTCAGTAACATTTACAGAACAACCCTCGAATACGTGTAAATCAATATCCTACAAGCAGGACACCTGAGAGTTCTGAAGAGTTACAGGAGAAAAGAGTGGGTTTAATCAGAGCGGGCTTCTTGGAGAAGGTGGGCTTTGAGCCACAGCACGATGCATAGAACTTACACTTGCAGAGAAGGGGAAGGAAAGACCCCAAGGAAGGGAAGAAGTGTGTACAAAAGTGTGAGTACTCATTTGCTTGAGTTGCTATAACAAATACCAGACTGGATGGCTTAAGTGACAAAATCTTATGTTCCCACAATTCTGGAGACTGGAAGTCCAGAGTGAAGGTGCGATTGGGGTTGTTTCCTTCCGAGGGCCTTGAGAGAAGGATCTGTCCTTGGCCTAGTGTTGGCTGTCTTCTCCCCGTGTCTTCATGTGGTCCCTCTGTGTCCTCATCTCCTCTCTGTAAAGACACCAGTCATTGAATTGGGGCTCACCCCAGTGGCTTCATTTAACCTTAATTGAGGTACCATGGCTTAGAACTTCAATATATGAATTTTTAGGGAACCTCATTTGTCCCCTCACAATGTGGAAATTGTCTCACTTCATGGAGGTGCTGGACCCTTCTGCCTAAATTGTGCAAAGCACAGGGCTTCCAAAGGGAAGGAAAACTTGTGCCCTTAAGAGTCCCAGGGTGTCATAGTGGGGGGGGGGGTTCCTGGAAGGAGCAGAAGACCTGAAAGGGGCCAGAGGCCATGAGTTGATGAGGGCAGTGGGTCTGCTCCAGGGTTAGCAAGCGGTGGCCCCCTCCACAGTGGGGAGCAAGGTTAAGGGAGGATGTGTTGGGGCCACCAAATGTCCTCCTTCGAAGAGGTCTTCTCAGAGGAAGCCCACCACCCCTGCATCCCATCTCCTCCTCTCAGCACTGGGAACTCCCAGAGAGGCTCATGGGAAACCAAGGCTCAGGCCAGAGCTGGACTTGCCCCTCCACCTTGCAACCCTTCAGAAAGGGGATGAATCATGTCTCTGGGCAGAGGCTGTAATGGGGGCAGAGGGCAGGGCTGTTCCCCTGTGGGAGGTGGGGTTTACAGGCCTGCAGAGGGAGATCACAGGTGGGATGGATGATGTGGCCAGTACAGTGGCTCTGTGGTGACCCTAGGCCTCAGACCTCTCTGTCCCATCCTGTGCAACTATATGCCACCTGGGTTTTTCAGAGAGCAGCTCTTGGGGAAACACTCCCCACCATGCTTCCCACTGACTTAATGGCTTTGAGCAAGGCTGGTTTGATCTCTTAAGGCAGTGGTTCTCAACCTGTATGTCGCAACCCCTTTTTAACAATAAAAATACATTGTTAGGAAGGTTGAGAACCACTATCTTAAGGCCTCAGTTTCTTCATGGTTACCAAAGGTATAATAGTACCCACTTTCCAGGGTCACAATGAGGACTCTAATGTGTGTGGGTAAAGCCTTTGACACTGAGAATTGTCATCAACATCAACTTCCGTAATGGAGGTGGCCTCAGGTTCCCACCCCTGGCCCACTATGATCTCCTGCCCCTTCTCCTCCTCTTGGCTTTATGGGGGTCAGTATAAACACACATCCCAGAGGGTATTTCCATGCCATTGAGCCCCCTCTGGCCCTCACATCAGCCCCTTCTTTATTGGCATCCATCCACCTGGAGAAGCAGCATGATGCCACAGCCATCTGCCCTGGCCTGGGGGCTGCAGCTGATCCCACAGGACCAGGATTGGGATGCACCCAAAACCCAGAAAGGCCAGAACGTCTCCTCTCTAGACAGTCCACCTTTCTCTAAGTACCAGCCAGAGACTCAGGGTAAGAGCTCTTGAGTTGAGAGCTTGCCAAGAAGAGAGCTTAGAGTGCAGTGTAAATGAAGCCAGGGCAGGCAGTGCAAGTGAGTTGGTTCAAAGACAAAGTTGGTAAGGGAGCTCCATTGGAGGGACAGCCCACGCCAGGTCCCGTGGCATGGTAGTAGCCTAATCTGCAGACCCTGCATTCAGCCTGGCTGGGTTCCAATCCTTCTCTCCCATGTCCTGCCAGTGCCATCTGGGCTAAGTTACTTCACCTGTTTGCACCTCTGTTCTATCTAGAGTGTAGTGCTAGTGCCTACTTCTTGGGTGCTGAGAAGCTAATCTAGGTAGCACCTGGTGGGCACCCAAGAGATGTTGGTCACAACCATGATCTGATCAGATATTGGGGAGAGAGAAGCCCCAGGGTCCCTAAGTACAATCTGCTCCCAATTCTCTAGCAACAGGCTGTCTTCTTGGCACGTGGTGCCTGCCTGCCTCTCTTTACTCCTCCAAGTGCTCCTGGCTTCTGACTGTGTTACAGTTTAGCAGGATGATGTTTGGGGAGGATCTGGGCTCCTGCGTCTCTCCATCAGTGCATTTCTAATCTCCCATGGCCACGGGGAGCTCAGCAAGTGTAGTGGAGGATGTGAGCAAGAGAGGCTGGATGAATATGGGAAGTGAAGTGCAAGGCACTTTGCAAGACTTTCCAGGGGACAGAGGTTTGATGCTCTGCTGAGCACGCTCAGGCCTGTGCCTCTACCACCCAGCTGTCACCTGGACATGTGGACGTTCACCTTCTCCTAGGTCCCCTGCACCCCCTCTGATTTCAACCTATGCCACAGATGTCATGAGTCCTTGCCAAGCTGCCTTAACATGAGGGAATTCTATCTCAAATATGTTGCACAAATGAATAATAAAAACAAAGGAAAATTACCCTCTTTATTGAAACTCGTTTTATGAATAAAACAATTATTCTGGTAATTGAAAAAATGTGTCGTTAAATTAAATGCAGTGGTTCCTATTAAAATTTTAGTGCATTTCTGCTGCTGCTGGCTAGAGGCTGGTAATTATAGACGAGGGTTTCGCTTTCTCTTTATTGTTTTTTAATCTCTCTGTGCTGCGGCTCTCTGACAATATTTTATGTCAAAGAGATTTAGAGCTGGGCTCCAGACAGGGAGGGGAGAAGCCGGCCGAAGGGTGGGGGCAGCCCTGGAGACCGCAGCAGCATCTGCCGGGCTCTAGGGTGCTTGCCACTCAGGCTGCCCAAGTGTCTTGGTTGGTCCCTTCACCCATCTGTCAGCCTGGTGGCAGCCAATCACAGCCCTCTGAATCCAATGCCCTTCCCCTCCATCCTCCTCTCTAACTTGGAGTTGGATCTCTTTGGATATCTGGATTTTGGCTTCCTCTTGAAACCTGAGTTTGGAAAGCAGCAGGGTATGGGCAGGGGACAGCCCTTCTGAAGGTCTCCCTGCCCTTGTGGGGACAGAGGAGGAAGGTGCTGGAGGCTTTTTGTGTGTAAGCACCATGAGGGCAGGGCCCATGCCTGCCCTACTGACTGTTGCATCCAGTGGAAGCTGTTAATTCACGCAGGGAGATAAGGAAAAAAGAGATGCTGCATTAGAGCCTGCTTGGTCTGGGATGTGTTAAGTAGGGACTGAGGCAGGAGGATGGCCTAGATGAGCTCTAGGCTTCCTTTCCAGCCCTTTGCACACATGAGATGGTAGGAGGGAAGAGAAAACCACCAGCATCAGCCGTGCCCTCCCTTCCTGGCAAAAGCTGCAAGTCTCCTAGGCTGGCTCAGACAGTCGGCAGCTCCCAGTGCGTTATGAGTCCGTCCTTTGTCTGGGAGATTAAGCTCCTGGTAGGCAAGGTCTCTGGCTGTGCCACCTGCCACTAGGAGCTTGATGAATTGGGCTGGGCCGGGAGCTTCTGGGCATTCATTACCCCGGCACCAGGAGCTGGTTGGGAGCCAGATGCCACCGCCTGGCAGTGCCAGCCGAACACTTGGCACTGGACAGGAAGGAAAGCAGGGTGAGCCCCGAGCCCCCAGTGTGCATGCCTTGTGGCTTAAGGCTACCTTGTGACCCACTGTGCCCCTCCTGGGCTGTGACCCCCCGCCCCCAGATCCTTTCCCTGTTCTTCCTCTGCTCTGTCTTAATCACAGGTGGTTGTCTTCCTGGTTTCCAGGCTCCGAGGTCAGCTGGCTCCAGGATGGGTTTGGCCAGAGGCACTGGCAGGAGATGGAGGGTGGATAGCAAGAGAAGAGCCAGGGTTCTCCCTTCTCTTCCGGCCACCCCAGCTTCCTTAGTGGCGGCTTGGCCATGGCTCCAGCTCCCAGGGGATGGGTGACCGGCCCTGGATGCAACAACCCCAATTCCTCCCTGGCTTCCTCTAGCCTAGGGGTGGCAGATGGGCTTCCTGTGTCGCTATTCCCTGAGTTACCACCCTCTGCCCCACTGGGCTTCTCAGCTCTGCTTCACCTGCAGCCAGTACCCTGTAGCAAATGCCTTCTGTGTTAATCTACCATGGAATTTCTGCTTTCAGGAAGGGACATGCCTGGCAGGAGGTGACCGGTGCAGGCTAGGGGTGGGAGAGTGTCTTCAGTTCTGTGGCTTCTCACTTCCCCACCTGGCAGGGTCTCTGAATTGTTCCCCCCACCCACAATGTGCTCACATCCAGCCCATTTTAATCCTCTAGTTCCAGGTGAGCCACTGTGGGACAGTTCCTCGTTTGCCAATAATTGAGCTATTTCCCAGAAGGGCAAAAGGTTACAGGTTAGGGTCCTTTCCAGGGATGCAGCATCTGGTAGAATAGATTTCTGAGCCATCAACTCTGGAGCAGAGTGACTCGGAGGCCAGGGGCAGTCAATGGCTCCTGCCCCATTAGTCGGCCATCACCCTGAACCCTGCTGTGTCCGGGTCAGAACTCTACCGAGCTCATTTCCAAGTAGCTGGCTCACCCTGATCTGGAAATAGCCAGGAATACTAGACCAGGAAAGAGCACTCAGGAGCCCAAGAAACAGAGCTCAGTCCCGCTGGGGCACAGGCAGAGCAGTGGAGGGTGAGCACCAAGGTGTTTAGTTCACCTCTCTCCATTCCCACTGACCCCCCCCACCCTCTGGCTTATTCTGATTCTGGTCAACACCAGAATCACTCCTCAACCGGATCACAGCCAGCCCTACCTGGCCTACCCCCTTCAGACTCCAAGTTGAAGCCAGAGCGATCTTTCTGGTGCAGAATCTGATTACTATCTGCTACAGCCCTCTGCACCTTCCCTCTCCATGCTCATCTCTGCCCACTCCCCCACCTCCCACACATGGAACCAGCCATGTTCCCTCTGGCCCTGGGTTGCTACATGTACGTCCTCTCCACTTGGAGCTTCCCCCTCACCTCTGCTGCTTGACTCCCACGAATCCTTTAGGACTCAGTCACCCCCTCCTCCAGGAAGCCTTCCCTGACCCCTCCAGGCTGGATTAGCCCCTCATCCCCGCCCCCTCTCTTCCCCTGCTCCATGAGCAACTCAGGGGCAGAGGGTGGTTCTTTGTTTATGATGCCAGGCACTGCCAGGCACTCAATGAATGGTTTGGGGTTGAATGAATGAAGGATCTAATCACTTAACGAAAAATTAGTTAATGACGTATAAGCTAGAGGGCAGAGAGCATCCACAGAGCCCTGAGGAAGGAGGAAGTCGTGGGAAGCTTTCATCAACAGGAGCAGCCCCAGCTGACTGGCCAGCGGCTCTGCAGCAGTCAAGGAGGGCTGCCAGGAGGAGGCAGCCCCTCCTCTCTTCCCACTCCCCTCTCCTTTGCCCCCTCCTGCTCCGCACTCTGGCATCTTCTATGAGCCTGAGAGCTTCCTCACAAGTGAAGACTGCTGCTTGCCGTTTTTTTTTTTTCCTTTGGCAGGAAAATCATTCCTTTATCAGCCAGCAACAGGGCCAGGGTGAGGGCTGCTGGCACCCAGTTCCTTGGCAAACAACAAGAAGGCGATGGCATTGTGGGGACCGGAGTCCTTGATGAACCTCTTTAGGAGGCAGCCGGGGCTGTCATTGACACTCAGTGTGGTGTGAGAGAGAGAAAGCTGATGGCTTCAGCTGCTGGCAGAGATGACACATCTTAGGGTGTCTGAGCCTGTAACTGGGGCCAACAGGAAGCTGGGTAGGTCCCAGAGAAGCCATGTCCAGGTACGCTCCTTGGGACAACGGCGGACTTAAGTGCACAGGTCACATAGAGGCTGAACCTTTGGTTGATGAGAGGGAGGCCTGAGCTTCTGCCACTCCAGTTGCCCTGGACCGTGTCCAAGGACTGGGCAGTGTCCAAGGTCACATCCTCCCCAGGGCCTCCTGGGAGCAGACCATGCTGATCTCTGGGATCTAGTGCTAGGCCACTGGGAGCCCCAGCAAGTTCAGTCTGCAGGGAGAGCCCAGCACTCTTGGCTTATGTGTCAGTCGGGCCTTGGCATCCATTTCTATGTCCCGTAAATGGGATCAGGATTATTTGCCACCTGTTCCAGGAGGAACACTCGCCCTGCAACCAGGATGCTGCAGGGAGGGACTAGGAGAGGAGCAGGGAAGCAGGATTTGATGCTCACAGGGGCATGGAGGAGAGGGTTTCTGGAGGCTCAGGTTACACTGCCAGCCGGCCAAGTGGCAGGGTCCTCTCTCCCTCAGCACACACATCACCAGAATTCTCCGTGCTCTGGGGAAGCAGCAAGGGCACACATTCCAGGACTAAATGCCATCACGCTGCCACTTTCTAGCCTTGTGGCATTAGGCATGTGACTTAACCTCTCTCAGCCTCAGTTTCTTCAATCTTTAAAATGGACCATTAATAACACTTTAGCTGATCTTTTTATACAAAATCAAAATGCAAAAAGCACCCAACATAGTCCCTGGCATCCTGAACTATTCTTTGCTGCTCTCTCTCTTCTGACCAAGAGCCTGAGGGGGACCAGAGATGTCTTTGTAGCAACTGCCCTGTTTGGGATGGCACAGGCAGGTCTGCTAGGGGCTGGGAACAGGAACAGGGCTTGCCCACTCCCACATTCTCTATGGCCATCTGCCTCCCTCAGCTGCCACCCTGGCTGCAGTCCTGCCCAGTCTGAGCTGGGGTTGCCAGCAGCACAGGGAGGTACAAGGGCTGGTCTAGCTTCAGAGCCTGCTGCCCATCTAAGCCCAAAGCCTGTAGCCTGTCTATGCCCCTAGGGAGGGGAGTGGATACTGTGTGAGGTACCAACCAAATCACTAGGCAGCTGTGTCCAAAAGAGGAGACTCTGCTGAAGGCAGATCCCCTAGGCAGAGCAGGCTGGGACCAGCAGGCCCATCTCCAGGAACACGTGTGAGGAAGAAGGCAGGCACATAGAGCCTATGCCTGGCTCAGGAACCAGGTCCAGCTTCCCCACAGTCCTAGTAGGACAGCATAGAGGAGTGGCTGAGAGTGTGGCCTGTGGGACCCCATCAGTCTGGGTTTACATCTCAACTCTGCCACCAACAAGCTGGTTCTGCCAGGTTCTGCCTGGTTCTGCCAGGTTCTCAGGACCCTGAGCATCATGGTTGAGCATTTGAAAAAAGCCTGCAGATTCTGAAATGTAAATTTCCCACCAGATCACAGGTCCAACCATGACAGACTAAAAGGGACTTATGGGACACCTTATGGAGACACCTTTCTGTGAACCTACAAGGGCCCTGTGCCTCAGAGATAGGCAGTAAGGTCTCCCCACCAACCTGCCAGCGCTGTTGCACCTGCAGCCCGACAGGGGCCTTATCCACGTGCCCTGTCCTGGGCCCTGGGAGCAGAGGCAGCAGGGCCTCTACAGAGACTGGGAGGGGCCCTTCCCTGCCCAGGCCCTCCCACCATTCTCTGGCTTTCTCTGCCCCTCCTGCCTCAGGCAGCAGCCCTGCCTGTGGTCCTCACATCTTTAAGCACGTCCCATGCTGTGGAAGAAGCAGCTGGTCCAAATGCCATTTCAGAGAGAAAGTGCCCATTAAACCACCATTGGCCGCCAGGTCCATCGAGTCCCAGGAGCCATGTTCACAGACGTGTCAGCCTAATGAATTAACTGATTCTCTCTTCCTCTCCTGCATGAGAGGGAGGACAGGTCTGGACTTCGCCTCAGCCTGCCCCTGCCACAGCCTGGGGAGGGGAGAGAGGAGGAGGGGGCAGCTGGGCTGGCCCAGGCTTCCCTCCCATCCCCTCTCTTAGTCAGCAAAGTTGCAAGGCTTGCCTCCCCACCTTTCCTGTAAAGCCCTTTACCCATCACTCTCCCCAGCCTCTCCCCCATCCCCATCATCTGAGTCGGTGATGGGCTTGGCCTCCTCTTACTCCTGGGTCCCATCAGCCTCCCCCATCTACAGCCAGCCTCCTGCAGAACCCACACCTCCCTGATCCTGAGTTGCAGAGAAGAAACATAAGCCCAGCCCCCTTAGAGACCCTCTGCCCACCAAGGGCTATGGGCAGCTCTTCTCACCCCTTCCTATGTTCTTAAGAAAGCTCCAGCTCCCTGGGAGGGATGGGGGCAGCCTGGGGGCTGCAGGGGCTCAGCACAGGCACAGAGGGAGGGTCTTGCCCCCAAGCATACCTGGAGGTCAGCAGAAGAACACCACCAGAACCCTACCAGTCAGACCTGCTGGGCAGACCTGGGGCAGCCTCTGCAGTAGCAGGCACCCTCAGGGAGTCCCTGGTGGTTGCACCATCCAACCCAGTGGGTCTTAAGTTAATTGGCATTAATTAGGGAGGGGGAGCAGCTGGAAATGGCAGTGCGGTCCTGAACCTCCTCCCTGGCATGGTCTGTAATCAGCCTAGGTGGTGGAGGGGTGGGGGTGGGGGTCTCCTGTTTCTGGTCCCTTCCAGCTTGCAAGAAGTCATGGGTAACTCAAGTGCAGTCCTTCTCCCCTCCCCCACCCCTAACCCATCCCCACCATGGTCCCTCAAGCAGCTCTCATGTGCATACATTAATTAATTAAGGAGGAAATTCTCCCTGAGCTGGTGACACAATCAGCTCTCCGCAGGGTTCCCCTCCTGCTGCTGGGACCGACCTACATACAGTGGGAGTAGGGAGCGGCAGGCTGGGGGCCGGGCTGAGGAAGAAGCAGGATGGCTTTGACCGAGCCCAGTAGAGGTGGGCTTCATCCAGCCATCCGTTTACCCCCTCTTCTCTCCTCCTGCTGGTCCATGCATGCAGACACGGGCATCTGTCCTTCTACCCATCCACCCACTGCTCTTTCTTCCTTCCTGCCATCCATCCATCTATCTATCTCTCCATTCCATAAATTGAAGTAGCTGCTACATGCCAGATCTTGTTGCAGTGACACAGTGATTAGCAAGCCTGGCACATCCCTATCCTCATGGTGGGGGTGACAAGCAAGGGAATGGAAGTGATGGTGCTAGGCAGAGGGGGACTACAAGGACACACGTGAAGGCCCCCAGCCCATCCATGGGGCAGTCAAGGAAGACTTCCTGGAGGAAGTCACCAAAGTTGCACCCTAGGGATGAGGGGCCAGGCAGGCTTCATACTCTGTCATGATAGTTTAAAAGAGTCTAGCAGGTGAAAAGCCTCTCAGGAAGGGCAGTGACCATCGCTGTGGGATAAAGCTGCAGCGTCTCCTTGCTCCTCGGTCCCCTCACCTTCTTCGGCCACATGAAACCGTCTCCTGTTTCCCAAACACGCCATACTCATTTCTCTGCTTCTCTCCACTCACCTTGAAGACCACTCTGAAGTGTGACTTCCTCTGGGGAGCTTTCTCAGTGTTCCCCAGATGTCCCTCTGCCTGCAGCTTTGAGCGTCACTTGGGCATCACAAAGTGTCTGCCTCCTCCCATGGAGGGGGTCTGCGTGGCACAGCGTCCTCATCCAGAAGGTTCTCTGTCCTTGCTTGCTGAGTGGCATCACCCAGGCGATGGAGGCTGCCTCTCCCCCTACGCCCTGGGCTTCCTGGAGGACAGGCCTGGCTTTGCACCCAGAGTACTCTAGCCTAAGCCAAAGGCTTTTCCTAGGCTCAGATTCACGGCCATCCCTGCATTCAGGTGCACTTCCCCAGCCCACGTCACCTCCTGTGATTATAACTCCAGAGTTGATTGTAGGAAGTTTGGGGAACCTGGTATTTTCCTCTGCAGTGATTCTCTGTCTAGTGGGAGGAGGAAGCAGGGGGCGGGCTGGGCTGATTGCTGCTTAAATGAACTCTGGTTCTATGAGGGTGGGGGTGGGGGTGTGGAACGGCTGTGCACCATCCTGTCCTCAGAATATAGAATCTTTTCCCAGGAGAGGTGGGTGGCTTAGGTATCCAGGCACTGTCACTGCCTCAGCCCCAGGGAGACACGCCACCCATACCACCTTGCTCTCCTCCTGCCCTCCCTGGTTCCTCTGGAGTCCTGGAGGCCTGGACAAAGGACAGGAAGCTGCAGGGGGTGGACAAAGGGCAGGAAGCTTCCAGTGTCCCCAGGAAGTTGAAGCCTGCAGGTTGTTCATCCCTATTCCTAGAATTGCAGAAGCCCAGAAGGAGTGACAGGTGGGAAGATCTACAGGCTCCTCTGTCCCCTTCCCCCTTTATAAAAGAGGAAGCTCAGCCTTGTAGGGGTTGGGGGAGGCACCTGTCTGCACTGCAGAGGGGGCACGGCCTCCGAGCCTGTGACCTGACTCTCCTCCTGGGACTCAGACCAATGGCATCCCAGACCAGGGTGTCCCGAGGGCAGAGGGGCTTCCCACAGGCTTCAGGGCACCTCACCTCCATGGCCGTTTGGGGACTTTTGTGCCTAATTTTATATTTGATATTTTATGTTCTTAAAGAAGGCTACCAAATTATATGAGCCTCATGCCCCTTGCAGGCCTGGAGAAAGAGGCCGAGTGACCAGAGGCCCCCACCTGGCACTGCCAGAGGCCAGAAGTCCCAGATCTTCCAGCACCCACCCCTCCATGGTTGGCTCACAGTCCTCTGCTGCCTCATAAGCCTGCCCTGCCCCCACCCATCCTCATGGAGGGGGTGGAGGTCCAGCCTGCCCAGCAGGGCACTGGTCACTTGAGGGCCCCTCACTGCACCTGCCCCAGCTAGAGACCCAGGCTCTGCGGGCTTTCCTTCTTTCCTGCTGAGCTGTTTCACCAAGCCAGGGCTGTCCCAGGGGGTACTGATGGGCAGACCCCTGCCCTCTCTTGCCTTCCCCCAACCCCCATGGAGCAGCCATATTGCCAGGAGCTGCCCCTGCCATGAGCAGGCGAGTCCTAGCCTCAACCTTGGTCCTGCCAGCTGTGCCCAGTCCCTGGGAAACTGCCTTGGAAGGTGCCAGGCAGGGGTGGGCAGCACAGAAGATGGGCCCTGCCAGACAGAGAGGCACAGGCCCCATGGGGGGACGTGGGGCCAGCTCACTTCCTCCACTGGAATGGGGTTGGCCAGTCCCAGGCACTTTGAAGGCCCCTGGGAGCCAAGAATCCAAAAATACAACCTCAGTATTGCGTGACACTTGGCAGTTTGCAACACATGCTTCCCAGACACTGCTTTATTTAATCCTTGTCTCGACAACCCTGTGAAAGAGGCGCAGTTGTCACCGTTTATCGGCTCAGAGAGATGTGGCGCCATCCTGAGGGTGCACAGGTGAGAACAAGTCGGGACTTGCATTCACGCCCATGTGGTTCCCCCAAACCAAGAGCCTGACTGCCTAGGGTCCCGTGCTGGCGGTTTCTCATCACATTTCAGGGGCGAGTCTCCTTTAGCGACAGGCTGCTTTTAACTCAGTCTGCTCCCTCCTGCCACTCAGCACGGCTCCGCCCACGCCCCCTGCCTTCTGCTGCTGTGCATTCTGGGCAAACTCATTTTCATATCAAACCAAACAAAAGCAGATGAGATCAGGAAGGTAAATATGCCTTTAGAAATGCAAGCCAGGGAGAGGTGGAGGGAGGAGGAGCAAGCTCTGTCCTGAAGTCGCCATGGAGCCGGCTGTGGGCAGGAGTGGGCAGGTGACCTGGGCTCTCTGCAGGTCTCAGTGTCCTCATCTGTGAAATGGGGATGGAGGTGAGGATGCTGAGAGGGGGTGGGACGAGCAGCCAGCGAGGCGCCCCATGTGCTAAGTGTGCTGCCAAAGCTGGCCTGGGTCCTTCGGATGCCATCCACAGCCTGGGGATTATCTGTGCCCTGCATCTGCTCTGCCGGCAGGGAGAGCCAGGGCCTGGCACTGTTCCATGTTTCAGAAGGACACAGACCTCTTGGCAGTCAGCCTTCTCCACACATCACGACCCACGCCCTATAGACCCTGGGGGCTCCTCCCTTTGTGGGTACTGCAGCCTTTTGGGCCTACTGTCTCTCCCCAGCCAGAGCTGTCCTCACAGCTCCTCTGATGATACCCCTGGCATCTTAGCCAGGAGTGGGGGGAGGTGCCCCACAGCGGGGCAGGGCAGTAGCTGGCAGAGCTTGATGACTGACAGCATGTTTGCAAAGTGAGTACCACAGGAGAAACCAGGCAAGCTGTGCAGCCACAGCTCCCCACCTGCATCTGTGGCTGGGGTGAGGGGCCCTGGGGGCTTAGCCCTAGTCCCTGCTCCAGTGAAGACAGATGTTGGACCACGGACTTATCTCTTCATCTGCTCACTGCCCTCCCAGATAGGGCCTAATTTGAGGAGTAGACCACAGTCCGTGGAGGAGAGAAGTAGAGGAATGGACTCTGACCTGGGTGCCCAAGTCTGAGACTACTCGCTGACTGACAGGTGTGCTCAAGATGGCCCTTCCTAGCTTGCCTCAGTTTTCTCATTGATAGAATGGGTTTAGTAAGAAATATCATACCGAGTCCTATATTCTGTTGGGAGGGCCAGAGGGGAGGTTAGTGACACTACTGAAACTACGGTAGTATCATCACTAATAGCAGGAGAGATTGCAGTTAGATTCAAAGAGGTATGAGAAATCAAGTCAGAGTTAGAAGTCATTCTTGAGACCCAAATTAGTTTCCTGAGACTGCTGTGACATGGTCGCACAAGCTGGCTGGCTCTAAACAGGAGAAATCTATTGTCTCGGGTTCTAGAGGCCCGAAGTCTGAACTCAAGATGTCGGCAGGGCCAAGCTCTCTCCGAGACTGAGGAGAATCCCTCTGGGTCTTCCTTGCTTCCGGTGCTTCCGGTGGTGGCCACCAATCCTGAGCAGGCCCTTTCTCACAGCTGCGTCACCCCCGTCCCTGCCTCTGTGGTCACACAGTGTCCTCTGCCCACATCTTCCTCTTCTTAGGACACCAGTCACGGTGGATTAGGGCCCACCTTAATGACCTCAACTTGACTTTTGCACATCTGCAAAGACCCTGATGCCATAGACGGGCCCTCTCACAGGCACCGGGATGAGGGGTTCCCTGGTCTTTTGGTGGGACACAATTCAGTGCTCAGCAGGACCCTCGCTCCCACCCAAGCAGAAGGCTTGGTGCTGTGTCACTGCTTCTTGTGTTCACCAAAGGGTCATTGGGCCTAAGCCCTAGCCGTGCTTCTGTCTCCTGCCAGCCCCGGCTCCAGGTTCCCACTCTCTCTCCTCCACTCCCAGTCTGTGTCCCCTCCTCTCCTGCCAGCTTCTGGATGTGCTGGGGGGGGGGGTTGCTGACACACAGCTGCATGTTTAATCTCCCCCTTCCACTGACCCTGCCCACCCTGCTGGGCCCTCCTGGGCTGCCTCCCTCACAGACTTCACTTCCCTTTGATGACAAATGAATGATTTCTCACTCTCCCCATTTGTGGTTGTTTTTTCCCTTTGAGGGGCCTGCTCAGCCTGTCCACTGAGTGATGGTCAAACAAATTTCAAGTGACAAGGGAATGTCCCTAAGGCTTCTCCTAAGTTCCTTGGAAGATTTGGAGGGCGGGCAGGGGCATAAACTGGTTCTTTTCCTCTTTGGGGAGGGGGCTCCCCTGGAGCAGGGCTGCACAGTGCTCCTCAGCATGTGGGAGGCACCCCATTGGCCCACTCTCTGGTCTTCTCCTGAGGTCACCTGGCCCCTTCCTCTGGGTGGGGCCACTACATTCTGGACAACATTCCCAGGCTGTGCAGAGGAAGTCAGAATGTCAATCGATGGGTCAGAAACTAGGTCTCCTAACAGTGACAGCTGTGACAGTGTGGCCACCAGAGCACTGGGCTGGGGAGTCCAGGGTCCTGGCTCTCAGGTACACTCTACTCCTGGCTGGTCATCCCCCACCTGGAAAGTGGTAACACTATAGCTGGTGTCCTCCTAGCCATTTAAGGCTGAGAAGAGATGGCTGTGCCAACGTTGGATGCCCTGTAAATGTTCCTTCCTGGCCTCTTCCCCTCCTGCACCCTGATGTAGCAGAGTTTGGTGCTTTCGAAGGAATGGTGATGTTTCTCAAGGGCCAAACCCCTAGTGTGGGCTGGGCTCAGGCAGAGCCTGTTTGTTTCTGTTCATTAGGAGGCCAGGAGGTGCTTTGCTCATTCATTTATCTTTTCAAATGTCACCTGGTGCCATTTCCTTATTTTTGCATTTACTGAAAAAGCTATCTTTATGCATTTTAAAACCCAAATCTTGTGTTAGGGCCCCTAGGCCCCAGCATCACAGGGTGAGTTTCTGGCAGAAGACCCTAAGTGAGCCCTTAAAAAGGGGGCAAAGGGATGGGGATAGGGTAGAGGAGTGGCCCAGGAAGAGTCCAAAAGAGAGATGGGAGGCCTGGAGGGGCAGCTATGGCACAGACCAAGGGGCTTATGATGGGTCTTCTGATTTGTAGCATTGTGCCCTTAGGAAGTCCCTTGACCTCCCCTGGGCCTCAGTTTCCCCATCTGTAAAATCAGCACAGTCACAGCACCTATTGGAGATCAGGCTGTCTGGCTTCCACGTCTGTGCTGTAGTTATAAATACCCACTGAGCCCTACCTGCCGACTGGTGCTATAAAACCCACTATGCCCTAGTGGTCACAAGTCTGTGTCTACCAGGCACCAGCTGTAAGTGACCTGTCCGTGCTCTTGTCATCGGCAAAATGGGAATAAAACCACCCATTCTAAAGGGCTAAATGGGTACACATGCCAGGTGGGATCACCTCAAAGACCAAGTCCACTCCTGCCCCACCGGATCCTGCATTCTTTGATGGAAATGGGGGATGGAGGCACATGAATGGAGAAGCTGGGGTTCTTTATACTTCAGTGCCATTTTTCATTTTGCCTGTAAGAAGGGGTTCAGGGTGCCTCCCTGCAAGACAAGTGAATTCAGAGTGGGGAAACGGAGTCAATGCCCACGGAGATTCACCATGGGATTGGCACACGGAGAAGGGGCCGGCCCCCTCAGTGTGGTCCAGCAAGAACCCCGGGTGATCTGATGCAGCTCCAGTGGGAGAGCAAGTGTCAGACACACCTTGTCCCCACCTCAGTTGAGTTTCTCCATCTGCCTCTGTCCCTGCCCGCACAGGCCTAGGCCTGCTTCTCCACATTCCCCATCCCACCCCCCAAAAGCCTCCCCCTCACTCCCAGCCACTCCCCCCAGGCTCTCCCCACTTCTCTGTCCCTTGCTGCCCCCACTGCTGCCTCTGCATTAGCAGATCTGGAGTCCGATGAAAGGAGCCCTTATGAGTCAGGTCAATAGATCTAACTTGGGGAGATAAAAGCATCGGGGGTGGGGAACAAAGTGGGAATCGAAGGCAGTGGAGGCCGGGGCTTGGGCAGAAGGGGGAGGTGAGAAATCAAGTTCTGAAGGCCCCAAAGCAAAATCGACAGATTGAAAATCTGCTTTGATGGCCTCTCCGTTTATCTCCCTCGTTAACAGACGGGTCCATTTGGCAGGGGCAGGGGGAGTGGGGCAGGAGGCTGGCTGACGTTCAAGTTTGATTTCTCGGGGCTTACCTTCCATCGTCTCTCTGCATAAAAAGGGATTAATATCTGTGGCTGAGTATTAACCAAGCACCCAGGCACACGCACGCACGCGTGGGTGCGCGCTCGCATGCACGCACACATATCCTGAGCTACTGACTCAAATCAGCATCGTGCTAAGATCCGGCCTCATGATCCCCAAAGCCTCAGGGTGGCTGCTGCCTCTGCACCCCAGATTTCACTCCTGCTCCTCCAGCCACTGTTGAGGGGAGGGCTCCATGTCCCTGTTGTGTAAATAAAGTGCAGGGACGGAGATGCTGATCCCATTAGAAGGGATTAGTTACTCAGAGGCTGGGATTAGAGTATCAGCAGGAAGCAGGGAAGTGGCCTGCACCCTCTGGTACCCCTTTGTAACCCCCCAACCTAAAAGAGGCCCCCTGTAGACCCTTGTCACTTGCCCCCAGTGTAACCAGGGGGTGCAAGGCAGAAACTGTTGATAGTTTTGTGTTGCTGGCCTATGAGGGGGGCCTCTGTAGGCCTTGGGGGAAGAACAGGGAGAGCAGTGGGTTGATTCTGTGACCCCCTCAGCAGTGTGGGGGGCAGGGTCTCCTGCTACCCCTGGGTGACAGCCAGCAGCCCAGCTATCTCTCCCTGGCCCTCCAAGTCTGCTCTTCCCTGGCTGAAAAGTCACTGGCACACCCAGCTGTGTTACCAAGTGGGGTGGGAGGTGCCTAGGGCGCAGGCTCAGGGCATGGAGGGTGTGAAAGACAGAGGGCTAAGAGTCCGTGAAGATCTCCCAGTCACCAAGGCTTGGGAGATTGTCTCCTAAGAGAGTCAGGGAGGCTGGCAGATGGAATGCCAACAATGAGTTGAGTTAATCTGAACTCCCCAATGCCCGAGTCTTCCCAGCCCCATGCTGCTTGCCATCCTCTGGCCCCCAGGTGCCTGCTTGCTGACACCCTGAAACCTAGTGGTTCCCATGGATGGTCTCAGGAAACACCCCCCCACACCCGCCAGAGGCTGCAGTATCACCTAGGAGCTTGCTAGAAAAGCAGATTCTTGGGCCCTGCCCCAAACCTGCTATGTCAGACTGAAGGGTTGGCCCACACATCTGTGGTCCAGCAAGACCCCCGGGTGATCTGATGCAGCTCCAGTGTGAAAGCAAGCATCAGGACCCAGGTTTGTGCCTGCCCATAAACCCTGTGAGGCAGGAGATGGGGTTAGTTTGCCAGTGTAGACAGAGTGAGAGGAGCACAGTAACAGTTTGTAAGATAAGTGAAATGAGCAAAGGAAAAGTGTCAGGATAGACATGGAAGGAAGAAGAGAAATCAGGAAAAAATTATACGTCTGAAAGGTGGGTATGGTCCTTACAGCAAGCATAGCCCACCCCCAGCTACCCTCTCCCCTCCTCTATGCATGGACAAGGACCACTTGTGATCAAAGCATTAGTGTGCCGGGCTCTCCATTGGCCTTCCCCGGCTTCCCAGTCTGCCCCCAGATAGGGATGTTTGTGGATAGAGATCTCTGCTCTGCACCGTGCTTTGGTGACAAGCAGGCAGTGCACCTCTTTTCCTAACCTGTGTTCACTGATGTCCTGTTGACAACTTCAAATCAGCTATGGTGGGGGCATTTACACCAGGGGAATTGGCAAGTGCAGCAAACCAGGGCTTTTCATTTTTCCTGGAAAGTAGGGTGTTGAGCATCCATCAGCACAGCACTGCATGCAAGGAAAGATGGAGGAAGGAAGAGACAGGCAGTCTGTATTCTCCGGGAGGCAGCCAAACTGCAGAATGCCCTGCTCTGACATTAATGTCAAAGGCATCTGAGTACCAGGCAATATGCTAAAGGATGAAACCATCACCTCCTCTGTCCTGGCAGCAACCCCATGAGGGAGGTGTTAACATCCCCATTTCACAGACGAATAAACACGCTCTGAGAAGTTATGCAGCATCTCCTAAGCTGCACCGCAAGAAAGTGGCAGAGGGGGGGATTTCACATAATCCCACACTCAAGGAAAATCAGGTGAGACGTGCACATAACCCGCACAGAAATGAGGGCAAACTTGTGTTTTTGTCACACACAGTTGAGCGTTTCGAGCAGAGATCACCTTTGGCTCCCTGGTTACAGGGTGCTGTCTTCTGGGATGTCACTAGCAGGACACAGAGCAGCCTGTTCTTTCCTCTCTGGATTCCAGGCTGTCCTGGGGGCATCTCTGGAGCACCCCAGTCCTCCTCAAACTGTGCACCAGGGATTGGGCTGGAGGCTCAGACTGCTCCCTCCTCTGGGTCCCTCAGGTCCAGTAGCTAGTGGATCTCAGAGCATCCTCACAGGGAGACCAGGAGATGCAGGAGTCCAGGGAGCTGGCCACTACCCACAGCCTCATTAGAAGAATGGACTTGGGTAATAGCAGCCGCTCTCCCTGAGATGAGAGGAGGAAGGTCAGGGCCCAGGCCCGCTCCACTCCTGGCTGTCATGCAAATGGATGGTTTCAATCCCGGGGCCATGGAGATTTCTTTTTGTTCAATCACCCCTCCTCGCCCACACCAGCCAGTGCCAGCCGTCTTCCAAGGCCACAGCCTCCCTCTGCCGCTTCCCCTGCTCTGCATAAGCTCTCTCCGCCTCTGTCTCTCTTTCTGCCCTCTCCTTCCTGTCTGTCCTTCCTCACACCCCCACCCAGTGCCCCAAGGCCTTGTGTAGGTCAGGTCTCCACCTGGATCATATCTTTAATGCTGTCCTCTCTCTCCCATGAATGCCATCTTGCAGGTCCCTGCTCCGTCCGTCACCATCTTCTACAGAACTGTGGGTGGCTTTGTGTCCCACTGCCCACCAGTTAGTTAATCCCACTCCCCTTCCCCCAACAACACACCTGCTGTCACACCTGCTCTTTGGCCCTCATTCATTCATTCGTTCACGCAGTGAGATGTGCATCGCACTGCAGTGGGGGCTGGAATGAAAAAGCAGACACCCCCAGGCTTCCTGGGGGCTAACTGGAAGGAAGGAGGAAGAAGGACGAGGGCTGAGGAGGAGAGAGCAGGCCTGGGCAGACGCAGAGGTACAGATGTTGCCCGCATCTTCCCTGTACTCTTCCTGCTGCTGAGTTGTGTTTGGAAAGTGATGAATTTCAACACCAGCTAATTAGTCTCTAATTAGCAAGTGGAGTGTAAACAATCACAACAGATGGGGGAGAAAAGGCATTAGCAATAATGACCCTTCTTTTGGGGCCGAGTCTCAAAAGAGCAGCACTTCCTTGGAAGAGCTGAAGGGTAAGCTGGAGGGGCCTGCCGAGGACAGGGAGTCCCACAGGGGCTGCAGGGAAGGGGCTGGTGAGTGTCCACGGGGACTTCCCAACTTGCATAGGGGTGAAGGACTGTTTCTGGAAAGACTCGCCAGCATATCTGTAGCTGGGTGTGGCCCAAGTGGCAGTGCAGAGCATCTTGCAAAGTAAGGCTTGCAGGTAGCGAGGACCACCCTACTCCCACATGGCCCTGGGATATGGCAGTGGGCTGCAGTGATGCTCTGTGTCCCCTACAGGGCTTCAGGGCCTGTGCCCAGGGAGTTGGGGAAACCCAGACTGTTCGTGTTCTTATGGCAACACAAACCTGTGTCACTGGCCACTGCCCAATGACAAGACAGGCTGCCAGGGGAAGTACTCGCCTGCCCTGGGGATGTCACTCCTCCAGGCTTGGCAGCCTGGCTTTAAACCCAGGCCAGGCCACCGTGCCAATCGGCTATGGGGCCCCGAGCGTGCCCTGGCTCCATGCCTGCCATGACCTTGGCTGCTGGACCAGGGGTGCTGAGGAACAGGGTCAGGATGTGGTTACTGGCACATCTCCATGGACCTACGGGGACCACCCAAAGGGGACCAAGGAGGGGATTTCCTGGGCCTTGCCTGGAGGAGAGCTGCTCTGCCCGTGTCCTGCAGGGCTACAGGGATTCTGGAAGGGCCAGAGGGAGAGGCTCCAAGACAGGGAGGTGTCTGGAGAGGAACAGAGAGAGCCCTTTGATGTTCATACTCATCTTTATTAAAGTCCTTATTAAGCGTCTGTCTGGCAAACTGCTGTGCTGAGGCTGTCAGAGAGTTTGCTGACCTGCCCCTGCCCCCTGGGAAGCCTGTGACTGAAGACAGACCCTGCTGACCACCCCCACAGAGCAGTGGCCCTAATGAAACGACCCTTCCATCCTCTCTGCAACGCGACAAAGACCTCATCTCTGGTGGGATGAGAGCCTCAGTCCCCTGTTTCCTTGGAAAAATTCCCTCCTTTGTGACTGCCATTACAGCCCTAATTAACAGGCCTGTTTGTCTCATCAGCCTGCCAGTCAGTGTGGGTAAGAAGGGCAATTTCACTGTCTGGCAACGTTATCACAGCCCTGGCAACCTGTTAGCTAAATTGGTCGCATCCTCCCTGACTCCTGAAGGAAGCAATGTCTCTCTGAAGGACAGCACTCCCAGCCACCACCTCACTCCAGGGCCCTGAGGACAGCCAGGAGCCTGTCTTTGTAGCCCAGGCCTCCCATTTGGCGAAGAAGTGATTGGATTTCACACTAGGCCTAGGGAAGAGTCACTCAGCAAACACATGGGGAGGCCTTCTACGCAAGGGCACAAGGCTAGGCCCTGGGGCATCGGAACAGACAGCTCTGAGCCAGGCTTTCCCAGCCTCCGCACCCTTGACATCTGAGCCAGGTGGTTCTCTGCCATGGGGCCTGCCCTGTGCACTGTAGGGTGGTAAGCGACAGCCTTGGCCTCTACCCACCTGATGCAGATAGCATCCCCTCTCCAAATTGTGACAGCCACAAACATTCCAGACATTTGCCAAGGGTTCCGTGGGAGCATGGGCGGGGAGGGGGGACACAAGATCAGCCCCCTGAGAGACAAATGCATGAAGAGAGCATTATGAGGCGACAGGAGGGTTGCGCACACTGACAGGGACAGGGGTCTCAGCCTTTACGGGGCTGGATTGCCCGTGTGAGGAAGTGGGTGGTGGGAGTCGGCCCGAGGATGTCCAGAGTGAAGGCCCCGGGGTAAGGTGTGTGGTTTGTAAGGAAATCACAAGCTGGTGAGTTCTTCTGTTTAACCAGCACTTCCGGAACCTCCACCCTGTATCGGGTTCCATGATGATAAGGGCTATGGATTCCTCATTAAGGAGTATTCTGTCCTGTCTGCGATGGGGTGCAGATGGATGAGATGGAGATGGATTCTAGATTGGAGCTGCTAACCCCAGTACAGAGTTAGGGGAACTTTACATGTTTGCAGAGACCTAAGCTCAGCTTTGGAAATTTTTAACTTGTGAGCACCCTGGACCTTCAAACTACAATTGTCTTATTCAGACAAGAAATCACAGTTAAAGATCTGGGAGACATTAGCATCCAAGTGATAACTAAAACCAGCAGAGAAAAGCGACCGTCTTCTATGAGAAAGTGCTGGGAATGCCAACATCGCAGAACCTGGGAGGGGCAGGAGGGGCTGCAAGGCCAGGAGAAGGGGACAG
>NW_003852413.1:8143865-8151191 GCF_000181295.1 Otolemur garnettii
CATGAGCTCGAGGACTGCATCATCCTGCCCTGGGACCCTGTGCAGAGCTGTCAGACCAATGCCACTGGGTTGATCAACCAGCCAATGACTCACACACTGCCCCTTCCTCTATGGGGCTTCCTGACTTTCCTCGGTAGTCCCACTCCACCCCAGGTGCCCATCTGCCAAGTTCCTGACCTGCAGTGAGCCAGTGCCCGGTGGTGGTGATGCCTCATGGGTTCCATCCTCCCTGGCAATGAGAATCCTGTCTCTACAGCCACCTGGTGTTCACTCCCTGAGCTAGAAAGATCTGCGGGATGAGTCACAACACCGAGGTCCTCTGTGCTGAGAAATAGAGGGTCCTTCATTTAGCCTCACAAAGGTCATTCAAGACCCTCCTTAACTTCTTTGTCTTTCTCTCTGTGTCTAACTCTCCTCCGGGAGAGGATGGAGGTGAAGGCATCAGGGCTGGCTTACAGGGCCACAGGCTGGTCCTGCTGCCCAGACAAGCCCTCAGTGCACTTGTGCACACCTGTACACATACACGTATACACACAGACACACCCACACGCATGCACACACATGCACACACACACAGTCTCCAGTGCCTCCCCACTGCCCTCGGGATGACATCCAAGCTCCTCGCACCGTTTATAAGCCCTTTCAGCTCTGGGACCTGAGCCTCACCATGCATTCATTCATTCATTTCTCCTCTGAAGCAGGCACTATTATTCCTGCCTCATTCTCTTGGCCTCAAAGAGGAAACCAGATCAAAGAGGTTAACAGGTTTGCCCAAGGTCAGACAGCTCGAAACTGGAAAAGCCAGGGCTGGATCCAAGTCTGTCTTCCCCAGGCCTGCTCTTGCAGCCCCGGTGCCTGCCAGCGCTCTCTCCCCGCCTGCAGTCCCACCCCCTGCACCCTGCAGCCCCACCTGCTAAAATACTGAAGTTCCCAGAAGCCACCTTTCCTCTCTCAAGTCCTGGCTTTTGTACGGATGGGACCTTCTGCCGCCCAGTCTTCCCAATTGCCCTTGCCTGACTCATGCCCTTTAGGATGCTGCTTAAAGACCCCTTCGTTACCTTTCCTGCCTGCCTCACAGTCCCAAGAACAGTCCCAAGCCCCCACAGCAGCGAAGCGGCCCGATGTATCCAGGGCTGTGCTCTGGTATGCACTTGTCCCACTGCCGAGCGGCTCCTGCATCTCCCCCATGTGCCCCTGGCTCGTCAAGGGCAGAGGATTCTTTCTTCCTCAGTGTGATAGCTCCTGGTACATAATAGGTGCTCAAAAAACATTTGCAGAATGAGTGGCTAGAGCCCTGAGTGAATGAATAAGTGAGTGAATGAGTGAAGTGCATGTTCTGCTGAGGGCAGAGAGCATTTGCACAGGATAGCATCAAGGGACCTGGAAATCTAGGGGGCCAGATGGGGAGTCCTTCCTGGGTAGATAGGGGGAGGAGCCAGTGGGAAGAGCAGGAACCCCTTGGGGCATATGGACAGGAGGCCCCAGACCCCAGGTTGATCAGAGAAGGGGTGGAGAAGGAGGGGGGACCCAGGGAGCACAGCCACCCACTGCCTCTGCAGGCTGTCCTGGGAGCCTCCCGGTCCCACCCTTTCCCCCTCTCCACCTTCCCTTCTCATTCATCCTGTTGACAATCTCGCATGGGACTTTTTTGGGCCACATGTTTTATCCCTTGTCACCATCCAAGCAGCCCTATTATATTAATTTATTGGCCTTTCTGGTAACTTGTAGCCTTCCTGTAAACTCTCACTTTCCCATGCTGGCTTCGTCCACTGCCAAACCCCAGGCTCCCGGTCTGCCCTCCTGCCCCCCACACCTGGGCCTGGCAGGAGTGAACCAACGTCTCCTGGGACCCGTTGGCCTTCACCCCTCCAGGGCTGCTCTCTGGCCCCCCTCTCCCTGTGTCAGCTCCCTGTGGAGAGCTGAGGTTTCCCACAGCCCGTGATGAGAGCCCCTACTTCTCCCAGCTTCTTGCCTCAAATGCCTTCTGGCTTACAACTTGATGCCCTGGGAGGGGTGGGTAGAGGTCATCTGCCACATCGTGACCTACGGAAATAAGGCCCAGAGGAGTGGCCAGCTGCCCAGCGTCCTGGGGGAGGTGGGTCTCTTCACAGCCATCCATACCTCACCCATGTGATGTATGTGATGGTTTGGCCTCTGTTGGGGACCCGGGCCTGGCCTTTCCCAGGAAATCCCAGGCCAGCCCCAGTCCCTGGGAACAGTGTTACCACCGGAGAGATGACCGCTTGCTCCTGCCTCTCTGAGACTCCGGGACAGTGGGGATGGAGCCCCTGCAGGTGACTTCGTTACCTGTCCAGCCTGCCTCCTGCATCACTGTGAGGAGTTTGGGCTTTGGAAACCAACAGCCCTGTCTTCCAGCTCCAGCGTCATCTGTGTGACCTGGGCTAAGTCACTTCATGCCTCTGAGCATCAGTTTTCTCATCTGTGCAGTGGGTTCGGGGATCACACACAGCACAGGGCTGTCCAGCCCTGGGAAGCTGAGGGCCCTTCTCCAGCTGCACCCAGTGGGGGAGGGGGGCAGCGAGTATGTGACTCTCACATCACTCTCTTTGGATGGGGGTGTCCTGCCAGGGAAAAGAGGAGCACAAGACACCGTGAACACCAACCACCCCTTCCACATCGATCCCCTAGTCCAGCAGGGCAGGAGCAAGGGCTTCAGCCTTGGGAGGAGGAGAGACAAGAAGGAAGGGCATTGTTCTCTGGGGGATGGCGGTGGGGGCCGTGCTGCTCTCTTTCCCAGAAGGCTCTGGCTTCCAGGGAAGGGATTGGAAAGGGCCTGTCGGGGCAGGGCCATCAGTCACATCAGCCTCCTGCCAGCCTGCCAATCCTGCTGCCCGCGGGTCCCTGCTGAGCAGGACACTGCCAGCCACCAGCAGCTGCGCTCAGGCCCAACTGCAGAGCTGCTGTGTGATGTGGCTGTGGGTCTGACACAGGCAAGCTGGGGCGGGCATGGACCAGCCAGGGCCAGTGTGAAGTGTCACAGAGCCTTCTAGAAACAAGGAAACTCCTATAATTTATCCCTTTTCTCAATATTTTTTGAGTTTCTTCTTCATGCAAGAAACCAAATTAGGGACCAAAGCACAGAAATGATCCAGGTGCGTGAGAGCCTGGCAGGGCGCTCAGAAGTTTAAGGGTCACTTGGAGTTATAGGATGACGGAGAATGGATGAATCCCAAGAGGGGACTCACTCTGCTAGGGGCATGTCTGGGAAACCTGGGTAGGGGCAGGGTCTCTGCTCAGTGCCCAGCGTGTCACTTAGGGGTGTTGGCAATGGGATAGATTAGTTTCCTAGAGCTGCCATAACAAAGGACCACAGACTGGGCAGCTGAAAACACAGAAATTTCTTGTCTCGGCATTCTGGGGGCCAGGAGTCTACAGTGACCATGGCGGTAGGACCACACTCCCCCTGAGCCCGGCAGGGAGGGTCCTGCCCTGCCTCTGCTGGTTTTCAGTGCTGCTTGCTGTCTGAGGCAGCACATGGCTTAGAGCTGCGTCTCCCCAGTCTCGTCTCTGTCATCACATAGCCGTCTCTCTCTCTGGGTCTCTATCTGTCAACTGTGTCAGACTGGGGGCCCACACCCCCATGACCTCATCTGAACTTGATTACATCTGCAAAGACTTCTCCAAGTAAGTTCACATTCACTGGTACCTGTATTGTAGGGGGTAGGATTCAGCCCACAGTGTGGGGGGCAGCAGGAATCCAATGAGAAGGGTAGCTTGGGAAAGCATGTCTCTCAGCCTAACCACACATCCTCTGAAAAGCCTGGGACGGAAAACCTAGACTGGAGAGGGACAGTGGATATCCATTAAACCCTTGTGCCCATTTAACAGGTGGGAAAGATAAGGCCAAGAGCTATCAAGTGAGGCATGGTGACTTGGTTTCAGAAAATCTGGCCTCTAATCCTTCTTTAAACTCTTCTGCCTCCGTTTCCCTATCTGCCAACAAGAGAGGCTGGGCTCTATGAGCCCTCCCCCCATGCTTCCCACTAGGGCAGCTAAGAGGCTATGGGTGCCAAGGGTGCTCTAGTTGTTAGGGGCACAGGTGGAACAGGGCTAGGGCCTAGCCTCCAGCCCAGGCCTTCCTCTGTGTCCAGCCTCAACCACTGCCACCCATGGGAGGGGCTGGGGACCAGAAGCAGAGACACAAGTCTCATTTCAATGTGAACAGTCTCGGGGTAAACTTGACCAGCTCTCTCATTGGTATGCGTTTCCTTGTGTCTGTGTCTCCCTCATATTCCCTGGTGTCAACTTCTGGGCCCAGGCTCCTCCAGAGAAGACCAAGGGCCTGATTAGCTCTGGGGATATGGCATTGAGTGAGAGGGAGGCCAGCTGACCTCCCTGGGTGGATAACCAGCAGGGCTCAGTAGCAGAGCCCTGACACTATCACCTCCTCCTGCAGGCTGCACTTGGGCCACTGTTACCGCACAACAGATGGGCTCTGCATTTTCAAAGTGAGCAAAGAGGCTGCAGGGAGCCCCAGCAGGGGTATATGAATGCAGCCCCCTGGAACATGAGTCCTGATGCCTCTCCCTCTGTTGCTCCTGGCATATTCCCTCTGCTTCCCTGAGCAGGCAGGTCACACTGCTGTCTGGGAGAGCCACCTGCCACCCAGGCACTTGAGCTGGGCAGGCAGGCCAGGCCAAGGTGAGTGGGGATAGGGCAGGAGGTCAACCTGCAGCCCAGGGCAGGGATCAGAACAGCCCACAGGGGCATTTAGGGCAGCCCGTCCACACACTCTGAAGCTCCACTGGGGCAAAGCCCTGCCTTCTCTCTTGGGTGCTCTCATTCTCAGAGCTGGCCTTTGATGACCTCAGGATTATACAAAAAAAAACTAACCCTTAGTGTGTTCTCATAGCTCCACCCAGGCCTCTTCCCGTTCATTATGTGACCTTGGGAGTGACCCAGCCCTGCCAGCTATGAGATGGGATCATGAGCAGTGTACCCCACAGCACGTGGAGTGCATAAGAGGACACGTCAGCAGGGCCCCTAGCATGAGGCCCGGCTCAGAGCCCAGCTCCCCGTGAGCTCTGCGTGCCAGGCCCTCTGCCAGCCGTGCTGCCCCTGGGTGTTTGTCCACTTCTGTGGTGTTGAGGCCAGCAAGGGAGGTGTTGCAGGACCCCCTGGTACAAGCCTGGAGATGATGGCTCCCAAAACACAGGTGCTGACTTGGTTTTTATCGAGCAGCTTGTAAGTGCACACTTGGGGCTCAACCCCCCATCCACCCACAAATCCAAGCCTCTCTGTCCTCATTCCAAATGTCTTGCAAACTTAGCAGTGGCCCAGAGAGGGGACCAGCACAGGCTCTGAGTCCTGCCCCCCTGAGACTAAATAGAGACACCTTCAGAACCCAAAAAGCAGAGCCAGCACCTGAGTTCACTCAGGAAGATGCTCTTCAGTCCTGGTGGCTGAGGCAGGAACCAGGGGACCCCTTAGGACAGGAAAGGATCTTCAGAACACCTCTGCAGCCTTTTTCCCTACGGACTGCCTAGGCAGAGAGGCAGTGGAAGGAGGGCCCAGGCGCTGATCCTGCACCCAGTTTATGTTTGTTTATTTTTGATGGCAGGAAGATTTACGTAACATAAAATTATCCTATAATAGAGCGAACAGTTCAGTGGCATTTGTGGCACATTCACAAGGATGAGCAGCCACCACTTTTCCTGAATTCTAGGACATTGTCATCACCCCCAAAAGGACACCCATGCCCATTAATCCATCTCTCCCCAGTACCCCTTCTCCCAGCCACCTGGCAACCACCTGTCTGAGCTCTGCCTCTGTGGATTTCCCTGTGGTGGGTAGTTCATATAAATGCTGTCATATAATGAGTGACCTCAGTTTTACTCAGTTTGATGGCAGGAGGGGAACCAGCTCTGACCAAAAGGCCTCTCTCCAGGGACATTTCCAGGGGCTGTCAGGGAGCTCTGTCTGCCCCAGCTGTGGCAGGCCTCCCTGCAGGTAGCTGTACTGTGTCATGAACTGCGTGCCAGTGGCCCTGGGCTTCAGGGCCAGTACAGCAGCCGAGGTGGTGTCCTGCACTTCTCTGGGCTCCAGGCATCACGTACATTAAGGGAGAAGTTGAACTAATGGGTCTCAGTTGCTGTTTCACGACCCCTCAATAGAGTTCCATGGAGACACAGAGACACTGTTGATCAGAGGGGAGGAGGTCTAGACCCTCTTTCTAAAGTGGGCAGAGAGAGAAAAATGGTGGCTGTGGCCTTGGTCCAGCAAGGGGCAGTGGGCTCTGCTGCCCATCAGAGCCAGTAAAGAAGCCAGAACGATGGTTGGGACAAGAGCGGAGCCCAGCGTCTGGGGCGTGGACAAGGGGATGCTTCCCTCCAGGTTGGGCACAGCCCCCAGTTGGTGACACCAGGACATGAGGGTGACCTGCGGGGGCCCCTGTGCATGACCGGGGAGGGGCTGTAAGCAGGCAGCGTGTGCCCACAGGCAGGCGTGTGCGGGCCTCTGTCTATAATCCAGCTTGTAAATTGCTCAGGGACTATAACTGCGGAGAGGGCCGTGGAGCTGCGTGGTGTTATTATTTATGACAAAGCACAGAGGTGCCTGCCAGGGACTGGAATGGGCTGAGCGCTGCGTGCAGGATGGACGGCAAATTGAACTCCAATTTTCTGCTCGGCAGTCTTTGTTACACGCCACAAAGCGCCGGTACACTGGGTCACCAGCCTGATGAATGTGTGTTCTTCCCCAGCGGCGGCAGCGGCGGCTCCATCTCTCAGCCTCTGTGTGGGGAACAGCGCGTGCTTTGCTTTGCCCCCAGCCACGGGGCTCCTTCTGTGGGATCCAAACACAGCCCTGACCCCAGGGGAGGTCAAAGACCTTGCATGGAGGTAGAGGTGCACAGCTCAAAACCCATGTGACCTGGTCCCTGTCTCCCTGAGCTTGAGAGGGGAGAAATAGGAGGGCAGTGCTCATTATACCCTCAGAGTAAACACAAGGCCATCTGCCTGGAACAGGCCTTCACAAACACACCCTATCTTTGTCCTTCTCCCTGGTCCGGGCTGCCCGGCCCTGACACCAGGGAAGGGGAAGTGAGGAGAAGCCCCTGAAACTGGGTGAAGCAAACCCATCTGGGCATGGTCAGGCCAAGCCCCTAAAGGACCTGCTGCCCAGCTCAGCCCTCTTCCTTCATGTTAAGAAATCGAAGCTGGTGTTAAGTCCAGGCCACCTTCCTAAACCCCATCTTCCCCTCACTTCTGTCTTCCTCTTCTCAAACCCAATAAGCCATCTGCTCTTAGGTAACTGCCCGGCCAGCGCTCTGGAACTTCTGGTGTATTCCTCAAGGCACAGCCTTCT
>NW_003852413.1:8151459-8152065 GCF_000181295.1 Otolemur garnettii
GCAGCTCCCCCCTCCCAAAGTTGACCATTAACACAGGCCTTCATCAATTTCCCGGGTCTTAGGTCTCAGCAATAAAACCAGAGAATTGTTCCAACGTGCCATCCTGCCTTGGGGTCGGTGAGGGGGAGAGGACTGTGGTCTATGCAGCATAATCAAACTTCTTGGGAGGAATTCCAGGAGTTCGTGAGAATTTTATTATCACCGCTTTTATAGCTCAAATGAATCTGAATACACTAAAATGATAATAGCACCGTTAGGCAAAAAACATTCTAATCAATGGTATAAGTTTAATCTCTGAACCCTCCAACTGAAATGTAAGAAAGGGCTTCCTTCTCCTCTATTAATTGCAAAATAAACCTATCAGAAATGAGAACCATCTTTTTTTCATGCAAGCCTGGTGTTGCTTGGGTGTTATTTACCTGTGGGAGGTCCTGGCTGTGAGATGGGTTTGCAGAGGTTCCGCCAAGCAAAGACAGGGGTGAGAAAAGCCTCTTTTTCGGTGGGCCCTTTCTCCATACTGGATACTGGTCTATGCACATGCCCTTCTCAACAAGCTCGTGAGGCAGGCTCTACTATCCCCGTTTTTCTGCAGGAAAGACTGGGGTG
>NW_003852413.1:8152306-8156332 GCF_000181295.1 Otolemur garnettii
GCATACCAGGCTGGTGCTAGCTCCTAGGACTGAGGACAGGAGAGAGCCCAGGCTGCCTTCCAGGGGTTGGCTTACTATCATGGGAATCTGTGAGAGAGGTGACCTCAGGAGTCCAAGGGACATGAGGGACATTTACAGAGGACACAGCATTTGAGCTTTGAAGGGGTGCTGGATAGGAGCTCACATGGATTGAACCTTATGTTTTCCCCACCAAGAAAGAAAGAAAGGGTTCCCCACGAAGCACAATGGCACTCACAAAGGCCCTGGGGCATGGTGGATATGGCATATCTGGGAAGGACTGGCTGTGGTCCAGCAAGGCAAGACTCAAGCTCCAGACTCAATTCTCAGGACTCTGAGTCTCTGCCACTCTGAGATGGATAGAAGTTTCCAAAAGACTTTGTGTGAGTTTCCCAGGGCTGCCATAACAAAATACTACAAAGTGGGCAGTTTTAAACAATAGAAATTTGTTCTCTCAAAGTTCTGGAAGCCAGAAAATTGAGGTGACAGCAGGGCTATATTTCCTCGGAAGGCTGTAGCAGAAGCCCCCCCTGCCTCGTCCTAGCCCCCAAAGGCTGCAGCTGTCCTCATGCTCCACGGCCGGCAGCTGCACTGCCCAGTCCCTGCCTCTGCTATCTCCTGGGGTCTTCTCCTCACCTGTCCCTGCTCCGTTTCTACCTCTCTTGTAGAGACAGCAGTTCTGTAAGACCCACCCCACTTTCTTGTGACCTCACCTTAACTCATTGCATCTGAAACAACTCTATTTCCAAATAAGGTCTCATTCTGAGGTCTCGAGAAGAATGTGAATTTGGCAGGGACTCTGTTCAACCTGGTGCAAGCATCAGCTAGTCTTACGCTGGAGGTGACGATATTAACATCCCCGGGCTTTATTGTCACTTATCCACCACATATTTCCTGAGCATCTTCTCTGCCCCAGGCTGTGTGCCAACGTCAGGGCTATAGAAAAACAGTCCTTCTGGCATCTATGTGATTTGTTCTTTTCTCTGTGACTTTTTGGCTGGACATACAGTGGGCCACACCCCAGGAAGGCTGGGTGGTGGGCTTGGGGCACGTCCCTCTCCTTCCCCGGGCTGGGCCTCACCACCTGGCTGACAGTGCCAGGGCCATGTCCAGGCTTGGTTGCACGGGCTGCCCTAGTGGCCAGGCCCCCCTAATCAGATTAGATGTGTATTCAAACAAATTGATGATCCGTTCCATTAGATGCTTTCCAAACACGCTTTTCTGAGCAAGAAATCCATTCGGCAGCAGCTGCGGGGGCCACAGCGTAATTGATTGTTGCACCTTCCCAGGCCCCCCGACATCGGAAGGTGCCTGGCTCCTGAAGGTCACTGGCGAGGACTAGATTAAGGAGGGCAGGAGCTTTTTTCCTGGCTAATGAAGTACTTGGCATGCAGGCAGCACGGGGGCCCGCACTGGGCCTGGCATCTGCCAGGAGACAGAGACGCAGGGGAGGGACATAAATTAGCATCTCATTGGTGGGAGAGACAATGATGGGAGGGGACCCCATGAGGAGAGGGCTGGGGGGCAGGAGCAGTGGGCTGTGCCAGGCATGGAGGAGGGAGGAAAAGGTGACAGCAGGCAGCCCTGGGCCCAGGGGCCTCTGTCAGCAGCTGGAGAGAGTCTCCAAGGCCACAGCACCCTGTCCCTGGGACCTCTGTATTGAGTGTTTCAGCCCTTCCTGAGGCTCAGGCTGTCTCTACCTCCAGTCCTGATACTTTGCTCAAGACCTTATAAGCTCTCCTGGGCAGAACCCAGTTTTTGAGCCATCATAGAATGACCATGAGGGAGCAGAATTTGAAAGAGTCAGATGTGGAATATTCAGGAGTCTGCCAGGTCCTTGAGCAGATAGTTCTGAGAAGCAGGAAATGGGTAGAATGATCATAACAGCCCCTGCCCCCCATCTCTTCCCCGTGTGGTCACCCCAAAGGTTTGTGTCTCAGAAAGGGGCATCTCTGAGGTACCAAGTAGTTGGCTCCAACTTCATACCCGTTAGCTCCTTTGATCCCCCCACGGAGCCTTGGAAGCCTCTAGGGCAAGGGCTTCCAACTAGAGACAAGAGGTAAGGCTGGAAGGTGAACTTGCTGGAGGCCAAACTTTAGTTAGCAGAGGAAAAGGATGTGTATACCTAATGTATCCTCTCCCACGGGGACCTTCAAGCCAGATTCCTGGAAATGATGGCTCCAGGGGGCTGATGAAAAGCAAAGCTGGGGACTGAGGTTCCAAGCTCAGCCTCCTCTGCCCAAGGAGCCCCCCAGGCGCTGGCCTCCACCTCCTTTTACTTGGTGTGTCCCATGCTTGCATCTGTCCATCTTCTGTGCTGTGTGACCTCCTTCGTTCTCTGCTCCTTGTCAGCCCATCCCTCTGGAGCCCTTACCCCCGGGCAGACAAGCCTCCCCCCACCCCCAGATGTCCTGTGCCATTGTCCTTCCAACTACTTCCCAGCCCGGCCCTGTTCCACCCTCACCCCAGATCTGGCTCTAGGCTGTGACCTTGTGAGCTGGAGTGGGAATGCCGCGTGACCTCTGCTTGTGACTTCAAACACAGCACGCTGAGCAGGGCCCCCCAACCTCAGTGTGTGTCCCCCATTCTCCACCTGCTGCCTGTGGTGCTCCAGGTCCCAGGGGATGAAGGGTGAGGCAGCTCTGGGAAGCCCTGTGAGTGTGATAGAAAGAACCAGGGCTCTGGAATCCACAGATCTGGGTCCAATTACAGAAACTTCCTGAGTGTCAGTTTTCTCACATGTCAAATGGGGACAATGACAGTACTTTCCTTGGCAAGTTCTCATGACTTGTAACTGAGATGACGGATGTCAAATGCTTCATGGATAGAAACTTCCATGAATAGTATGGAATAAAGGTGGCAGCAGGAATAAACGTTCAGGGAGCAGCAAGGTTTGTAAGAGTGGGTCCTCCCGTCTTGCTTGGGTCTGTGGCCAGCCAGCTCTCAGAAGCACAGGCTTCCAGGCATCTATTAGGTGGCTGCAGTGATCAGCTAGGACAAAAGGAATGGGGTCAAGACTAGGAGATGGCAGGAGATGTAGAAGTCCCAGGCTACCGCCTTGTTCCTGAGCATTCCAGGGAAGCTCCTAACAACCGAAGGAGCCACTAAGAGAAAAAGGCTTGTAGACGTTTCAGAGCTGAGAGGGGGATTTGTCCCCACTCCATACCCCTTCCAGCTCTCTCTGGAGGCCAGATGAACATCTTCTGGTCCCTCGGTGGCTGGCAAAGGCCTTTACTTGGGCCCGCCTGCTGGCGGGCATTCCCAGAAGGAGCGGCTCCATGGGAGGTGCGGTTCCCAGGGCTGGGCTGGCTGGGGAGTCAAATCCCAGGGACACAGATGTGGAGGGAGCCTGACAACTCTGGAGAAAGATGACGTTATTTTTCAAGGGGCTACAGGGAGGAAGAAATATGAAGTTGAGATTAGCTTCTGTATGGGGCCATTTAGCCAGAGCCTAAGGATGACAATGGGAGCATTCAGTGGGAATATCAAGGGAAATGGCCATCAGTGGCCCCTTGACCTGCCTGGGAAATGAGAAGGAAGCCCTGGGCCAAGGCCTTTTGCCTGCCCCTGAAGGCAGCTCTTCATTCAGGGGGCTCAGGCTTTGGTAGTCAGGGACCTCTAGCCAAGTGACACCCCATAATCATACACATAGGACCTGTCCTTTCCCCTGTCCCCAGCAGTGCTACCCCAAGACTGCTCACCCCACATACTCACATACATGGATACACATATCTGGTCATAAAGAAGTAAGTAATCCCTGGGGCATAGGATATAAAGGTCACACAAAGCGAAAGGTAACCCCCCACCCCACCCGAGTCCCCAGACACCCAGTCCTCCCTAAAGTGTCACAGGACCAGTTGGCCACTAGAAAGATCCTATGCCTATACAAACAAATACGTTTTTATACTTAAAGAAAAAAGAAAAGCATCTACATAAATGGTAGGAGAGACTGCCCCCCGTTCTGTACCTTGCTTCTGTCACTTACTGGTACTTCTCCAGGATCAGCTG
>NW_003852413.1:8156591-8166646 GCF_000181295.1 Otolemur garnettii
GCCTATTTCTCTACAAATTGGCCAGCGCTGAGTATCACACTTTCACATCTTGGCTGATGTGATGGGGAAGAAATGGTACCTTATTGAGTTTGGGTTTGCCTTTCTCCTATCAGGAGGCTAAGCATCTCGGTACGTGTTCCAGAGTCATTTGTAATTCTTTTCTGGGAACTTCGTATCCTTTGCCCATTTTTCTATTGGTTTGTTAATCTGTTTCTTATTGATTTGTGGGAATGTTTTTAGATCAGGAAAATTAGCTCTTTGCCCACGATAAGAGTTGCAGACATCGTCCCCAGTCTGTCATTCGTTGCTTCTTTGTATTTACAAGGTTTGTTGTTGTTGTTCCACACAGAATTTTTATATAGTAGAAGGTATCAATCTATTTATGACCTTCTGGAGTTTGTATAATACTTAGAAAGTGCTTGGCAAGTACTTTGCTTTCCCAAGATTGTGTATTTTTAAATCTCTATTTTTTTTCCTAGTTCTTTTAGAATTTCATTTTTTCATGTTTAAAACATCGATCTATCTAGCATTTATTTTTGAGGTAAAAATCTCAGAAAGAGATTCAACTTTATTTTTTTATTCCCAAATGGCTCCCTGGCTGTTCCAAAACCATTTGTGGAATAATTGGTCTTTCACCCACTGATTTGAAATTCTACTTTCATCGTACATTAAATACCCCCCATATGTATCGGGGTCTATTTCTAGACTTCTAGACTACATCAATCTATTTGTATGAGAACACATGTTTTAATTATTGCAGCTTTATAATATAGTTCAGTGTCTGCGTGAGTCTCCCGCTTGCCATTCTTTTTCAGAATTTTCTTGGCTATCCTTTTGTATCTCTTTGTATACTTAAAAAATTCCTCCGTGTGTGCTTTTGAAGTGAAGAAAGCTGTAAGAGAATTATGTCTTTATAATGTTAATTCCTTCTATCCAAAATTCCCCTCCATTCTCAGTTACCCCCTTCCCACGAGAAGGTGGTATACAGGGCTGCCATGTACAGTTGCACAGGTTGTACACTGTACCAGCCTAAGACTAAGGTTGAAGGGAGCTGTTGACCCCTGCCCATGTGATTTGAGTTCTTCTCTCCGGGCTAATCTGCCCATCTGCTTGTATGATCAATAGTAATAACAGCAGCCCCTCCTGTAGCATGTGTCAGGCCCTAGTTCTAAGCACTACGTATTTATTAATTTATTTAATCTTCACAGCAAACATCCCCAATTCACAGCTAAGGTACAAAGAAGTTAAATAACTTCCCCTAAGTCAATCAATGGTTTGTGTTACCTCCCTATGCATTCACAGCATAGAAATCTGTCCCGGCACGTAAACAAACACACAGAAACAGATCCACAGACACACACACACTTGAACACATAGACAGGCATCCACAGACGTGCATAGACTCACAGGTTGACATTCACAGATACGTGGACACACATATGAACACATACAGACACATGTATACAAGCACTGGTATTCCACCTTCCTCCTGTGGCACCCAGACCCCCAAACCCCCTGCCAGGTCCATTGAGGAAAACCGACTGGCTGGACTCCTTGCCACTGCCCTGCATCCTGCACAGGGCCCCCTCCCAGAATCCCCTGCATACAGAGAGCAGGGGACCTTGGGGGAGGGGGTGACCCCATCACAGGGGTGACTGCACCGCAGGCACTTGGGGAGAGGAGCCTTGTGAGCATAACATAAGACAAGGGATGCCCAGCGCTCAGATCAAGGCCTGGGACCCAGCAGAGCCTGGGGAAAAGGCCTCCCTCCCGCCCCCTCCTCCCTGGACTCATTATCTCCAGCAGCCACCAGAATCACCAACCCATCCGAGCAAAAGGCGTTGGGCTGCAGGCTGGCACCCCCGGGAGGGCCTGAGGAATGAACTGGCAAATGCAGACCTGGGAGCAAATTGCCCAGTGAGCAGGTTTACAGAGGCGAGGGTGTCGGAGCGTGTGTGCCCGCACGCGTGCACGGGTGTGCACACAAGCACACACCACCCGCCCCCTCTGACTGTTCCAGCTCTGAGTCAGCCCCGCATGGAAGGGATTTAATCACTTGGGGGCTGGGAACGTTATTGTTTTAAAACAAACGAGTGATGACAGCCACGAACAGAGGGTTTTTAAAAACGCGATTCAAAGGGCTCTTGAAAGCTGCTGGAGAATATGAATGCGCCTTTGAAGTGAGAATGTGCCCATTTGTTAAGCTGAGAGCAGAGCTGGCGGCCTGGCAGGCAGCAGGCGGGAGTCCTTTTCCTTGGTGAATGGGTGCCCGCCACCCTCCCCACCACCCGGCTAGAGGTGGGCCAGGGCCTTGAGGCACAAGAACCCCAAGAGGGACCAAGAGATGGTGGTCACTCCTCCCCCAGGCACCTCCTCAACCTGTTTTAGGACAGTGTTTCCGCCCGGCAGTTGTGGGCAGAGTGGTGGAAGGATGAACGCAAGACATGCAAGATTGAAACATCGGCCTTAGACAAGGAGACACGCTCACATCGGGGTGGGGCCTTATACCACCTCTGAGCCACCATCAGCCCACCTTCAAGTTAGCCCCCACAGTAAGGGTCAGTAGCAGGGGTGAGCGTTCAAGAAAGAGCCCCCCAAAACCATCCCAAGTTATGTACTCATGCAGTTGAACCCTTGGATTTGGAGGTGGGGGCCATGCTGTGAGTGGCATGCAACAGTGCCAGGGGACTAGGCCCCACACATGCTCCGCAGCTTCTGTTGAGTTGTAAGTCTGTGCTTGAGCCCAGAGGGAGGCCTGGAAACAAATGCTGAAGTTATCCAGAGACTGTGTACACCCCATGCTGGTGAAATCTGAGGATGAAAGGATGGGTGAGGTCTAGGGCTCCTGCCCCCTGCCACTCCCCAGGGGACATCTGGGGTACAGGAGGGTCCCTGCTGCTGCCTGGCCAGCCTGGGTCCCCCCTTCCACCTTTCCATCACCCCTCCTACCCCCTTCCTCTGGTTTGTTTCCTTTCTTAGCCCCAAAGAAGGCTGCCTGGTAGTGTCTACCCACCGGCTTCAGCATTCAGGGAGGAAGTGGGTGTTTGCAGGACGTCTGCTCAGGGCCAGCATTTTCACAATCACTACCTCCTCCACTGCTTAGATGTTGAGGTAGCTGTTTCTCTCCCGATGTCCACTGGCAGAGAAATGACACTCTGGAAAGTGGGTATTTATCCCCCACCCAAGCAACTGGAGAGCAGTAGAGTGAACACAGAGGTCTGTGGACGCAGGAGGTCAGGAAACCTAGGGCCTGCCCTGCCAGCTTCACCCTGCATGGCTTCTGGCACAGCCCACCCTCTAGGCACAGTGTGGTCAGCAGAAGATGTGTGCATTTGTGCTGGAGAGCTTGGACCTGGCCCCCAGCATGCCCCTCTAGGCCCCAGCACATAGCAGCTGTCAAGCAGCACCCCCTGGAACTCACTCCCTCAGTCTATCCTGTGCAAGGGCTCATAGGCACAAACTCTGGGGGTCTGGGGGTTCTTCCCTCATGTCCATCCGCTCCTCCCACTTTGGTCCCCACTTCCCTGCAGGCTTTTTAGGCTCAAGCATTTGGCCTCTGTAAGGTCCAGCTCATCCCTCAGGGCTCTGTGACCTTGGACAGGTTTCTAACCCCTTGGAGTCTTGGCGTCCCCTCTATGAAATTTGGACTGTAATCCCCTCTAGTCGTGGGGTTGCTGTGAGAATTAAATGAGCCTGTGGTAGAGCCCCTGGAACAGCCCAGAACACAGCAAATGCTATAGTCCCTGTTGATACTGTCACTAGACACTGGCTCCCACCTCCCAGCCCCATCCAGCCCCAAAAGGGCAAGTACCTCAGTGTTGGGCTCGAGTGCCTCCCTGCCCTCCGTCTCCACTGTCTTCTGTCAGCCCTTGTCCCCTCTCACTTCCAGAAAGAGGACAGGTGCCTCCATTTCTCACTTCCACCCTCTGTCCCCCAGGAGGACAGGTGCTTCCATTTCTGTCCTCATGCAAAGCAGATGAAGGGAACTGTGGGGACAGGGCCTGCTCTCTGGGCTGAGTGAGGTCACAGGGTTTGAGGGAGGTGCAGCAACGACTCAGCCCCCTGCCCACAGCCTGAACATTGGAGCTTCCTCTCCCCAGACAGCTGACCTGTGAGTAGGGGGGTGAAGCAGGCTGACCCAGGACAGAACAATCCAGCAGCCAGCAGTGGAGGGACCCACTGGACTGACTCTGTGCTTGAGGCCCTTGAGGGGCTCACACAACCTTGGGGAGCAGGACTCAGGGGACCCCTTACCCTCTGTGACTTGTGTGTCAACTAGGCACCTCCCTATTTTCCTTGTGAAATTTGTAATTCTTCGGCTGGAGCACAGTTAGTCCCTTCCTGCCTTCTCCCCTACGGGGGAGAAATTCAAGAGCAAAGAGGGTGGGGCGGACAGGTACCCTGAGCAGGGAGGGATGGAAGGTGCCAGAGCGTGGGAGTGGCAGCAGGTCTGTGAGCCTGGCGTGGTCCAGCAGAGAGGATACCAGGGCTCTGGTTGGAATGTGTGGAGGACTCATGTTGAAGACTAAGCCTTGGGATCAGATTGACCCAAGTTCAAGTGCTACCTGGCCATATGTCCTGGGGCACGTTACCTGACTACACACACCTGCTGCGTCTGCCCAAGAGCGTCAGGGTTCTAAATGAGGCGAGGCACGTAGGTGAGAAAGTGATAACCGGTGGCTTTGTTTCCCTACAGATGATGTGTCCCCGTATTTCAAGACAGAGCCTGTGCGGACACAGGTCCACCTGGAAGGGAACCGCCTGGTGCTCACATGCATGGCCGAGGGCAGCTGGCCGCTGGAGTTCAAGTGGCTCCACAACAACAGAGAACTGACCAAGTTCTCCCTGGAATACAGGTGAACTGCGCCTCCCTCCCCTCCCTGCGGAATGAGAGGGGTGGGGAGGAGATGTCCAGCAGAGGATGGCTGCGTGGTGGGCTGAGCACTTCCCAGACAGGGTGGCTCATATAGCAGTGCACAGGGGTCGTCACCAGCAGCCGTGGCCATGGCCCAAACCCATTCCTCACCCAAGCGCCACGGTCAAGAAGAACCCTCTAGGGGGGTCTACTGGGGGGCCCTGGGTCCAGTGGATGGGTAGGGCATGCAGCAACCTGGCATCAGTAAAGGAGGGGACATCTATTTAGGGGACGATTCAGGTGGCACAGGGAAATGACCTGCCAAGGTCCTCCGTGCTTATCTCCACTCCCTGTTTGTGTCCATGCCTGATGGCCTCTTCCTCCCAGGATGCTTCCAAGTGGAGAGAACAAAAGCGGGGAGAGAGGGCAGGGTCTCAGCCAGAGAGGATCTGCCCCACAGGGTGAGCCTGAGGCAGCTGGGCCTGGCCTCCCTCCCTCCCTCCTGCACTTATCTTCCCATCTCTGCCTTTTTTATTGGCTCCAACCCTGTGGCTGGTGATTAATTCCCTGGCCTGATGTACATAATCGGTTTTGTTGGGGAAACAAGATTGTCTTGCCCTGGGGATGTTGATACAAATCTGCCACCAGGGACAGGAATGCAAATGAGAAGAGGGGGTTAATTGCTTGAGCATCTGTCCTCTCCTGAGACCACATCTTTTGGGAAGTCTGGAGGCCAGAGTTTGGGGTGTCTCCCACCACCGAGGTCTTTCTGCCTTGGCCCTGGACTGGACTGGGCTGGACTGCATAGTATGTCCAGAGCAGGAAGACCACCCTCCCCTCCTATAGATGGTGAGGGACCTGTATCAGGAAGCCAGAGGCTTTCTGGGGCTGGTCAACTGGGGCCTTAGGCTCTCTAGAAAGACCACAAGGGCCCAGAGAGGCCTCCCTGGGCAGTCCCTGCAGTGGTTTTCAGTTGCCACCTGGTGCCCCTGAGTGCTTGCAGATAGCATCTCATGAGTATAAGTGGTTCCAGGGCTCCCAGCCTGCCCGGGACTTCTGGCAGGGAGCTGGATGCAGGATCCAGGAGAAGAGTCAGTTATTTATCTGACTCACAGCTGTACTTTTGGCACAGCTAAGACACAAGAATGGGTAATACCCAGAAGTAGATTCCAGCTCAGCTGAAGCATCAGACTTGCCCAGCAATGGAATGGGCTGCCTCTTATCCCTAGTGGCCTTCACACAGCAGTCAGGGTCTAGCAGCTATTGATAATGATAATAATAATGATCACTGACAATGAAAAAGAACTTATTATATGACAGACGTTATGATGTGTACTCTGTAGTTATCTCATGTAATCCAGCTGTCAGTCCTATGAGTAGTTTCAGTTAGCTCCCCCATTTTACAGATAAGCAAACTGAGGCTTAGAGAAGTTAAACAAATCACCCAAGGTTAGAGTGCTCAGCTGGGCTTAAAATACAACTTGTCTGACTTCAGAGCTGGAATATTTTACCATCTCCCCAACTGCCTCTCGCTGAAGAAGGATCACTGCTATCGCTTCCTTAATGTGTATCCTAAGCGATCTTTCTGCTAACTGTGCTCTGCAAATTCTAGAAAACAAAGCAATGGGGAGAATGCAAATATTCCATTTTATAGTTGTGCGGGATGGAAGTTATCAAGGGAAATAGATGAGCTTGCACTCGGGAAACTCATCCCTTCTCCTCCTTGCCCCCAAGAGGGTTGGCTCTTATGGCATGGTGCCGGTGTTGTGCCTGAGTGCAGGTCTGATGAGGATTTTCCTCTACTCAAAAACTTGCCGTATCCCCAGAGTAAAGCCTGACTTTAGAACTCTCCCAGGTCAGCTCCTGATCAGAGCATCTTCTTACCTCCTGCTACTCCCATCTAGGCTAACACACGCCCACCAGACCAGACCTTACAAGTCTCAGGACAATTCTCTGCACATTCCCTCTTCTTTGCCGTTATCCAAAGTGTCCCAACCTCTCCAGGTGGAATACTGCCCCTTTTAGAACTTTCCCTATCCTGAAAGACTCAGCTCAAATTTCTTCTCTTTTAAAAAGCCTTTCCTGATAATACATGTGTTCAATCCCCACCCCCAACACACACACACACACACACACACACACACACGCAAACATAAACACACGCATTTCTCTCCCTCCTCTGTCCTTTGCCACTGCCCATAACACATCCCCTGACACCTTGCCTTTTCATCATTTACAGGGCATTGCACTTTACAGGGCATTGCAAGTACACCACAGAACTGAGGTCAGAGCTCCAGAACCTTGGGTCCCCACGGCCCCCTGGATGTAAAACCAAGAACTTGATACTGCCAAGCCCTCTTCCCCCGAGGCTGTCCAGCAGTGTCCACCTCTGGGTTCATACTTTATTACCGTGATGAGGGACACTGAGAAGTTCAGGGATCACAGGCTATAGCTGTCTGATTGCAGACGAGGAGGAACTTCCTTGGAAGTTCCACTTAGTAGTCCCAGGGAAGAATTCTGATTGGTCCAGCTCATATCATCCCTGACCAATCTCAATGGGCAGCAGCATGGAGCCCCTGATTGGCCAGGCCTGCATCATGTGTCTGCCCCACACTGTAGCTACCTGAAAGGGAAGGATGGGAAGAGCTGTTGATAAGAGGGGAGAATAATGGTGGGGAGAAAGGAGCCACCTGTGTCCACAACACCACCCTTGTCCGCAGGAAGGGCCTGGACCACAGCAGGTGCTAGCTTGCTTCCTTGCTTGATACTTTCTTTCTTTCTTTTTAATTTTGAAAGTTTTAACCCCTAGAAAAGTTGTAAGTATCACACTTACAAACAGTTGTTAACATTTTGCACATTGGTGTGCTCTTGTTTTCTCCATACACGACTGTATACATGCACTTTTTTCATTGAACTATTGAAGAATTTGTTGTAGACATGTCACTTCACTCCTAAGTAATATTTTCTAGAAACAAGGCATGTGTCTACAGGACCACACTTGGGAAATTTAACATCAGTATCGTATAATACTGCCATCTAATACACAGCCCGGATTCAAATCTCTCCATTTGTCCCCGTGTACATTTATGTGTCCCACTGTCCTTTATGGCCATTTTGTTGTTGGTGTCTGGTACAGGACCTAATCAGGGACCATGCGTTGCATTTAGTTGTCATGACTATTTATATGCCTTACAGTTAGAACTGTTCCTCATTGATTTTTCCCTTCCTCTGTGGCTTTGACATTTTTGAGAGTCCAACCAGTTTTGCAGAATTTTCCTCCATGTGCATTTGTCCAGTTAGATCCTCATGATCAGACTCACATTAACCTTTTTAGCAACAATGTTCCATAGGTGCGTATCCTTCTTCCTACTTCCTGCTGGAAGTCACCTGAGGACAGTTTGCCCAATTATTGGTGATGTTAGGTTTGATCAACTGGTCCATGTGGTGTCAACCAGATTTCTCCATTGGCGAGATATCTTCTTCTCTTTGTCATTGCTGAGTGGCCTGTAGAGTGATAACTTGGGATGGTGTGACTGTCCTCCTTCCCAGAAATCTCCCACCCGTTGGTTTCATATCCGTTGACGAGTCTTACCTGAATCATCAATTCTTACCATGGTGGTTGTGGTAAGGAGATTTTCTTTTATTTATAGAAGTTGAAGTTGACATTCTTTTGTAAAGTGCTTGCCCTTCTCACCCTTTCAAATAATTTAACATCAGTATGAACTCACGGATTACATTTTTTATTGTGTTTTAATCCACTCATGCTTCTATGAACCGAAATCGGGCCAGTGGAGCTCTTTCAAGCTGGATCATGGGTTCTTTTGACATGTTTTGTACTTCCTTGTTTGGGGCTCACCAGACTGTGCCAGGCTCACCTCTTAGAATCAATACATATGGAAGACCGCATTACATAGGAAGTGAGCAGCCGCCCTCCTGTGGCTGTCTGACCACTGCTTGCTCAGGACTTCCCAGTCTTTTACAAACCCTGGGCTTTCAGTAGGGTGACAATATCCAATTCTCAAGCAGGAAAATGGCTAAATTTACTCAGCAAGTTGAGCGAAAATAAGATTAGAAGTGCTGCCATAAATTTAACTATTTCCAAAGGAAGGAAAGTTTACATTCATGTCCCATCTCTGAGATCTTTATTCTCAGCGGGATCTGTAACCAAATGGGTCTGGGGCTTGTGTGTGTGTGTGTGTGTGTGTGTGTGTGTGTGGCAGCTACATGAAGACAAGCTCATGCACCCTTCTGAGCACGTGCGATTATGGCACAAGTATGTGGGTCCATGTCCATCACTGGGGTCAGAGAGGAAAGAAGACAGAATTTGGAGAGGGCCTGAGTACACTCACACCTCTGCCAGCTCTGTGACCTTGAGCAGAATTAGTCAGCCCCTGGAATTTGTTTTCTCTTCTTGGAATCAGGTGCAATAATACCTACCTCAGAGGGTTATTGTAAGGATTACATGAGATTCAGGGACCAAGCCAGCCCTGTCTCTGGGCAATAGACCTCAAAGCAATGGTGCTTGTGAGGATTATCCAAGGTTTCTGTCCAGTAGAGTCAGGAGACAAATCTGAGAACAAACACACAAGAAATCACATGTGTAGATGAGCCTGTCTCCTCCAGGGGATCACCTGGGGCTCTGTTCTCCCATGCCAATGACACTGCCATGGCCTGTGACCCTTTCCAGAGCTCCTCTTAGTCGAGTGCTATGAGAGACCCTTGTTGGTGATAAATCTTTATCCGTTTTGAAACTGACCTTGAATTTCCAGTTTGAGAGGGCAGGTGGCTGTAGCAGTCAGGGTTGGCGGCATATCCCTAGGGGACAGAGCAAAATCTGACTCTGAAGATAAGAGAGGCTTTTTCTTGTATGAGCAGGCGCCTGCCTGGAGACCTTCCCCAGGGTCTGGGCACTGGCCCGGCTGCCTACCCCTACCCAGGACTAGACGAGCAGCTTCACAAAGTGACAACCGGGGGCGGGGGCAGGGGCAGGCTGAACACAGCACTCACGGGATGTATTGGCTGTAACATGTTGTTAGAATCTGTGTGTGAAGGTGTGATTCCTCCGTGGTCCTGTGTGAAGGTTTGACAGCGCAAGCCTGCCTATGCGTAGTTCGTGGGTGTGATTTTGTAACTTTCAGACTATGTGGCCTGCTAACACACATAAAAATCATAAAGTTCGGGCCCCCATGTGGCTGCTGGA
>NW_003852413.1:8166916-8182714 GCF_000181295.1 Otolemur garnettii
CTCACACTTAAAATCAAATAGGAAAATAAAAAGTGAGTGAGGCAGATGCCCCCCACACATGCACTGAGAGTCCCCTGCCCATCAGGCACACCCCCAAGGAGCACTAGTGTTTATGGGGGCTCACTGCCGACAGGTCCTTCACATCTGTCATCCCCCAACAGTACCGTGGGGTGAGCCCCATTACCCTCATTCTGCAGACAGGAACCTGAAGCTCAGAGACATTCTAGAACTTGCCGAGGATCATGCAAAGAGCAGAGCCAGAGGTCTGCACAGACACACACAGGGCGCTTGGCCGCTCTGTCTCCTCAGAGGCTGAGGGCCTTCCTCCAGGGCGCCAGAGCACATGCCAGGGTGGTGCCAGCAGCCAAGCCAGGCTGTTACTGACAGCGGTGCTGATAGCTTGGTGTGGCTATTAGGTGTGCTTCGTAACTAGGAATTGCAGGCAGCTCAGAGAGGTTCGGCAATTTTCCCAAGACCACACAGCCAGCACCTGGAGTCACATTTCACCCAGAATCTCCAGGACCCCAACCCTGTGTCCCTCCCCACTCCTCTTGTGCTTGTCTTTTCTTTCTAAGCCACTGCAGTAGAAGAAACATCATAGCTAACACTTACATTCATACTGTGGATTGTCTGCCCTTAGAGGCAAGAGGGCAGAGCCCCTTCTGAGGGGCAGGCAGGAGGGCACAAAACCATTTGTACCGCTCCTCTCCCCAGCGGGGTGGAGGTTGGCCCCAGGCGGAGCTCAGCCCTAAGGCCAGGCTAATGTGAGGGGGAGGATGTTAAGAGCTGTGGTTTCAGGAACTGCACAGGCTCGACCACCAGGGAAAAAAGTCCGTCTGAGGCAGAGAGCCTCACACTTGTGACAGCGCTGGCAGGGGGCACGCAGGCAGGGAGACACACAGAGCCACCGGCAGCCTTTGAAACTCCTCAGAGGAGAAGATGAAGAGAAATTCTCTGGGCCAGCTGCTTTGTCCCTTACTTCTCTGGCCCTGTCTCTGGCCTCCCCTTAGAAATGAGAGCAGGAGGCCCAGGGCCTTCCTTGTGGACACCAGAGCACAAGCCAGGGTGGGGCCGGCAGCCAAGCTGAACTCTTACTGACAGTAGTCAGGGGAGCTTGGTTCAGTTATTAACCATGCTTCATAACTCGGAATCACAGCTCAGAGAGGTTCAGCAACCTGCCCAAAGCCACACAGCTAGAAAGCAGAGTTGGGTTTCACTCAGGGTCTTCAGGGCCCCAACCGCTTGTCCCTCTGCAGTCCTCACTGTGCTTGTCTTTCTAAGCCACCGCAGCAGGAGGAATATTCACAGCTGACACTTACATGGGGTTTACCACAGACTCAGCCCTGTCCTACACCTTCCTAAGGAACACTCCAAACCATCACCTACCCCCTGCCGGCACCGTGCAGGCTGCTTTCACAGAGGTTCCCCTTCTCAGCAGCAGCTCCTGCAGGGAGGAATCTTGGTACACCAGGAATGTGAAGCTCAGGTTCCATTTCTTCCCCAAGATCTGAAGTCGTAGAACTAAGACAAGAGCTCTTCTGCCTCCAATCCCAGTAAAGGAACATGAGGAGAGGTCAACATTTGCTCATTCATCAGGCAAGGACTTGGGGGCTTCTGCCTGCCAGGCACAGAGCTAGGCATGGAGGACCACGCAAGAGGCAATGTCTGGCCTCCGCTCTCTGCCCCGCCAGAGAGACAGTAGATGACCAAGGTCAAGTGAGTGTTGCAGTTTCAGTGAGGGGCAGAAGGAGATGAGTAGGAGGTGGAGGGGTTAGGCCAGCCCCCGGGAGACTCAGGACGCTGAGCTGAATGGACACGATGAGAGAAGGCGGTGCTCCTGGCAGGGGACCGGGCTCCACCGGGTCTCCACACAGGTCCACCTGTGCCTGTCGTGACCAGACACTGGCACTGGTGACAGTGTCTAAATCCCTAAATAAGGCAGTGAGATCCTTGCCTTGTGAGCACATAAGCAGAAGTAAATATCAGAGCGAGTATTGATGGACTCTGGTTTACATGCGCGCGTCGGAGGGAATGTGCAAGTCAGGCTGTCCACTGGGGAGCTGAGACCTACAGGATGAGCAGAGTTAGGCAGGTTGGAAGTGCATGAGGAGGAAGCTGAGGGAGCCGGCACAGTCTGGGCCGGAGGAGCTGGCAGAAGGTCAGCGTGGCCAAGAGAGTGGCAGGCTGCAGGAGTCAGACCCCGTGGGGACTTGCAGGCCATCTTAGGACCTGCACTTTCTGCCAGAAGCTCTGTGAAGCCCTTGACTGGATTTTCCCAGAGAAAGGACCCAATCCTGGGTCCATGCCTGTAGACCATGATGGGCGGTGGGAGGGAGGGACAGATCCAAGACAATTTTAGGAGGGAGAATCAGCAGGACCGGATAGTCAGCTGGCCATGGGAGAGAGGGAGGAAGGCAGGAGTTGAGGCACTGGTGGAGGAAACCCTGGCAGACAAGGGGCTTTCTGGGGAAATGCTGTGCTCGGTGTTGGATGGTGGGAGAGACATCCAGGGAGAAATGTCCAACAGGCAAGTAGAAGAAAAACCTGAAGGTGGTGACTTAGGAGTCACTGATGTCAACACGGCGGGAGGAGAGAATGGATACGGTATCAGAGGAAAGGGCTCTGAGGTCCCAGCAGGTATAAAGGGGAGAAACCAACCCAGCAGAATTTAGCCAAGAGGGTGGTGGAGGTGGTTGGTGGGAGGGAGAAGGGAGGCCTAGAGACCAGGGTGACACAGAAGACAAAGTGGTCAACGTGTCAGCCACTGCTGGATGCTACGGCTGTCAGCTAGATTTAGGAACATTGATGTCTGGAGGGTGGGGAATGGGGCGAGTGGGGGATGAGGGGAGGCCATGAGTGGAGGGGATCATCACAGGCAACTGGTAAAGAATGAGGGGAGGGAGGAGTGTGGTGGGATGAGCCAGCTGGCCTTGGAAGCAGGAGGACAGTAGCCTGAGAAGGCAGAGGTGGGGCCTGGAATTCTAAGAAAAAAGTTCTGGGCTGTGTCCTATAGGCAGTGGCAGTCCTCCAAGTGTGACCCAGTTCTACTCTTCTCTCCATTCTCCGCCCTCCCCAGCCCTCTTCCCTGAAGGATGGAGTCAATAGTTCGCCAGGAGTCTCTGCTGCTTAGGATCCGCAGGCCTGCACTCCCCTCCCCTCCCCCTGTGCTGTCCTTGTCACCTCTCCCTGACAAACCCTCGCTCACCTTCCAAGACCCAGACCCAGCCTCTCCCAGTGTGTGTCTCAGTCCTGTCTCTGGCTCACTTGGTGTCTCCGAGCAAATTACTTCACCCCTGCCTTGGTTGCCTAGTCCATAAAATGGGAATAATGAAACATAGCTGCCTCCCAGGGCCACGGTGAATGTCACCCAAGACCAAACGCTGGGAGAGTGCCTGGCCCCTGATGAAAATGGTGCCGACGCCCACCCACCGGCCTCCTCTGAGCAAGGCGGGGTCCCCCACCGCCCTCCTCCTTGCCGCTGCCTCGTTCCATGAGGTCAGGTTCCCCAAGAAGTCAGAGCCATCTGCCTGTGACTCAGGAGAGTTACTCCGGCTCAGCCCTGAGTTTGGACATCGTGTCTGAAACTGGAGGCTGATGGTAAAGAAACTGAAGTGCAGGAATTAGTTATGATGGGCATAAATTGAATTTTAATAGAGATGTGCATGGCATGGAGCCAGTGTACTCAGGCAGAGGGAAGGTAGTAATTAAAAGTTAACGAGTTTAGAAATGTCGTGATCCTCAGGGAGGGTCTGGGAGGTGGACTGGGAGAAGGAGGAGGCTGTCCTTCCCCTGACCCAAGGTAAGCTCCTCCCACTCTTAGAGATTGGGGAAGCTGGAGAGGCTAAAGGATCCCTTGCACACGCCTGGGCAGGCCTTCAATGGGGGAGTAAGGGGGAGAGGCACAGCTGAAAGACCCTCAGACCACAGCCTGGTGCTGCCCAGGAGGACAGCAGACGGTAGAGCAGTTTCCCAGCCAAAGCACTGCTGACATCAGGGACAGAAAGTTTTTTCCTGTGTAAAATGTTTAGTGGCAGCCCTGGCCACTACCCACTAGGTGCCAATAGACACCCCACACACACACACCAAATATGACAACCCAAAATGTCTCCAGACTTCGCCAAACATGCCCTGGGGCAGCAGCACCCTCTGCTGAGAATAGTGTCCTACAGTGAGACACTTGTGTCCCCACGACTCTCCTAGCTGGAGACAGTGTCCCTCCATGCATAGGGATCCTGCCATGCTGGGGTCAGGGCCTGGCATGGAGTAGAGTGGGCACAGAGGCCAGGCATGGGAGGAGGACAGGACAGAACTGACAGGCCAACCCCCAGTCCCTCCCAGGAGTCCCTCCAGCCCCTCTTTTTTCATACCGATGCAGGAGATGGTGTTTCCTGTGGCACAGAGGTGCCTTCCTTGACACCGCTGTATTTGCTACTTGGTGGGGGACGAGCAAGGCAGATGTAACATCCCCATTACACAGAGGAGAAGTTGTGGGCTCAAAGGGACCGAGAGCCCGGCTCAGGCCCATTCACACAGAAGCAGAGGAGTCCAGCCCCAGCTCGCCCCTGCCCTCCTCCCGGCAGTCCTGCTAATAGTACTGGCACAGAGGCTCAGGCAGTCCTGCTAATAGCACTGGCACAGAGGCTCAGGCCCTGGCGGAGGGCACGTGGGGGTGTGGCCATGGCCATGGATCTTGATTACCTGTCACACTCCCACTTGATCTCCGAAAACACTCGGAAACGCCGCCTAATACAGGCCTGCAGCCCCACGCTGTCATCTGTACCACCCACCCTCCTGCTCTAGGACAAGTTCTTCCTGACCCTGACGTGAGGGGAGCAGGGGAGGTGGCAGGGAGATCCCCAAAGGTCAGGGCAGGGCAGGTGGGAGGCCGCAAGCGGCACAGCCAGCTCCTGGTGCCTCAGGCTGACCGTATTACAATAATTATGTCAATTAAGACTAATAAGTTCAAAGTGTACAGGGAAAGGCAAAAAAGGAAGCAAGAGTCTCTAAAACCTTGGCTGGCTGTTTCCATGACAACCTGTTTCCTGATGCTCCATGATGGGTGCTGGCTTGGGCAGGAAGGGCCCCCATTCCCGAGGAGGCTGGAGATGGAGATGATGGTGGTGGGTGTTGCCTCAGGCTCAGGGCAGCAGTGGGGTTGGGGGCACAAAATGGGGGAACCGAGGGCCTTGAGAGAGTCACACGGCCATGGAGTGCCTCAGCTAGCACCTGGCCTCTGTCTTACAGCTGGGACATGGTGGCTCTGAGTAGAAGTGACATCCTTGGGCACAAGGCACAAGTTAACATCCGAATTAGAATTCAATCTCAGAACCCCTGAGCCTCCACCCTGTGCTGCTTGGAACTCAGCTATATTCTGGCATGACTGGAGGTAAAGACACCAAGATCCAGTCATTTGGTGGCATCTCCCTGGTCGGGCTGGCCCCCGGGGACATGGGAGCAACTCACTGTGCTGGGATAGTGGGTACTGCCCAGCCTGGGCCCCTGCAGGACACAGGTCTGCTCTTACCTCTCTCTCCCCTTCAGTGTCTGCTGAGCTCCCTCAGCGTCCCCATGTGTCTGTCCACTAGATCACGCCAGAGCCCCACAGCTCTAAGAGCCTTGGGTAGGCCTAGGAAGACATTTCCATGAAGCCACGGGTTCTGCTGGGCAGGTAGGAGGGGCAGCTCTCTCAGAGACACCTGTGCACCCGGTGATGGACATCTGTGCATGTCCATCAAAGCAAGCTCTTCTGGGGACACACAGCATGGTCCCCAGATAGCCGTGCATGGTAGGCTTTCGCTGGTGTCAGCACATCTGTTTCTAACAGGGCGGCTCGGGAAGTGCACAAAGTAGTTGTCATTCTTCCCATTTTACAGATACCAAAACCAAGGCAGAGAGGTGAAGTGACCTGTTCAAGGTCACAATGAAAATTAGTGTGGGGCTGGGGATGTGGCCCCACCGCCGGCTTCTGTGTGCAGGCTGTGTGGAATGCACAGGTGTGCACCCACAGCCACACCCTCTCTTCACCCCCTCATCTCCCCGACTGGTGACAGATGCGTTTTCACGGCCCATCTTGGCAGCCTTGGGGAACGGATGGCCACTTCCACGCAGACTCCCTAGTGAGCGGCGCAGATCATGCAAATCCAGCGCTGGCTGCCGCCTTTAATGAAAGCCTCCTGAGGAAAGCTCTTCTCTGATGAACTGAGGCTATTTATTTCCACCACAAGGAAATTTAACATGCAAATTAGGAAGAGTTTGATCATTCATCACCTAGAATTGACATATTTGAATTTGGCCTGCGTCCCTGGTAACCAGTGCACGCAGATGGGCGTAGGGCAGGCGCAGACACGGTCCTGGGGGAGGCCTCTGTCAGAGGCACATATGCTTTTTATCTGGGATATTCCGATTTATGGAAATGAGGTGTTCATCCTTTCTCCCCACACAGCTGGTCCAGAGACCCCAGCTTGCCCTGAGAGCCCCCCTCCCCTCACTCCTCCCAGGTCTTGCTGCACCCACCTTGGCTCTGGGCCAGGGCACAGAAACTGATTAGATCTTGACTCAGCTACGCGCTCAGGCAGGCAAATGGTCTCGACAGACACCCGGGGAGTTGGTAATGACCCCTGCTTCCTTTGTGCCTGCCTCAGAGCCCCTCTCAGGGATCTCTCAGCATGGGAGGGCTCCTTGTCTCTCCTCTGTGTCTTTGTGCCCCTAAGAGAGATCTCTACAGTGGCTCCTTTCTCTGCTCTGATTTGTGGGGGAGCTGGAGTTTCTGTGACTCTGAACTTCCCATCCCAGTCTTCTCCCAGGGCTGCCCAAGTCCCCAGGGGTGGCAGGACTCCCAGGTGTGGGGCGATTGTTGCAAAGAGGGGTTTTGACTCTAACCAGCAGCCCCTGGGGCTGGAGAATGCCAGAGTATTCCTCAGCTCAGGATGGTCAGGGAGCACAGGTGGGGGCCCGGGCACAGGTGGGGCCACAGGGGGTGGGGGAGAAAGAGGCCATCCGTGCTACAGAATGGGGAACAGTGGCCACGAAAGACAGTGTCCCCAGAGGAGATTGGGCACAGGCACATCCAGAGGCTCAGGCCACTGGCTCTGCTCTTTCCCTTTTGACCTTAGGGAACGTACAGACGGCAGGTGCCTGGCCCTGTCCACAGACCCTGGTCAGTTATCACTGCCTCGTGGAAAGCTACCCAACATGTGGTGGCTCCAACAAGAATGGCTTCTTATTTATCTGCTGCTCTCTTCTTTCTCTGGGCTCCCCATGAAGCTGAGTTCTTCTGGCCGTCAGTGTGGGCTGAGTTTGGTAGGAAGAGCAGGGCGGGTGCTGATCTCCCTCTGCACATGGCTTCTTGTCCTCTGTGGCAGGGCGCTCTCCGGGCTGTGATCTGAGAGGGCTAACGAAGACACTGCCAGGCCTTGGAGGCTGGAGTCGGAGTGGTCCACCATTACTTTTCGTCCGTGACAGCAAGTCACAAAGCAGCCACGATGTTGGGAGGAAGGAAATGGACCCTGCATCCTTAATAGAGTCACTGCATAATATTGGGGTCTGGTGCTTCACCCCCCCAGCCCGTGCCAGGACCTGCGCCAATTACCTTTTTTAGATGACGGGTCCCCCAGGCTTCATTGGCAGTTTTGGTCTAATTCTCCCACGAGGTGTCAGAGGCAGGGGGAGGCAGGTCAGTCATGCAGAGCTGAGAGAGTTGACTCTTGGCCCAGCTGCCCAGGGTCCAAGCAGAAGCTCTGGGACCTGGAGTTCCTGACACGTGCTGGTGAAGGTCCCTGGGCTGGCTTGCTGGGACAAGGCTGGGCCTAGATGAGTGGGCACTGGGCCAGTGTCAGGGGCTTTTAGGGTGGCTGAGGGCAATGCTTCCTTCTCCCAGGACAGATGAGTAAGCAAATAACAACAGCACTAACAATGGCAACAGCAGCGAGCTCGCAAACAGTGCTTATCACCAGCCTTGCACCAGACACACTGCACGTGCTATCTCATGTAATCCTCACAGATATTCAGGTAGGGGCTATAGCAGCTGGTTAAGAGTGAGCTCTGCCACTCACTGGCTGTAGTGATCTTGGGCAACTTACTTAACATTTCTGTGCCTTGGTTTCCTCATTTCATCTGCCAAATTTGGATATAATTAATGCTGATCTCAGAGGGTAGTTAATAAATAGTAAATGCATCATCACATGTAAAGCATTTAGAACAGTTCTGGCTTGCCCCAGATTAGTATCTATGGTTCCTTACCTCTGCTTGAGAGTTGGGGAAATGTAAGCACAGAGAGGTTAGGCAACTTACACAAGGTCACACAGCAAGTAAAATACACAGTCAAAAAACCTTTCTCCACCCACACCCCCCAGCTCTTAGAGCAGAGCTACTTAGGCAGAGCAAAGCTGGGTGGTTTGACTCAGGACCCCTTTTATCCTATGTGTCTGTGGGGTGCTGTCCACTGTGCAAGTGGTCGGTCTGCCCAGGCTTATGGAACTCCCACTGCGTGTTGGGCAAATTATCAGTTACCAGCAGTGCTGCAAGAACATTCAGAGCTCATAGCCTCACGGGGAAGGTGAGACAGGCCACTGAAAAAGTGAAAAAGTCAGGACACGCCCCGAGGGGGCAGGGAAGCTCTGGGGGGTTGTAAGGGAATGTCCAGGTTTGGTTCTTACGAGTGGAGGGAGGTACAGGATGGCGTTGGAGCAGGTCAACTGTGGACTAGTCAAAACCAGGGCCATGTGGCAGGCTCTCTTACACAATTCAATTCATTCTGTGTGTAAAACTGTCTTTCATATTCTTTTGATATTAAAAAATGTTCTTTTTTAAAAAGAACATGCAATCCACATGACAGATTTTTCTGTTTTGGTTGTTTCACATCTTTGGTAGTCAAACTAAAGCTAGCTCCCCTACCTACGTGAGCACAGATAATGATGACATAGATTTAGACGGAGGTACCGGTACAGATACCAGAGAGGAGAACTTTAGCCACATCTGAGGCCTTGCTGCAGACAGAGAAGGTCCACACTGACCTTGAGTCAAGTAGGCCTGGGACAGGGAATGAGTCTCTCACCGTGCAACCCCCGCCTCACCAGGGCTGCCAGCAGTGGGCACAGCAGGGTGGTAGGGAAGGTCTCTGCCTGGCTGCCCTTGACCTGCCAGGCAAGTTGCAGGGAGCCGCTGGGAACCTCTAGTTCATTCTCCAGCCTTATCAACATTCATTAAACCCACAACATCTGGTCGGGAAATCAGGAGCCTGGTGAAGATCAGAGAGCAAGACTCAGCTGGGCAGGAAGCTCAGGCCAGCTTGGCAGAGCTTGGCAGGGTTCATACCATCACAGCTACGTGCCCACCTGGTCCTGCCTCTCCACGTTAATGCTTCCAGCACACTGCTACCATGCAGAGCCTGATGCAGTGCCTGGCACACCATGGGCACTCCGACCATGACTGAATGATCAGTAACAACAGGAAATACGTAAGAACATGTGTCTTACCGAATGTCAGCGCGTGCTAAGCACTTGGCAGTCAGTGCTGCTGTGATGTGACGTCCGCATTCCTAAAAAATCACCACGCCAGGCAAAATAAGCCATAGAAAGCAGAGGACTTATGGGAGAAACGGGGTGAAGGGAACAACACTCAAAGACTTCCTTAATGATAGATTAAAAAAAGACAGGAACCTAGTAAAAATGATTGCGAGTGTCACACGTTAAATGGTTAAGAGACATACACGCTACATTACACGTGGTGCTCTGCCTCGGAAGTGGGCATTGGCAGGATCGCAGCTTGTGAATTATTCTTAAGTGGTAGAAGGAAGGTTGCTTGAAATTGAAAGGGACATTCTAATAGCAGATGTAGGAGGGTAACAGGTGCAGTGGAAGGACTCTGGAGATGTGTGCGTTTGTGGACTTTAAGGAGGTCTCATCCCTTGTCTGAGGCCCCAGGTCCAGTGGGTGCTAGAACAGAGGGCTGTCTGAGGCCACAAGTGGGGATCTTAAAGGTTGACTCTTTGGGGCTATGATCAGCCTCTTCATCAGACTATAATCAGAGTCTCACAAATGGGGAAACAGGACTGACTGCACCCCGCCCTGTCATCATCTGTCACCTTCGTTCCAGCCTCTGTCTTCTCTCCCACTCACCTGCTGCTTCACCCCTCACAGACCCCTGCACGGGCTCCAAACTTGGGTGTGCTATAGATCATCTGGGAACGTCTTAAATGCAGATCCTGATCAATAGGTCTGGGGCGGGACCCTGAGAAGCTGCATTTTTGTGAACCACTCCCCGGTGACACCCAGGCGCCTGCTCCCCACACCAGGCTGTGAGCAGCAAGGGCGTGCAGAGCCTCTCCCTGTGCACTGTCACTCCCTCCCTGGCCATCAGCTCCCCGCCAGCTGAACTTGCTGCCCCCCCAGTGCACCAGGCTGTTTCGGTCTCTTTGTCAGTGTCTTTAACCCCTGGGCATGTGGGCCCATCTGCTTCTGAGGGGGACCCCAGCCTCCATCCTCAGCCTCAGCCCAGCTTTTAACCCATCTTACTCCTTCCATAAGATAAAAACCCAGCCACCTGTGTGGACGGCAGCACCTGCACAGAGCCAGGGTACCGACCTCACCTGGCCTTTGCGTGGTTTCCCCAGTCTGCTCACTGGCGCCCTGAGCTGCTGTTTGGAACCTCTAGCCCACCACCCCGCCCTCATCCCCCCCTTCCCTGAAGAACTGGATGCTACTGTGAGGAATTCCTCCCTCTTCCTGCCTTCCTGCCTCGGAGAACCAGGCCCTGCCAGGCACAGTCACTCCGCCTGGCACGGGCCTCCAGACCCCCACCCACAAATGCTGGTTCCATCCCTGGCACTTCTCTCCATGTCTCCTTCTAACAGCTCCCACCACCAATGTCTAAACGAGCCCCAGCCTCACATCTCTGAAACCCAAAGTGTCTCTTAAGGACCTCCCTCCGCCCCATGTGTTCTATGTAGCCACGAACCATTCTTTTCCTTTTAGCCCAAGACCTTGCATTCTCCATCTGCTATCCCCTCCTCTCCTCAGCCAGCCGTGTCCCCTGAACTTACCCCACCCCAGACCATCAAGCACCCCCACGTGCCAGCATTGCTGGCCCCCTCTGCCCCTCCCTGACCCCTTGGCACGTGGTCAGCCCCATCATCTCTCCCTAAGTCTGTGGCAAAGACCAAATGGCCTCCAGCTCTTTGGCCTCATCTGGCTCAAATCCCTGCAGACAGAGAGGGATTTCTGTGTGCAGAAGTGAACCTGACTGTTTTACAGCAAGACTGGCATCTGCTGTAAGGGGGCAGGTGGGGACGTTTTTAGCCTCACAGGCCATCTAGTCTGTCGCAGCTATTCAGCGAGAACAGCCACAGATGACGTGCCAACCACCGGGCACGGCTGTGTTCCAGGAGTACTTTATGGATGCCAAAATTTGAATTTCATCTAATTTTCACCTGTCATGAGACGTTACTCTTCTTTTGATTTTGCTCAACAATTTTAAAATGTAACAGCTATTCTTGGTACACCTATTGTTAAGATGTGGCCTGTGGGCTATAGTTTGCCAACCTCTGTTTAATACCCTCAATATAATCCTACTGTCCTTAGGGAAAAGCCCAAACTCCTTAGCCCAGCCCACGAGGCCCTGTGTGGACTGGCTGGGCTATGGGTCCAGTCTCTCCCCTGGCCATTGCAGGGTCCCAGGAGTCCTGCTCTCAGATATCACCCGTCCTGCCCAGCACCCCTTATCCCTCCTTGCCTTCCCCTCAGTATAGCAACTCCTCCCCCAAAGCCTTTCCTGCTCCCCCATCCCCTGTCAGCACCTGTGTTTACCTGAGCCCTCCCAGCCCACCCCTGCACACACACATACCCCAAGTCCCACCTGCCCCTGGTCTCTCAGCCATGCTGAGACCAAGCTTCACCCTGGGCTGAGAAATATACTTGGTGATTCCCTGTTAGGGTCTGAATTTCTCTTTCCCCCTACCAAAAATATCTTCAAGTCCTAACCCCTGGTGCCACAGAAGGTGGCCTTATCTGGAAGTAGGTTCATTGCAGATGAAATTAGTTAAAATGAGGTTACTCTGGTCTCGATCTAATATGACAATGTCTCTTTGAGAAGAGGAGACACAGAGACCAGCATGTAAAGACAGAGACACACAGAGAAGGAGGCAGTGTAAGGGCGGTGGCAGAGATTGGAGTGATGCCACCACAAGCCAAGGAACCCTGGAGCCACCAGAGCTGGAGGAGGCAGGAAGGATCCTCCCTGAGAGCCTTCAGAGGGCACGGCCCTGCTGACACCTAATTCCAGACTTCTGGCCTCCAAAGCTATGAGAGAACACATTTCTGTTGGTTTAAGTCACCCAGTTTGTGGCACTTTGTTACAGCAGCACTAAGAAAGAATACCCTCCCCCAACCCCCCAGCACCCTGTTCCCCCCAGGCAAGCAGGCCTTCTGGGCCAGGGAGCCACTCACTGTGGCGCTGGATGGGAGTGGTGGAGGTGCCTGGGCCTCGGCCGGAAATTCTATTCGGAGGCCACAGAAGGAGCCATCTCCCCTGCACACCTGGGAGGCCGCTCCTCCTGCTCGCTGCGATTGGGCCGCTTGGTCCTTTGAGGCCCAGTTTCCTTGCAGGCTCTTCAGCGGCTTGCTTTAATTTGGTTTCTTTCTGATCCACCTCGGCATGAAAAGAATCATAAAGAATTTTAGCTGGGTGCAGGAGCCCTCCGTGGCCCCTGAATGAGCCACGCGGAGAGGTCTTTCTCCCCAGCAGAGGACGGGCGAGCAGCAGGAGAAATCCTACAGCATAATTGTCATCTGACTGAGGGCAGATGCTCTTCTCTCCTGCTGTTCCGTTTTCTTGGAGTTTCTCTTGTGGTTAGTATTTTTTTAAATAATAACCATACCACCCCCCTTGAGGCCTCAGGGCCTCTTTTTTCCCAGTCATTGCTACTGCAACCTGGGCCTTAACCCTTTGCAACCTGGACAGGGTTTGTCTTCTCTGCACCTTACTCCTCTCTGCTCCTAGTATTAATGATAAAACATGATGTCCTGTGTTGCTGTTCACTTTGAATGGTATCACATGGCTCCTTCCTCTCGTCCCATCTAGACCATGATTCCCACCCGGGAATGGGGCAGGAGGGCTATGGCACAGCTCCTGGATCAAGGCAAGATCGGGGCAGAGCTCCCTACAGGAATTTCTCATGGGGTGCAAAGCAGAAATAATCAGAGAGGAAGACCTTCCCCAGAGTGGTCTCTAGGAACCCAGGACAGATCCCCTTTGTGGGGGGTGCATGGGGTAAGGACACAGATGGACCAGAAATGGAATCTTGCTCTGCTGTCTCATAGCTGAGCAACTCTGGGCAACATGCTCCACCTCTCCTCTGAGTGTAAGGTGGAGAGAGGAGTCCTTTCCCCGTGCAGGTCCATGGCAGTAACCAGACCATGGATGTCAGGAGTTTGGCTCAGAGGCTGCTATCCTAATGGTTATGCGGGAGGGTCCCTCCCTGCTCCCTTTCCATGTGGGAATGCTTCTCAGCCTCCCAGCCTTGCCCTGCACTCATCTTTACCTCACTGGCCCACACAGCTTCCTCCCCTGCCCTCTCAGCCAGCCAGACCTCTGTGTGTAACACTGGGCTGATGGATAACAGTTTAATGAAGTCCGTGTCCTTGTTCATTGAGAGCAGTTAATTGGCCCGAAGGTCATAGGGCTGACAGACACCCTCCTTTAGCCAGCCCAAGCCAGGGCTGTCACAGTTATCAGGCCCCTGCTCGATAACACAGCCAGCCACCCTGACATTGGCCAGAGGGCCAAGATCAATGAGAGCCTCATGGGCTCTCCCTGTCAAAGCAGGGAGGCCCTGAGGCATCTCCCCCACTCTACAGCTGACCACCCATCACAGGTGGTCATGCAGGCCCACCAGTTGCATCTCTCCTGAGCAGCCTTCGGAACATCTGCATCCAGCCCAGCTCAGCCCTGCAGCTCCCTGCTTCTCCTGGGTCTGCAGAGACTGTACCATACCCACCTTTACCCCGCCCTCCGCCCCTCCCACTTTGTCAACCAGAGTCTCCCTGGCTCCGCCCCCGACTTGGGGTCCACCTGGCTGTCTTTACTTCCTACAGTGCTGTAACAAATTATTGCACAGTTAGTGAGTTAAAACACTGCAGACCTGTTCTCTTGGACCTCTGAGGTTAGAAATCTTAAAATTTAGGTATTGGCAGGACTGTGTTTCTTCTGGAAAGTCTAAGTGAGAACCATCTCCTTGTCTTCTCCAGCTTCTATAGGCCACCTGCATTCCCTGGCTTGTGGCCCTCTTGCTGGGACTCTCCTCTCTCCCTCTACAAGGACTCTGTGACTACCTTGAGCTCACCTGGTTAATCCAGATACTCTCCCATCTCAAGATCCTTAACTTACAGCTGCTGAGCCCCCATTGCCTTACGTGTTAGTTTCCTATTGCTGCCATAAACAGGACCACTACAGAAATTTATTCCCCCAAAGTTCACAAGACTAAAACCCTGAAGCAAGGTGTCGCAGGGCCAGGCTCCTTCTGAGGCTTGGGGTGTCCAGGCCCCTCTCCTGGCTTGGGGTGTCCAGGCTCCTTTCCCGGCTTGGGGTGTCGCCGGAATCCATGGCATGCCTTGGCTTAGAGACACATCATGCCGATCTCTGCCTCTGCCATCACATGGCCTTCTCCGTGTGTCTCTTCTTATAAGCACACCAGTCATATTGGACTAGGACACCTGTTAATGACCTCATCTTAACTTGATTACACCTGCTAAGACCCTGTTTCCAATAGGGTCACATTCATAGTTACTAGGAGTCAGGACTTCAACATATCTTGTTTGGGGACACAGTTCCACCCATAACGCCCTGTAAGGTAACATTCACAGGCTTTGGGGATTACGTCGTGGACATCATTCGGGGACATTATTTGGCTGCTCACCCTGGCTATTTCATCCACTCATCTAGAAAATGCTCATTGGTCAAGTAGTGTTCTAGGCCTGGTGTGGGGCGTGGAGTGGTGTACAGACATAGCCCCAGGGAGACACGTGCAAGTAAATAAGACATTAAATTAAATTGTGATAAATGCTCCACGTCTTACTGGAGAGGATTCTGGGGGGCCTCAGGGGGACTCGAGACAGACTCCTGGAGGAGACGACTTGGCTCAAAGCAGAAGAGGTCCCTGTGGGCTGAGGGCAGCACTTGGAGAGATGAGGGGCAGCTTGTCTCCCTTAGAAACGGCCAGAAGTTTGGCAGAACCAGAGTTTGAGGTGACTGAGGCCTCCACCTGCCAGAGGCTGGGTCTTCATATGGGCCCTGATGCCTGTCCGGGTCCCTCCCTGCTGCAGGTGCACCAGGCCTGCTGAGCTGAGTGAGTCCTGGCTGCCCCCGAACCTTCCTTCCCCATCTGCCCCTCTAGGGGAGTGGTCAGCCCCCATATGCCGATGAGCTGAGACACAAATAGATGAATGGGAAGAGCCTGGTGTCTGTGACCAGCACTGTTTATCCCCCATGGTCTGTATTCAGCACACTGGTCAGAGTTCTGCAGAGAAGCAGAACTGATAGGACACACACACACACAGGGGTTGCTAAAAAAGAAAAAATGTATGTACATTTTAAGAAAGGAAAAAAACTTATTAAAGTTGCAATACTCAATATATACCAATAAAAAATAAATACAAGTCACCTTTGCCTTCTGCACTTAGAAGAGGTGCTCTAAGTATAGACATAACATATAATACATAGATAATGTCTCTTATAATGTGTATACATTTTGGCACCCCCTATATATACACCTATACATATGAGTAAATCCTCCATAAGTGACCACAC
>NW_003852413.1:8182935-8198633 GCF_000181295.1 Otolemur garnettii
AGGGAAGTGGTCAGCTATGGAAGTTCTGCTGTATTTTTTAATGAGACTTGGCTTATCTGGTTACGTAGACCAAGAAGTCTCTTGAACTACCGACTACAACCTGAGGACCCAGGAGAGGCAGTGGTGTAATTCAGTTTGAACCCAAAGGCCTGAGAAGTGGGGAGGCCCTGGGTGTGAGTCCCAAAGCCCAAAGGCCTAAGAACCAGGAGCTTTGATGTCCAAGGTCAGGAGATGGATGTCCCATCTTGTGACAGGGCAGAGTCCTCCTCCTCCCACCTTTTTGTCCTCTCTGAGCCCTCAGTGAGTTGGGTGGTGCTCACGTGGGTGGGGTGATCTTGTCTGTTCAGTCTACAGATCAGATGCTGATCTCTTCTGGAAAAACCTGGATAAAATCCTTTACTAGCTGTCCAGGCACTCATTAGCCCAGACAAGTTGACACCTGAGATTAATCAGTACTGTCAAAGTCACAGGTCCTTCCGCTTCCAAGAGCCACCACATTCTTTGCTGTCCAAATGTCCATCCTCTATATGGGGACAAGTCCAGGCCCCTCCTCAGCCTTCCAGGGATTCTGGAAGACTGTGCTTACATCGCCTGGACTCACCTGCCACCTCTCCAGACCCCTGCTCGGAACCAATTCAAGATCTTCCCCGACCCCTCCCCTCCGGAGGCTGCTGCCTCCTCTTCAGCCAGCCTCCCCCTCCCATCCAGGAGCAGAGCATCCTTCCCCAGAGCACATCAGCAGAAGCCAGTCGTGCCTGTCATAGACTCTTACCAGAGATGTGGGAGGGGAATTACAGCCCAGGACGGAAACCGCTTAAAATAGAAGAGCAGAAAGCATGGTTCCTGACTTGCCCTGCCATCCTCACCACAGGGTGTATCCTGACATCCTCCTCCCAGGCAGGCCCACTGCCATTCCTCTGCTCCCCTGCTTCCTGCCCAGTGAGGGCTCTGCCCCTCTGTCTATCTGTCTGTCTGTGTTTCTCTGTCTCTCAGTCTTTGTCTCTCCCTCTCTCCTCTCTCCTCTCTCTCTCTCTCCCCTCCTCTTTCCTTGTCCTCCCCTTCCTCTCTCCCCTCCTCTCCCTCTCCCTCTCTTTCTCTCCTCTTTCTCTCTCTCTTCTGCTCTCTCTCTTTCTCTCCTTCTCTTTCTCTCTCTCTCTTCTGCTCTCTCTCTTTCTCTCCTTCTCTTTCTCTCTCTCTCTTTCTCTCTTTCTCTCCTCTTTATCTCTCTCTTCTGCTCTCTTTCTCTCCTCTTTTTCTCTCTCTCATTCTTTCTCTCTCTTTCTCTCCTCTTTTTCTCTCTCCTCTCCTCTTTTTCTCTCTCTCATTATTTCTCTCCCTCTCTCTTTCCTTCTCTTTTTCTCTCTCTTTTTCTCTCCTCTTTTTCTCTCTCTCATTCTCTCTCTTCCTCTCTCTCTCTGTTTCTCTTTCTCTCACTCCCTTTCCCCCCACCCCCACCCCCATCAATAAGTTCGGGTCCCTTAAGACTGCTACCAAAGGGAAGTGCAGCATTCCAGTGACCTTATCATGCCCATCAACTTGGCTGTTTGTCTTGGCCTCTGCCATCCCTGACCCCCCCTTCCATAATCAGAAGACCCACCAAGGTTTACCAGAGCCACCCAGCTCGTCCTTCCTGAGCCTCTGCTGTCACCAGAATAGCTAGTACTTAGGAGTAGCTTTTGATTAACATGGTCCAGAGCAAATCCTGCTCAGAAGCACTTGTTTCTCTCCATCATTAAACCTCTCCATGTGAAGGGGGCAGACTGCAGATAGGCAGACTGTCCTTCAAAGCAAACCCCAGAAATAAAAAAGCCCAAACTGTCGGGCACACATCCCACTGAGGTCCATGCTCTCTGCATGCTAGGATGTCCCAACATGCTGGGCACTTAGCCCTGTGGCCTGGGGCAAGTTAGTTACTCTTGCAGTTTTCTCATTTGTAAACAGAGTTAGTTTGTTATTGTTATTGTTGTCATTTTCTTAGAGACAGGGTCTCACTCTGTTTCCAGGCCTGGAGTACATTGGCACATCATAGCATCCTGCAGCCTCAAACTTTTAGGTTCAAGCCATCCTCCCACCTCAGCCTACCTAGTAGCTGGGACTACAGGCCTGTACCCCACGTCCAACTAATATTTTAATATTTTGTAGAGACAAAAGTCTCGCTGTATTGCTCAGGCTCATCTCAAACTCCTGTCCTCATGTGATTCTCCCACCTTGGCCTCCTAAGGTGCCGAGATTACAGGTGTGAACCCCCAGCCCAGCCTTAAACTGAGGTTGATATTGATATTAGCACTGCCTCCTCCAGTATTGTGGGATTAAATGAGTTGATACACGGTGAAGCCCTTCGAACAGTGACAGTCCATACAATGATAGTAACAGTTATTGCTATGCTAATGTAGAATCTATATTATTGTTGTTGTCATTTATTACCCAGGACATATTTTTTCCCTTTCCACTGCCCTGGACAGAGTTCTTCTTTCCTGAAGAATCTTTGCAAAAGCAGATCAACAATGTCAAGTCAGTTCATTTCTAGCAGGACACCAGCCAGGGGTCCAGTTCCAGGACCACCGTCTAAGTCTCCCTGCTGCTGGAACAGGCTAGGTGTGTGCTCACAGGTGTCTGAGCACACACACACACGTGTGCGCGTGGGTATGCCACTTACCCTGGCACCGCTGCCTCAAGCCCATGAGAAGAGGGAAGAGAACCTGGGTCTTCTGATTCTGTCACCTGCTGCTATCCCTGAAACCTGTCAGCCTTGGCCATTTGCAGTGACCCCTGCAGGCACCAGGCACCTGGTGGGAGAGTTCCTAACACCCCAGGAGAGATGGTGACCCAGCTGCCTCCTCTCCCTGGGTACTTTCACCCAAGGAAAGTAGGTCTAGTGGAAGGAAGTGTGTGTGTGCACAAGTGCACACTCGTGGGTGTGAGCGGCATGTGTGTGCAGGAGTGTGTGTGTGCATTTGCATGTGGGCCGCATGCGTGTGCTTGGGTGTGCATAGCAATGTGTGCATGAGCGTGCATGTGCACATGGGCAGGTGTAAATGAGTGTGCTCTGTGTGTGCACACAAGGGCACGTGTGCACGCACGCACCCCTCCTCCACGCTAGCATCGCTGCGTGCATCTCTGGGCGTCTGATTTATTAACGAGGACAATACAAGGAGAGTGTGCCTATTATTTCTGGTGTCCGCATCAGCTCCTGACAGCTTCGTGGAATTGAAATATCTTATTTAATGCGAGTAAGAATCATTTTAAATATCAACTGTGACACTCAAGGACTCGAACCAAAAAGGGCATTGTGTGTTTCCCCGCGTGCCGGAGAAGATGCCACATTTGTTAGGCAGTTATTTTCTCCCCTGCTCTTCTCTTGTCTCTAAAAATCCAATTATCTGTCCCGGCTCTTCCTCCCACGGCCGCCTTCTGCCCTCCACCCCAAACCCATCTCGTCATCTCGGAAGAGTGGACTGAGCCTCAGGGTCCTGCCGGATTAAAATCAGGACACTCTGGCCAGGATAACAAGGAGGGGTGCGGGTCCTTGTCTCATCCTCCTTCACTACTCTCTTTCTGCCCCAAGCCCAAGCCCAGGCCTCAGGCCCTCTCTCTACTGCCTGCTCCTTTTGACCATCTAACTGGGAGAAAGCAAAGCTCCGTCCATCCAGAAGATTCTTCCGTCCTCTGCAGCTGTCAGAGGCCCAAGGAAGCTCATGTGCAGCTATGGAGAGATCTCCAAGATATAATGTCACCGGCACAAAGCAAGGAGCAGAACAGCGCCTACAGGAGGCCATGTGTCTCCAGTGTAGAAAGAGGAGAGGTAATGAATGTGTCTTTGCCTCATTTGCATAAAGAAATTTGAAAAGATGCTCAAGTAACTATTAACAACAGTTTCCTGCCTCTGTGAGCTGAGGAGGTCAGGGATGAGAGGGCAGCTGGGTGGCAAGGGTGAAAGAGATTTTTGCTCCCTAGTTTTTCTTTTATTCTTTGAATTTTGAATCATGTGGATATAGTTCCTATAGTAAATAATAAATTAGTAAGTAAGCAGCCCTTTGCAGGGGCCTCAGGACAGGTGAATCCAGGTGTGCACAGACTCCTACAGGCCACACCCACCCAACTTTTGTTCATTGGATGGAGAATGAGGTTGCAGGTCACCAGGAAGAGGCTTCGCTGCCCAACCCTGGAGGAGCCGGGCTTCAGCCCTTCCACCTTGAAGAGGCAGACAGAGGTGACTGATCAGGAGACTGGGGGCCAAGAGCCAAGGAATGTGCCAAGCAAGGGACTCTGTGGTCCCCTGCTCCTTGGCATGGAGCCCCACTCAGGAAGCCCCACTCAAGGGAGAGGGCTCCTGCCATACGTTCTTTGTCCTACCAAAGTCCCTGTATATTTCACCCCAGAACCTTCCACTCCCCACCTATGACTTACTTTTTACCCCTCCACTTGACAGGCATCTGTGCAGCAGCACCACATGCCAGGCATTTGTACCCAGAGCCTCTTGGGAGGCTCACATTAAAGATGACCACCTTTATCCCCATTTTACAGATGGGGAAATTGAGGTTTGCAAGGCTCCATAACTTTCCCAGGCCATGCTCCTAAGAAAGAGCAGAAATAAAAGTCAAGCCCAGATCTCCCTGACAGGGATATCTTGGCACATTCTCCCAAGCCACGTTTCCTCATGGGTGGATTAGGTGTGGGCTGGGCTGTCTCGGGTCCTCCCTCCTCCAGAAGCCACTTCATTCACCCTCCTGAACAGGGCTGGACTCAGCCAGTCCCCTGCTGGGCTGCCAGCCACGGGTGGGTGGGACGGCAGAGCTGCAGGCTGAGTGTGTCCTGGCGGTCCAGGAGGGAACACGATGGCGATAATGAGTGCTGTTACTGTCATTATCGGAGACGCGTACAGAGTCCTGGATTTGCAAACCGTGATTCTGGCCAAATGGCTCTTCTACCGCCTTGGAGGCGGGGAGACAAGAGCTGCAATTTGGGTGGAGTGAAGTGGGTTTCCCTGGTAGGAAAGGCAGTGGGCGGAACTGTTACTTTAAATAATGTTGCCTCCAAGCCAGAAATAGGTTTCCCAGGCAGGGAGCACCAAGAGGCAGCCCGCAGAGCAGGAGGCAGGAGGAGCAAGCAAGGGCCCTTGCTGCCAGGCTGGGGAGCACCTGCCCCCAACCGCGGAGGGGAACAGAAGGGAGGCCTCAGGAGACGGGACAGGCCAGAAGCCCACCAGCCTTCCTTATGGCCTTGGTAGGGGCCTGAGGGCTCCTGGCTAAAACAAATGGACATAGAATCTCCTGTAGAAATTGACTTTTATTAAAGTTTAAATCTCACCACACTTCACTGACATCAGCAAACAAATCCAGATCCGATGAGTCCCTGGTGCCTTTTTTTATAATGTACACTTAAATTATATGCACAAAGTGCATTTTTTTATTTTATTTTTAAAATAAAAGCAGTATATGCATACGATAAAGAAAATTCTAATGGCTTAGACAGACATAAAAATCAAAAAAGTAGCAGTCTCCCTCCCTCCCCATCCCAGATACCTCTCCCAGAAGGGAGATAACACATTCTGGAGTATCCATCTCAAAGAAATTTGATGCATATACCAGAGTGTTTGTGTGGTTATATGTGTGTGTGTGTTTGCACACATATATTTGCATACACACAGAGAGAAATATATTAATATTTTAATTTACCCAAATAATAGTCTACAATCCTTTCATCACACTATTCTTTGATTTTTTTTTTTTTTTTGGTCAAATTATTTTCCTTTTTTTCTTTCAGTTTTTGACCGGGGCTGGGTTTGAACCCACTACCCCCAGCATATGGGGCCAGTGCCCCACTCCTTCGAGCCACAGGTGCCGCCCAAACTTAAATTATTTTTATTGTTCATTTCATATGATCCAAAACATTAAAGTTAGGGTTTGGTAGCCCATATCAATAAACAGCAGTGGATAAGAAGACCTTGTAATTCTTGTCCCCAGTGATCACCTCTGACATGGTTTAGAATCTTACTACCTGATGTTTTTAGTCACAAAACTCCCCTCCGCTCCCACCCTGTTTCTTCTCCAGCTGTGTATCTTGGCGACCTCCGTCTTCATCCCATGAAGGGGTTCTTCCTTCACCCCACAGCTGCCGCACCATTTATCCATCCAATTCCATTTTGGTGGACGCTCAGGTCGCTTCCAGTTTTTCTCAGTCTCTGCAATTACCAGCAATGCGACAGTGAACGTCCTTGTACCTGTTTTTTGGCGCATAGTTGCAAGGACACCTAAAAGGCCATCTCTCAGGAGCACCCCCTCTGGGTCCAAGAGCTGGAGTATGCTAATTTGGATAGATTTACATTTACAGTGCCACCGGCAGGCCTTCCCTTCCCCCTCACTCTTGACCATACCTGAAACTCTTTGACAGAATAAATGGCAAGCCTCACCTTGTTGTTTGGATCTTAATTTCTTTCATTATGACAGAGGCTGAACGCTTCTATTTATTTTCCCCTCTTGGGTGCTTTTTAGTGATATCTGATTCTGTTTCCAAAGGTTCTGAGCTTTTCCAGCCAGCTCTCCTCCCATCTTCTCCCTTGGGTCACCCCATCATTTTAGAGACCCAGATGTTTGCCCAGAGCTGCCGCCCCTTGCCCCAGGAGAGATGAGGCTGCCGGCAGCCAAAGGGGTGAGGACTGGGTGAAACAGGGGCAGAGATTTGCCAGAGCTCAGGTACTCGCTACCTGCCCTGTCACCACGCTGCGCACAGGAGCGAGAGACGGAGAAGAGCTGCAGCCGGTGGCAGAGATAAGAGGCTCGGGCAGGCAGAAGGTCCTCAGTTCTGTGCAGAGCCAGAGTGAGTCAGGCCTGTGCAGTGTGGGACGGAAGGTGGCCTTGGAGCTTGGGATCACTTCATGGCCAAGCTCAGAGTCGGAAAGTCTCCGAGGGACCCCGGCCCTGCCTCCTACTATGTGGGAAGCTGCAGGTCACTGATGAGAAATTTCTGGAGCTCACCTTCTCCACCTCTAAAACAGGGGTGCTAATAAAAGTACCTTCTCCATAGGGTTAGCATGGAGATTAAGTCGAAGGGTCTCGAATCTGGCCCATGACAGTCTGCAACTGGTCCCTTAAAAGGAGAAAAGTCAGGCCAGGGCAGGGAGCATCGTGCAAAATTTAAGTTTAGAGATTTGCCCCAGTAGCCTCTGTGCTGAGATTAGGTTTCCATTCTATCATCTTGGAAATGTCCTTTTGAAACAAAATGCGGACCATTTCTATTTGTTTTTCTCTCTCTTGCATGTTTTAATATTATTCTTTGTCTATGTGTGGTGTTGTTGTTGTTGTTGTTTGTGATTATTTGCTTTTTGGTTGGCTGGTTTTAATAATCTTGGCAAAGTAAAAAGTTGAGAGTTTTGTGTTGCCCATTTTTTTAAGTGTTACTGGTCCGTGATATCCGTAGTCTGGGAACTGCTGTGTGGAGGGAGGAAATATATGAAAAGTACTTAATAGAGCGCCTGCTGCAGAGACGGTGCTGTGAAAGGGAGAGGGGTTTCCCCATCGGAAGAAGATGATGGTGGTGGTGGTGGTGGTGGTGGTGGTGATAATGGAAGGCCCTGGCCAAAAGTCCTGTAAAACAAAACTATCAACTCCTCGGGAAAAGGCTGTTCCATGTCAGGGTTACCGTATTGGTATATCCCTGGGACAGGCAGCAATGAACTTGTCCACCAAGTCAGTTGGGCAAACCCCAGGACACCCAAGGATTGGAGTGAGATAACCTAGGCACAAACCCCTCGTTCCTCTGAGGGCCCTGCTGGACTGTTGCCCAGGAACAGGAAAGGTGACCACTGAGGGAGAACCAGGGGACTAGCCCCTAACCCCTACCCCCTCCACCCTGCCACGTCTCACTGTCTTCTCACCGACCTGCCTCTCGGCCGGGTGAGGGTACGACACACCTGGTCTCCAGCTGCCTGCCCCAGCTCCACACTCTGCTATTCTTTGGGTGACAGGTGTTCCCAGAGCAAGCCTCCATGGGCCCGGCTGGCCGCCTGCAGGTTTGCCTTCCCCCCACCCCGCTGCAGTGGAGCTGTCTGTAATTTTAAGGAAGGAATTGATGCTGAGCATTTGGAGAAACATGTAAATTTCCCTGTCTCTGTCACCTCCATCCATTTCAATTAATATTTACAGCACAGTCCTATACAAGGCCTAAAAATCAATGCCCCCACCTTTCTCATCCACGTGAGTCACAGGCAGGGGAGGACAGCAGAGTCAGACAGAGCTGACACAGCCCTGGGAGGCTGGGCCATAGCAGGACCAAGGACTTGGGGGATAGGACCTCTGTCCTTGGAAAAGTGAGGGCACTTCCTGGGCAGCTAAGCAAAGGCCTTGCCTGTGGGAGGGACCCCATGACAGAGTGAAGTGCCCTTCATTGCCAAAGAGGGTGGCCTGGCAACCCCTGACCTCTGAGCCCAGCCTGACCTCTGCCCCCTGCGGCTGCCTGCCTTGCTCACCAGCTGTCTCGTCTGTCCCCTAGATACATGATCACCAGCCTGGACCGTGCACACGCGGGCTTCTACCGCTGCATCGTGCGTAACCGGATGGGGGCCCTGCTGCAGCGGCAGACCGAGGTCCAGGTGGCCTGTAAGTACAATGGGGCCTGGGGTGGGAGGCGGGCTGCAAGAGGCCTGCAGGGTCCACACTCCGGGTCCAGCCAGGTCCTGCCATGGCTGTGCACACCTGCAGGGGACAAGGTGACCCTCCCTGCCTTACTGGCCAGTGCCCTCATTTTACAGTTGTAGACCCAAGGCCCAGAGAGGCAGCAGGGGCTCTCCAGGGTCACACAGCAGATAGGTGCCACGTGTACCTGCTGCCCTTGTGACCCAGTGACACAGCCAGAGAGTCCAGGGCTCTATGGTGCTCTGAGCTGCAGGTGAGAGTGACCTCTTTGGTGCCCTTTAAATGGAACCAGACAACTACTTTTTCAAAATGAGGCCTTGCCACCTGCTTTGAGCGCCTCCTCTGGGGTCCACCACTTGGGGAAGAGGGTCTTGAGAGTGGCCACCCTGCACTCCTCTTGGAAGACTTCCCTGGGCCCGCACTGCTCTAAATCATCTAACTCATCTCAACAATACCCTGGGAGTCCCCATGATCTTCAGGAGGTACTGGGAGGTCCCTTGAAGTAGGAGGTAGGGTGAAGCAGCATCCACAGAGAGCACAGCAGGAGAGCCTCACTGGGCCTGTGAGGGTGACAGCTGCTGCACCCCAGCAGAGATTCCTCCCATAAGGAATGGGAGGAGGGCAGCTGCAGGAGAACCCAGGGAATCTCAGGGACCAGGGCCCTAGAGCTCCCACTGACACCTCTCCCATGACCCAGTATCCCATCCAATCTCTATCCCCTCCCTGAAATCCCTGCTATTTGCTAGAAATGGGACTCATTCTGGGCTAGTTCATTCTGGGTTTTCTTAGGGAGAAAATTTCTGAGACATGGGAATGTAGGAATCCTTAGAGGATCCCTACATTTTTTTTTTTTTTTTAGAAAAAGACACCCTCTTATTTGGAGCCCCTGGGGCACACCCCTGAGTTAGCCTAGGAGAGAGTTTGCTCCGTGTAGAGGAGTACAGAGAGTAATCTGAAAGATAATCTCGAATGAGTCAAGGAGTGTTTATAATAATTATGGAAAACAACTGTAATCAGAAGTGGAGGACGGATTGTCCCCATAAATCAGCACTAACGGCAACTCGACTTACTCCAAGGAGCAGAAGAGCCCTGAGTTAAAATGACGGATTTCAGGCAGCAGTCAGCAGCTGGAGGACTCCCCAGCACTTCATCTAGTCAGTGCCAAGAGTCCAGGGGGCAGTGGGGACCTGGGCTGGGGCTCTGGATAGACATGTGCCATCTCTGGGTCAGTCTGCTTTTTGTTCATGTATGTCTGGGAGAGAATGAGTGTGTGTGTGTGTGTAAGTTATGCACATGGATACTTGTGTGTGTGTGCATGTGCATGTGCATGCGTGTCTGCATCAATCTGCCTCTCACTCATATATTTGAAAAAACCGACACCTACCCTACCCATGTTGTAAGCATGTGTGTGCACGTGTGTGCCCAGGCCTGTATGTATCCGTGTGTGTGCATGACAGTACGCGCAAGTGTGTGCGCAGGCATGTATTGGTTACGTGTATGGATGTGCTGTCTGGGTTGGTCAGCCCCTTTGCTCACCTGTGTACAGGAGGTGTGTGTTTGGGGGGTGCACATACAGTTGGAAATACCACCCAGGCCAGATGGCTGGGGTCGGGTGTGAAGAAAGTCTGTTCCAAGCCCTTGGCTTATAGGAGACAGTAGGAACTTTCTGGATTTGAAATAACAGTGTCCCCTGGGTTGACTGATCAAAAAAAAGGAAGGGAGGTCTGTGTCCACGTGGCTGACACGCTACTTTCCTCGGCTGTGACAGGGATGCATGCACTCTAGACTCAGCCCCTTTACTGCCACCTTATACGCGCGCCTTCCACACACATGCAAACCAGGCATGGGGGGCTCTCCCTGGAAACCAGGCCGGACCCACAGGTGTCCACCTACCCCTAAGCTGGAGGAGTGTGACCGGGCCCATCTGCAAGGGTCCCTAATCGTGGGCAGAAGGCCTTTGATAAGGACCCTGGTGTACCTGGCACTTGCTGGATGTGACCCCAAGAAAGTGACTGAACCTCTCTGAGCCTCACCCCAGCTCAGGTTCCTCATCTGTAAACTGTGTTTAATAATACCTGCCTCCCAAGCGGGTCAGAAGAATTCTAGAGCTTCTAGCCCAGGCCGCACATAGCACACCCTGGGTCAGCGGGGGTGACAGCGGCAATTAACATTCCATAGTAGCATTTTAAGGAAAAAAAAAAGCAGGCCATTTGCTGGATGGTGTCCATCAAATGCTGTCCTGGCCAAATGCAAAGCAACAGGCTGGCCCTTCCCAATGTCCTCCTGCCAGCTTGGCCTGACCCTGGGCCACCTCTCCCTGTGGGATTCTGGTCTTCTGGTCCAGGACTCCAGGTGTCTCCTGAACATAGTTGTGACCATGATTGTCACCATGTCCCGCCATGCTAGACTGTGCTGCTGCCACCAAGATGTGAGGCAGGACACCTTGGCAGGTGTGATGAGGGAGTGGAGAGCTTGACTCAGGTTAACCCCTTCCTGGCTACCAGCCTCAGGTGCCCCAGAACAGCACTGGGAACCAGCACCCAACACTACACATGGCTTCTCAGGCCTTGAAGCTGCTGCCTCCATAGCATCAGAAAGTGGAAGCCACCCTTTGCAGCCCTTTGGTGCCTAAAGCTAGGAAGTAAGGGAAGCCCTCGACACTGCTGTCTGGGCCTTGAGATGAATGCTCCCCCCAACCTGCTAAGGAAGGGTTCACTCCCCCCAACTCCCTCCCTGGTTGGACACACTCATCTCACCCCAGGGGCAGCCTCCCTCCTTAGATGTGGAAGGTGAAGAATCCACTGTCCACCCCCCACCCCTTCCCCCAGGGATTCTGGATTCAGGGGAAGGTGACACCAGCAAAACCATTCTCACCCTATCCTGAGTGTGGCTGTGCAGGGCAGCGCCTGGTGTGACCTCTGATCCTCACCCACCCTGATCTAATGGCCACTGTGAGCACAGGGGTCAGAAAGTGTTGGATTCTAGCCCCAACCTAGGTACGGACTCACTTAGGACTCTGGGCACCTCCCTTTCCCTCTCTGGGCCTCAGTTTCCCCATCTGTAGAATGAAATTTATTCCAGCTATTAAAGTTAAAGAGAGGGAGGTGCCTGTGGCTCAGTGAGTAGAGTGCTGGCCCCGTATACCAAGGGTGGCAGGTTTGAACCCGGCCCCTGGCCAAACTGCAACAACAACAAAAAAATAGCCAAGCATGTGGTAGGACCCTGTAGTCCCAGCTACTCAGGAGGCTGAGGCAAGAGAATCACCTAAGCCCAAGAGCTGGAGGTTGCTGTGAGCTGTGATGACACGGCACCCTACCAAGGGCAACAGAGTAAGACTCTGTCTCCAAAATAAATAAATAAATAAATAAAATAAAAATAAAGTTAAAGAGACTCTCTGGGTCAGGACCCATGGCCCAGCCTGGATAGGACCATCTCCAAAGAGGCCCAGAGCCAGCCCGCCCCTGGTGCAGAGTGCCCTCCTGAGCACTGTCCTCCGGTGTCACTGTGTGACTGTCTCCCTCCAGGGGCTTCCCAGGATGGGCCTGAGAGGTTGGAAGGCGAACCTTATGAGCTGCATGTCAAGATGGGGAAACTGACGCTCAGAGGGGTTCAAGGACAGCCTACAGTCTCACAGCCAGTAGTTCTACCTTCCACCTTCTTCTGCATGACAGGGTGTGGTCATGAACCCAGCCATGATCCAAGTGTTGAAATCCAGTCTTACTCTCACAAGCTGTGTGACCTGGGGCAAGTTACTTACCTTCTCTGTGCCTTTGTTTTCTCCTGAGTGAAAAGAAACGCTGCTGTCAGTACCTACTCGGGTGGGTGGCTGAAACATTACTGATCAATGCACACCAACCACTGCCCCTGGTTCCCAGCCTGGCTAACACTCAGGGAGGAAGAGACTTTCTTCTCTCTGAGAGGTCACCTAGGCAGGATGTCTTGGAATAAACGACCTCTCTTATTCTCTCCCACTAAGAAGGCACATTCCTAGCCGCCCCTGTACTCCCACTCTTCAGGGCTGGGATTGAGGTGCAGCAGGCAGGCACTAGGGGTGCCCAGTTTAAGGTGGCGCTCACTCTAGGGGTCACCTGCAGTTGTGTACCTGAGAGTGGGTTCCCCCTTATACCTGGCTCCCCTCACCCTACCTGGTCCTGGGGCTTTCCCAGGTCTATGCCCTTCAGAGCCCCTGCATCTGTCTGTCCATCTCTGTTACACACACACACAGACCCACATGCTTCGGAGGACAGGCGGGGTATGGCTGCTCCTCCGAATCCCTCCTCTCCCCTCCTTGGCTGTTTCTGCCTCCCAGGGTAGGGAGGGTATGTTGGGTGCTCCAGGCAGCCAGTTCTCCCCGCTACCCCCAGCCCCATTCCCAAAGAGGGGCTGTGAGTTGAGTTCTAATGAGAAATTAATAAGGCAGCTGTGCTAACAACTAATGATAATGGCAAAGCCGTTAAAAAAGGATCTTTTACATGTTTTTAATTACAGCAATTAAGGGGAAGTCAATAAAACATCCCCCCTCCCCAGCCCCTTCCTGTCCCCACCCAGGAGTCTCTTTGTATGTTTAAAGTTGCCATATATTTCTGGCATTCAGCAAGCAGATGTATGGTGGACAGGCTGGGAGAGCCTGGCAGAGAGAATAGATTCCCTGGAGTTTGTGTTTCACCGCGTCCGAGTCCCACAGGCACCTCTGTGCTCCCCTCACCTGGGTGATGCCACCCCTGCCCACCCCAGCCCACCTCTGCATGGCTCAGACTGGGAAGCACCAACCAGCACCAAACCCACCCACCCAATGCAGGGCAAGGGGCCCTTCCAGGGAGGCGAGCAGGCTTGTCTCCTGCCAGGCAGCTCGGCAGCAACCCCCCGCCCCCCGACAAAATGAGGTTTGAGGGAATCAGGCCCACTGTCACATAGGCTGGGGTTGCCCATTGTCACATAGTCTGGGTTGATGCCTTAAATGCCTGTTTTTCTTAATTCTCAATCTGAAGCGTGAATATTGAATGTAGAAGATTTAGGGGCCATGCGACAGTTCACGATAACATTGTGTCTTTCTGGAGCACACTATTTAACCTGGATATTTAAATAACTATTTTAAATTAACTAACCATTTGAATAGTTATTTCCTCAAATAACTATTATGTATGCATGCCCCCCACATTTGCTGAGCACTGTTCTCGGTAATAAGGACACAACAGGACACAAAACCAAGGCACATCTCCCTGCCCTCAAAGAAAGCAGCCAGAGATACAAAATATCAAGGCGAATTTATGTGCATAATATAATATGTAGTGTGAAGAAAGATTAGGTGTTATAAGGAGAACTGAAGCCAGGTGAAAGGGATGCAGGACAGGGTAGGGGTCTTACTGCATAGGGTGGTGGAGAGTGGCTTCTTGGAGGAAGTGACGTTGAGCAGAGACTCAAAGGAAGCTGGGGAGACAGAGGGAGAGCTCATTCCAGCCCAAGGAGCAGCAGGTGCAAAGGCCCAGGGGTGAACTTGGGTGTCTGTCTCAAGCCAGGTAGCTAGAGCAGAAAATGGGAAGCAGAGAATGGAAAGAGGTGAAGTGGGGGGAACTTGGGGACAGACGACAGCTTTCTGAGCTGTGGTCTGTGCTTTGGATCTTACTGCGAATGAGACAGAAGTCGTGGATGGTTGAGGGCAGAGGCGTGCTACGATCTGATTGCAGGGAGAAGCATGGTTTCCATGATAAACAAACACATAAAACCACAACGAAATACCATTCCATGCCCTCCAAGTTGGCAAAAACCAAAGAGTCTAAGCCCAAGTGTTGGTGGAAACTCTCATTGCTGCTGGTGGGAGTGTAAACTAGTAAATTGATACAGATTGGGAAAACAGCTTGGCATTATTAGTCAGATTAATGTGTGCCTACCCTACAACCCGCAGTTCCATTTTTAAGCGTATACCCTAGAGACCCCTTAGCCATGTGCACCCGAGGGTCCATAGGAGGCTGTTCTTGGCAGGACGGCAGAGCACTGGGAACAAAGCAAAATCTGCAGTAGCGCTGAGCTATTATGATCATAGAATCCCAGGCAGCCGTGAAAATGACTAAGTGCAAGGATCTGAGTAGCGCTCTAAAAAATAACACACGAAAAGCAAACCACGCAAGACTAAGACTACATGCAGAATAATCCCAGGTATAAAAGGCTTAAAAACAGACTAAATTGACCATAAATTGTTTAAGAAGGCATCCATGTGTAAGGAAGCTGGAAAGCAGTGGCACCATTACCACAGAACTGGGGAGAGAGACGACCTCTGAGGGGGAGGGGGTTGAGTGCAGGGGACATGGGGGAGGGGGACAGGTACGTTCTCGTCCTCACACAGTGTGTATTTTATTCATCTTGTTAAAACTATACATATAATTATATTTGCTCTTTTGTATGCATGATATATTTCATGATTTTAAAGTGTTTTTAAAATAAATGCATAAAAGCATGAATATCTTCTGAAGCAGGGCTTGTACTTTACAAGGCCTTTTAAGATATGAACCAAATTCATCAGGAATAATTTTTAGGCCACATCCTGCTGTGCCCCAAGCCCACACTTCTTTATTCTTGGGGGAATTTTTCGGGAGCATTGAATCAGCTCTGTAGGGCATAACAGGGTATGTTAGCGAGTGTGTCCCTTAGGGAGTACAGGCAGTAAGCCCTTAACTGTTTCTACCCCCATGTGGGTGGTTTTTCTGGGCACCTTGGGCCCTTGGTCTTCATCACTGGGTTTTCCTTTCCTCTGGCCCACACTCCTGCACTGCCTGGCTGAATACCCCATCTTTGCAGCGCCTGGCTGATGCAGCTCAGTACTTACAAGGGTGAGACATACATACACACACACATAAAGGGGCTCCTCGGGCAAAGCTCTCCTTGAGCAGACCCAGGAAGCACATCTGATGAAGTGGAAAAATGGAGGGAATGAGAGGACCAGGGGGCCTGAGAGCCACAGTGTGGAATGAAGATTGTGGAACAGAGGAGTGGAGGAAAGGATCAACTGCCGAAGTTGGACTGAGGCCAGCTGTGCCCTTCCTGCCTCCATCTGTTCTACCATATGAACATATA
>NW_003852413.1:8200649-8205298 GCF_000181295.1 Otolemur garnettii
CATACACCTCTACATACAACCCTCCATCAACCACCAAGCATAAACACCTACATACAACCCTCCATCAATCACCCAAACATACATACCTACATGCACCCATCCATCAACCACCCAAACATATATACCTTGTACAACCAGCCATCCTATAACCCAAACATACAAATAAATATATATACATACATTCCTCCATCTATCCATCTATCTCTCCATCTCCCCTCTTCATCCATCCATCCATTAAACAAACCCACCACCCTGTCCCACTGGCCTTGTTATCTCTTCTGACTACCCCCTCTCCCCCACCACCTAGCCTTCACACAATTCCTCCCCGCCAACACACACATACACCCCTAGCTAACACTCCTTGTTTATTTCTCAGCTTGAAAAAAGCCTCCCCCACCTCCAGCCTGGAGTAGGTGCTCCTGCTACTGCCCTCATGAAGAACCCCGTTCCTTTCTTTCTAACAACTGCCGCAGTATGTCACTGAACATTTGCTGTGGGTTAGTTTGCTTACACCCATTTCCCTGACTAGGCTAGATGCCCCAAGAGAACAGGGATCAGGTCTTTCTTCAGTGCCCACCACAGAGTCTGCCTGACCCCAGGAGGAGTGTGTTGAATGATGGCTTTGGGAGAATTTAGAGCGAAACTACTGTGTGCAGAGCATGGGGCCAGGTGTCTTGCAAGATTTGCTCATGAATGTAACTGCCTCTACCATCTATTAGAAAAAGATCAAGAATGTGCATGCAGCATTTTCGTGCAGGATGTGAGTCATGAAGAGGCAGGAATTGCAGAAGGGAGGGCTGGGTGCGAGTGCTGGCCTGGCCCAGCCCTGGCTGTTTATGCTTAGATAAGCCACCCCATCTCCACGAGCCTTCATTTCCTCACCAAGAAAATGGAGTTAATAAAACTAGAGAGAGGAGAAAGAAACACTATTACCATAAAATTGATTTAAATTGTTCAAATATATCTTCTGAGTTCTGTGAAAAGTTTTTTAAATAGATAAAATTATTTTAAGAACTGAAATCAATGTGATTCATTGATGTAATTTTTTATAGACACAGCCAAGTAATAGAAATTTTAAAACAACTAAAACTGTACATTCGTTAAAATTGGGCTTGTCGTGTATTTGTGAGAGTTAAATGAGATGATCCCACGTGAAGTCTGCCTAGAGAGAAACTTGGTGTAGGGTTAAGTCCTCAACGGGTCTTTGTTTTCTAACTCCATTTGGATGGTTTGGGGGTGATAGGGGTTGAGGAGGTGATATTCAAACTCAACTGTGAAAAATGTGTAGGATTCCAATATTTTAATACTATAAATATTAGATATATTCTTAGCACTTTTATATACGCTTCCAGTTTCCATGGTAGTGTAATAAATTACCTCAAACCATAACGGTGTACAGAAGTCATTTGTTACACTCACAGATTCTATAATCCTGGAATCAGGAAAGGGAAGGGCTAGCCTGTTCTGCACAGAGCTTCTCCTCTGTGATGACTGAGGCCTCAGCTGCAAGACTCTAAGGCTGGAGCTGAGATTATCTGAGGGCTCATGTGTTCGTTCCCATGTCTAATATTGACGCTGGCTATCATGTGGCAGCCTCAGTTCCTCTCCATGTGGGCTGTTCATTGTCCACTTAGGCTAGATTGAGCTTCCTCACAACATGGTGGCTGGATTCCAAGGGCCAGCAGACAGGAGAGTGAAGCCAGGTGGGAGCTGTGTTCTTTTGATGACCTACCCTCAGAAGTCACATAGCATCTTTCCAGCACAGGCTATTGGTGGAGTAGTCACAAGCTCCCCAGATTCAAGGGGAGGGGACATAGTCCCCACCTCTCAATGAAAAGAGTACTAATCACACCCCTTTCTGGGATGATGGCAAAATACGGAGGCAGCTGTCTTTGGAGAGATAAAGCCTGACACACACATACTGTCCCATATAATCCTCGGTATGACCTATGAAAAAGGGACTCTTAACTTTATTTTATGGGAGAAGAAATTAAGTTCAGTGAGGCCAAAAGGTTTACCCAAGGTCACAGTTGCCGTCAGGAACTAGGATTTGAACTCAGATTTCGAAGACTCCAAGGCAACTATGATTACACACACTGCCTGCCAAGTTTAGAGCAAGGAGGCTAACAGCAGATTAGGTTTCTTGAAACACTTAACTGACTACATCCTTCCAGGATGCTGTAGAATCATGGTACTGTGGTGACTCATGGCTTGTTCTGGTGTCGTTCCAGGAAGGGCCCAGCAAATATAGGCCCCGGGGTGGGAGGCAGGTGTGAGTGACTCAGGGTGGAGGGATGTGGTGTGGGCATTGAGGCAAGAAAGGCTGGTTGGGGTCAGATTAGGTAGGAACCTTGAATCCAGGCAAGGGGATTTAGAGTCCCCTGGGGCAATGAGGAGATACCAAATGCTCCATGCAGGTCAGCTGTGTGGCCAGAGGGATGGAAGGGACCCAATGTAGGAGACATGCTGGAAGTCTGCAGAACTGGGGTCAGGGGCCAGTTTATTGGCAAGGCCTGAGGGGACAGAGGGGCCTTGGTAAATGACAGTTGATGGTCCAGAGGAAGAGCAGAAGGACTTTGTGGGGGACAGGAAAGGGAAATGCTTCCAAAGACTCTAAGGGTTTGAGCTTAGGTGATCAGGGTTGGGAGGGGAGCTGTTAACAGAGCCAAGAATGGAAGAGTCAGATCGGACACAGAGGCTCGCACCTGCAATCCCATTACTCTGGGAGGCCCATACAAGAGGATCACTGGAGTCCAGAAGCTCAAGAGCAGCCTGAACAATACAGTGAGACCTCGTTTCTACAACATTAAAAAGTTAGCCCACGTGTTGGTGCACACATGTCCCAGCTACATGTGTAGCTGAGGCAGGAAGATTATTTGAGCCCAGGAGTTTGAGGTTGCTGTGAGCTATGATGGCACCACTGCACTCTAGCTTGAGCAGCAGACCAAGACCTTCAAAAAAAAGGAGGAGGAGCTTGGCAGGGAAGTGACAAAGGACACTTCTGGCAGAAGTGCCCAACAAACTGCCAGAAATTAGATCTTAGAGCTCAGAGCAGAGCCAGAGAAGGAGTTATGAGAGTCACTTATAGAGAAACTGGTCAGACCATTAGGTTGTTTAAGGCCCCCAAGGAAGTAGTGTGTCCAGAAAGAGTCACATCCAGGGCTTTGGAAATGAAAGTGTAAGCCAGTGGTTCCAAATTTTGGTGCACAACAGTTTGCAGGTCAAGAAAATGAATCAAGGACTGAAGAGAGCCAGGGGCGTTGAAGCGGGGCCTTTCTGTGCCCAGGGGAGGAGAGAAGATGGGGCACGATACTGTGGGATTGCTAAGGCCTACGACATCCTGAGCTGCACCAAGAATAAGAACCAGGGGGACTAAGACTTCTAAGTCTGGGGTCAAACTTCACTGCACACAGGTGTGGAGAGCCCAGGTCCAGGAACATCCTAGTGATTGGGTCAGAGTATAGGGTGATCAGAAGCTTTGGGGGTGTGCCTCCCATCAGCATCTTAACTCTACAGGTGATTCTGACACTGAAGGTCAATTTGGGACAAGTAGTGCCTCTCACAGTTGACCATGGACACAAGCTGTGGGATATGTATATCATGGAATACCATTTAGCCATAAAAAAAATGGTGACTTCACATCTTTTGTATTAATCTGAATAGAGTTGAAACACATGCTTCTCAGTAAAGTATCACAAGAATGAAAAAGCAAATATCCAGTGTACTCAATACTAATATGAAGCCTATGGGCAATCTGATTCACACCTACATAGGAGAAAAACTCATTTCAATTCAAGTTGGGGGGAGGGGGAATGAGGGAGGAGGGAAGAGGAGGGTTTGGGTGCTCCCACTTAATGGGCACAATATAGGGGTGTATCACACACCTTTTGGTTGTGGAACACAACCATAAGAGGGACTCTACCTAACAAATTCAAATACCGTGACCTTGTTATTTGTACCCTCGCATTAACCTGAAATTAAAAAATAAAATAAAAATAAAATGCCAGTTCTGCTCCAGCAGGTCTGGGGTGGGGTCTGAGGCTCTGCATTTCTGGCAGGCACCCCGGTGGTGTCCGTCCTCCTGGCCCACAGACCACACATGGAGCAGGAAAGGAGACATTAATTTGCAAGGGTGTGGTGGAAGCACAAATAGCCCTTCCCAAGCCCCATCACCAAGCCACTGCTGCTGGAATCCGTCCCCTAGCCCAGCAGGCAGGCAACCAGGGAGTCCCCTCTGCTTGTCTCCTGTGAGCTCTGCTCCCCTCCTGGCTGACTGAACATGGGAGCAGGGATAAACATTCCCCTTTATCTGCCAAGGGGGTAAGCATGTTTTCAAAAGAGCCATATGGTGTTTATGTCCATGCAACCTCACATACGGCACGAGCAAGGCACGGGAGGGAAATCCTCTCCGAGAGGGCCCAGAAGCCTGCCAGTCACCTCACATCAACCCCCTTGCCCACCGTGCTGGAAGCAGTGCTGAGGGGCACTGTAGGGTGGGGAGGAGGAACCATTCCACCTGTCTCTGGGCCTAAAGACCTGAGTTCAAATCCTGGCTCTGCCACTTTGTAGCTCTATGACCTTAGACAAGTTAATTAACCTCTCTGAGCCCACTTGGGCAGTTTTCTCAGTCATAAAATATGTGAAATAAT